>NC_080073.1:18420615-18721615 GCF_949987535.1 Balaenoptera acutorostrata
TGGGACAAATGGTGAGGTGTACTTTCCATGCCAGAGCTCCCTGCAGGATCTGGCTGAGGCTTGGGCTTGCTTGAAATCAACCTTTGCTCCGAGTCTTCTCCTTTCCTCCTTTCCTCCACCTCCCCCCATTCCCCACCAGAGGCCCCCGGGAGCACTTCCTTAATCAATCGCTTGCACACAAATTGTTAGCTCCTTCTGGGGGACCTGTCGTTTCACCAGGGCTTGCACATCACAGCTGCTCTGTAAATATTTGTTGCCTGAGTGAATGAGTACATGAACGGATGAACAAGCTGGGGAAATCACAGGCAGGTGGAATCTGAACAGGTTATTATACTAATTACGGGCTGTCTACTGTTTTCCCTCTGCCTCTGTGAAACAGGTTGGCCCCTTGGGGAATTTCCCCAAAGCTTTTGAAGGGGACAGGGTGTGTTCTCGCCAGGCTCCTGTGCTTCCTAATTGGGCAGGCCATTAGAAGGTGAGGTCATCTCTCCAGGGAAGGAGGCGGGGCCTTAACACTCAGGAGAGGGGCCCTGGGCTGGCTACAAAACCAGCCTGAACATCTGCAGTGCCTTTCGATACTGGAGCAGCGGCTGGAGGGGATGACCATTCTGGAATGAATCAACTAAACCTTTGACCCGAACTCCAGTTTAATTCACTCTTCCCCCTCCATTAGCTAGTGTAAGGGATGGAGGAGGGAGAAGGGGAGGGAAACATATTTTATCTTTATGGCACTTTTATTCCAAATGACCTGCTGGGTCAAACCCACTCTCCTTTCATGAATTATGCATTAGAGGAATCCTTTTGTTTTTCTAATGGCTTTAGTTGAGTTCATCTCCTAGAAAGATTTTTAAAAATAATCAGGAATTTCGAATCAAAAGCTCACCTCTTGCTGTATCAGTTGAGGTGGTTTTGACTGGATTATCCCATAAGTGAGTCTCCGTTGGTAGAATTTTCAGACTTCCTAGGGTCTTAGAAATCAACCAGCCCCATCCCCTTATTTTGTACACGGGAAGACTAAGAACCCAGAGCTGGGAAACGATGTGCCCAAGCTCACCCAGCCCATGAATATCCACAGCTATTATAAGACGGAGACAGCAGTATATTTCATGCTCTTTCTTTCAAGTCCAGTGTTCTTTTCTGCAAGTAAGCCTGGAGAGGTAATATGGTTGCCATGGCTGCAGAACAAATTGCTTCAAAATCTAGTGGCATAAAACAACCACTTATGCTCACGGAGTCTGTGGATTGGGAATTTGATGGAGAACTATGAAGATGGCTTCTTTCTGTTCCTGGGTGTCTAGGGACTCAGCTGGAAGAGCCAAAGGCTTGGGGCTGGGTTCATTTGAAACCTTGTTCATTTACATGAGTAGGTTGATGCTGTCTGTCGTCTGGGACACTAGCTGGAGTTGTTGGCTGGAATATCCTCATATGGCCTCTCGTGTGGTCTGGGCTTCCTCACAAACATGGTGGACTGGGTTCCAAAGAGGAGAGTTGAGAGAGGGAGATGGAGCGAGAGAAGGAGGGGTGGGGGGAGAGATTGCTGGAAACCATGTTACCTTTATGGAACTGAAAGTCACACAGTGTCACTTCTACAACAATCTGTTGGTCAGAGCAGTTACAAAGTCCACTTGGTTTCCAGAGGAGGGAACACAGAACCCGCGTCTCGATGGCGAGTGTCACATTTGTGAGAGGGCATATCGAGTGGGATATATGTTGGTGCAGTCATCTTTGGAAAATACACTCTACTGCAAGAGGGTTGGGGCTAGTACACATTAAATGTTGCTGAATTATTTATTTAGTATCTATCTTGTCTGCTAGATGATCACTTCCTAAAGGGTAAGGTATGTATCTGGCTTGTTTGCTGGTATATCTGTGTCCAGCACAGCTGCAGCCGACTCAGGGTAAGAACTAAATACATTTTTGTTTGGAAAGTGAGTGTCAGAAAGAAAGTCTTTTTTGGCTAAAAATGTACTCCTAGATTTCCCTTCTCCTCTTATGACCTTTACTTTTTATCAAGAACTTAAACACGACCACCATCTTCCCTGGAGAGTTGATTGATTGATTGATTGATTGATCCATTCGTTCATTCACACTTGGGGGCACATGGAAGAGGTAGTTAGCTTAGTCTTGGGTGGTCAGAGAAGTTGTCCTGGTGGGAGTGATAGATAGAAGAGGAGACCTGGAGGATGAACAAGAGGAAGCAGGGTGAAGAGGCAGAAGGAAGGGCACCCTAGGCAGAGGAAACAGCCTATGCAAAGATGGAGGCAAGCAGTTCAGGGTGGCAGGCACGTCGATTTTGAGAAAAGAGTGACAAAATGTAAGGGAGGCTGGAGGAGCAAGCCGGGCCTGGGCTGTAACGGGGCGTTCAATGCCACCTCAAGGAATTTGACTTATTCCTAAGAGCAGTGAGAAGCCAATAGTTAAGCAACCTAATCCAGTATGTGTTTAGAAGAACCTGACTGCAGAGTAGATAATGGATTGGAGTGGGACAAGGTGGGAGGCCAGTTGGGACGTTGTTGGCAGAAATATTGATGCGAGACGATGGGGGCCAGAGCTGCAGTAGGAGGCGGTGGGGATGGCGAGGAGCAGGTGGGTATTTCCAAGGACTGAATGGAGGTGGGGATGAGAGAGAGGTTGGGTCAAGGCTTGGTCTCCGGTTTAGGCAAGTAGGGGGATGGTGGTACCAGACCCTCAGCCAGGGAAACCTAGGGAAGGAGTAGGCTTGGGGTGCGGCTGTGAGGAGTTTATTTTTTGGTCATGTTGAGTCTGAGATGCCAAGGGGATATCCGAGTGGAAGTTCCAGGAGGTGCTTAGATTCACGAAACCGAAGCTCAGCAGAGTGGTCTGGGCTGTGCGTCTGGACAAGGGACCGACAGAGAGATGGAAGCTGAAGCCACAGGTGTGTGCGTGCTCACAGGGGGAGGATGAGCCCGATGGGGCCAGAGCCATGGAGAAGGCGGGCAGGTTTCAGGAGGGGGGCAGGCAACAGTACCCAATAGTCAGAGACATCAGGGAAGAAGAGGAGCGACATTGTCCAGTGGATTGAACAAAAGAAGTCATTGGCAACTTTCAGAAGGACAAGATTCCCTGAGAGATATAGGAAGAAGCCAGATGGCAGAGAGTTGAGGGGTAAAGAGAAGGTGAGAGAGTGATGAATGGATGAATGAATGATTAGATGGATGGATGAATGAATGATTGAATAGCATCCCAGGAAACTCCTTACATGCCTCCTTGCAGGTGTGGTAATTCTGGAGACACCAGAATGTACTTGCCAAGTAAACTCGCCAAAGAGACCAGTTAGGAGGAATCTTTTCTGCCCAGCTCTCTCTGTCCCAGAAAAGTACCAATGTGTGGGCTGTCCTCAGCATGCCTCCCTAGCAACCAGCATTTGTATTTAAATTCTTGGGGGAGGGATGCTGTCATCTTGTGGCTATCAACACAGCTCTGTGGTCACATCTGTTGTTTTTGTCTGTGCAATGGCCATTCATCATAATCTGGCTAATAGCATCCCAGTTTGAGTGGGACTGATCCCTTATCCCTGGTTCCAGGGGTGGCACATGTCCCAAGCCTGGCCAATAAGACTCAGGCCTGAGATTTTTGGGAAACTATTAGGAAAGAGAAGCATTCTTTAGGCAGGAGTGGCCACCGCATGGAAGCAGCCAGCCAGCACAGGGGAAAACAGATCCAGAGACAGAAAGAGAAAAACAGTCTTGATGACAATTCTTGAACTCCTGGATCCAGCCATGCCTGAAGCTACTTAATCCCTGGATTTTTCAGTCACATAAGCCAATAAATTCCCCATTTTTGCCTGTCAGAAAGGGCTGTGTCAGTTCTAGTGATGAATGAGTGGTCCCAACAGCAGCAAACTGTCAAGACATGGGGTCCTAGGGGTGGGGTTGGCAGGGGAAGTTTACTCATTTTCCTCTCAGGCATTTCACTGGACACCTCACTCACCAAGTTGCTTCTGCCTTAGGAATTTCCCCCTCCTTTTTGTAGTCATCCCATTCGTTGTTTCCATTTGTATTCCTACCTTTTTGTAAACCTGTCCTTGCTCAAAAACGTTACCTGAGATGCTCAATGCTGTGCTGGAGGCCCCCTCTCACCCCCAGAGGCAATGTATGTGCTTATGATTTTTAACAGGAAAGGCTCCCAGAACCCAAGATGGGAGTTGGCGCATTGCAGGGACTCGTTCAGTGTGCCGTGTCGGTGCCTCCAGTGACTTGCCGACAACCAGCGCCAGATTCCAGTTCCCCACCCTCTGGCCCCGCCTCCCCATGTGTACAGCACCCCTCCAACACTGTAAAGTCTTGTTCATTTGTTCGGAACATGAATTAATCATGCCAGGGAGACTCCCAGCCGCTGGACCACATTTTGCTGTGTTAGCAACAAACGTCCCTTCATCCTGTCGACACAACCAGAGGGGAAAACAGAGGTCCAGAAGCTGCCAAGGTGATGTGAGGACCTGTGGGTCACCCACGGCAGAGGAAAGGAGGGACACATGCCCTATTCCTTCCACCTCCCCCCCTCCACACACACACACCGCTTCAGCCCCGATCTTGGTTTCCTTCCTTTTGCTTCGGAGCACGCCTCCTACCTCAAGGCTTCAATTGCACGGATCCTGCTTTCCATCCAGCTTCCGGCGTGTCACTGGCAGGGACCCAGAGCAGGACATCTCCTGGGTATGGTGGGGCTCTTGGGTTTCCGTGATGGGCTTGCCAGAATCGTCCTGCTTTATCTCCTGTCCCTCTTCATTTAGGCTTGGGTGGGTTCCTCCTCCTCCCTCCTCCTTTCCTCCTCTCCCTCCCTTCTGACTTTCCCTCCCTCCCTCCTTCCTGTCTCCCTCTCCCTCCTCCCTTTCCTTCCCTTCCTCTCTCCCTCCTCTTGTCTTCTGCCCTCATCTCTACCTCCCTTTCTCCCCTTCATCTTCCCTCCCTCCCTCCCTTTATTTACCCTTTCCACCTGTCTTTCCTTCACTCTTCCCTTTCTTGTTTCTCTTTCCTTTTCCTCCACTCCCCCCTCCCCCTGCAGGACTTCCACCCTGTGGTTCCAAAGAAATGAGAATGAAGGGAATAATACTGAAAAGCAGCCAGGCTCAGCCAATAAATCCTCTAATGCTTGTAATAGTTTCATTTTCTTCATGTTCATCCTAGTTTAAGAGTTTAATCAACATCTTCGAAAAACTTGTGATTTACTCCACGGAGCCTTAATAAGAGGCAAGGAAAGTCCCTCCCTCCCTCCCTTCCTTCCTTCCATTTATTCAATAAATGTTCTTTGTGGGTCTGTTCTGGGCCAGGCTCTGGGCTAAGTGCTAGACACAGTGAATAGAAACGTGGACATGATCCCTGCTCTGATGACCTTACAGTCTAGTGGGAGAGACAGATTTCCACCACAGATCACACATGAATGTATTCTCATGACCTCAATGAAAGCTCTGAATTTCCGTGAGGATCTAAACAGACGAACTGACCCCGTGCGGACGTGGAGGCTTCCTTGAGGGGCCGATGTGAAGGACGGGTTTTCTAAATGCGAGAGAAGAGGCATGAGCACTCCGAGCAGAGGGAACAGAGTGTGCAAAGGTCCCGGGTTGAGAGGAAGCGAGGCGCTTCCACAGAACGGTGTGGCTGGACAGAGAGTGGGAAAAACAAGGCAGAGGCTGGCAGAGGCCAGATGTTCAGGGCTCGTACCCGAGGTAAGACTTTGAGCCTTCACTCTGAAAACAAGGGGATGCCACTGAAGAGTTTCCCTGGGGGCCAGGAGGCAGGGTGGCGGATGGGTGTGATCCGTTTGGCTGTTGGTGCCGTCAAGGGCGGGGTGGGAGGTGGGTCCTTTGGGGAGCCTTGCTAGCCTCAGCTGAACTGCCTGGACGGGGAAGAAGCAGATTGGGTTGGATACAGCATTGGTCCGAGGGGCTGGATTGGTAACTGTTGTGGCTTCCTGAAAGGGAGGTATCCTGCCTGCAGACCTCCTGTGTGGGTCAGAGGATCCTACGAGTAAGGAAGGTGGAAGGATCGTCACTGACTATGGATAAAAAAGCTTCAGACCTGAAGTCAGACAGATCTGGCTTTGCTGTTTATCAGCTGTGAGATCCCAGGCAGGTTTGCAGCTTCTCTGAGCCTGTTTCCTTATTTGTAACACGAGGATACTAATAGTAATAAATGTGTTGTTTTTGTCTGCCTATCATCCCCTTTCCGATTAGGAAATGACCACTGCATGTGGTTCTGGTGGGACGGGGGATCCCTCAGCCCCACTTACCTTCCGGGCACGTAATCCAGGCCCCTTGGGCCCCGCCTCCCTGTCCCCAGCGGTTGGTCTCAGGGACCCAAGCAGGGTCAATCAGAGTACCTCCGTGGAATCTGATATGGGGCTGTTGGAGGAAAGGGTCTTTCTTGCTTTTAGATTACGAGCTATAAGACCATAGACTTGACCTACTGGTGTCCAATTTTCTCGGGAAAAAAATGAGGGAGATGAGTGGGATAGGGAGAGGAGGAAGAAAGAGAGGAGTGGGAAAGAGAGAGAGAGAGAGAGAAAAAACTTTGAGATCCTGGATGCAACAGTTCCTGAAGCCCAAAGCACCCCTTGCACTTAGTTAGTGAGCCCATCAGTGCCCATTCAGGCTTAAGTCAATTTGAGTTGGGTTTTGTCACTCATAATGGATGGGTTCTGACCAATGAACCACATCATTGGGTTATTGTGAGGGTTAATTTAGGTAAAGAACCAAAAGCAAGTGTGAAGTGCTCACCTTGCAGAGTGCTCAGTAATCACCATCGAGGCTTACTGTTTGGGTCACAATTCACAGCTGTAGAATACATAACTAGCTGTATGAATACATAACAGGCTGTTTCTCACCTCCTGTGTGTAGTCTCCTATTACCCCACAAAGTGTTATATACCACCTTCACGATCCAGTAGTGACTCAAGCTCCCCTTCCCTCCCTCCCCATCTCCCTCCAAAACTTGTGACTCCTCTGTCCCCTGGGGCTCTCTTGAAGTGACAGTGACAGAAACAGAATGCAGTGACCTGAAGGATGTAACTGTGTTTAGATCTAATTTAAGAAGACCAGCTCCCTCCTACTCCATAGCAACTGATTCCCCATTACCTTTTTTACAGAGTGTATTAGTTATCTATTGCTGTATAACAAGTGAGCCCCAAACTTAGTAGCTTAAAACAACCAGAGATTTATTATCACCTGGCTTCTGTGGGTCAGGGATGCCGTAACAGCTTTCCTGGGTAGTTCTAGCGCAAGGTCTCTGAAGAGGCTGAAGGCAGGACATCAGCCAGAGAGCTACTTTCAGCTGAAGGCTTGACTGCGGTGGGAGGATCCACGTCCAAGTTGGCACACTCATATGGCTGTTGGAAGGAGACTTTAGGTCCTGGCCACATAAACCTCTCCACAGAGCTGCTGGAGTGTCCTCAGGCTATGACAGCTGGCTTTCCTCCGAGTGAGTGATCCAAGAGAGAGGCAGATGGAAGCTGCAATATCTTTTATGACCTAGTCTTGGAAGTCACAAGCATCATTTCTGCAATATTCTTCTGACTATACAGTTCAGCCCTATTCAGCGTGCAAGAGGGCTACACGAGGATGTGACTACCAGGAGTCAGGGGCCATTGGGAGCCATCTGAGAGGTTGGCTGCCATGCTTGTGAGGGGAGCGGTGGTATTCTTAACTTTCATTCAAGTTTCTTCTTGGTCTGATGGGACTTCTCTTCACCAAGGATGCTCAGGATAACATGGCATCTTTGAGGCACCAAAAAACACCCCTTCCAACAACTTGTGCTTGAAAGAGCTTTTTTTTCAGAGCTTGCAAAGAGCTCCTTAAATAAACTAGTGAAATGACTAAACTAATTTGCTGGTCTGTAATTTCCTGGCATGTCTGGAGATTTCCTAATAAACAGTAGCTTCAGGCTGGCAACCTGCCAGCATTACAGCCCTCTCCTGAGTGACAAACAAGGGAGGTGTAAAGCGTCTCAGAGGGTTGGGGAGGTTGGTACATCACAGGGGAAAGTGCTGGACCCAGAGGCTGGATGTTTGGCTTTGAGAGCCGGCCCTGCCTCTTACCTACCTTCATATTCCGAAGGTATAAAAGTGGTGATAACCCTGGTCCTCCCTGACTCACAGGGCTATATTACTTGGTGTGAATGAGCTGATGTAGCATTTCCAAGAGGCGGGTCCATGGGACGCTAGCAGCATGGGCTGTTAACCCCAAAAGGCGTTCTGTGCTGGAGTGAGCGTGGGTTCCCGTGTTAAGCAAATTCCAGCCATTTCCCACCTTCCTTGACGGCAGGCACTGCCAGCTTCGTGGGCTTGCTGCCAGGGCAGCCTTGCAGGGCCCCGAGCTCAGAAGGGCCCTGTTGTTGCTGTCTTGAAAATCTTAATACTTTAAAAAAAAATTTGTATTGGAGTACAGTTGATTTACAATGTCGTGTTAGTTTCAAGTGTACAGCAAAGTGAATCAGTTATACATAGACATATATCCACTCTTTTTTTTTTTAGGTTCTTTTCCCATATAGGTCATTCATTACAGAGTATTGAGTAGAGTTCCCTGTGCTCTACAGCAGGCTCTTATTAGTTATCTATTTTATGTGTAGTAGTGTGGCTATATCAGTCCCAATCTCCCAATCTATCCCTCCCCACCCTGCCTCTCCCCTGGTAACAAGTTCGTTCTCCACGTCCGTGACTCCATTTCTGTGCTGCAAACAAGTTCATTTGTACCCTTTTTTTTTTTTAATCTTTGAAGTTGTGTTTTATAAGTGACAATTGATGGGACAATAGAGCTTTTGCCGGGCAATGGGTGTCTCGACTCCCAGGAGCCCCCTTCTCACTGTATCCTAAAGGTGGGCTCTTGACTGCCTGTTTCTCTTTCCTGCTGCCCACCGGCTCCCCCTGCCCTGGGGCACCCAGATCACGGAGCTCAGGACGGAGACTGGTTCACATTGGAGGGGTGGACTGGTCTGCTGTCACCCTCTGCCACCTGCATGCATGCTTGGGCCTGGGTGCTTGTGAGGGGGAGGGCTGGGGTCCAGTGCCCGTCCCACGGTGTCGCAGGGCAAGGCAGCAGCTCCCCCGACGCTGGGCTGGCAGTGCCACGGCACGCTGGGCAGGCAGTTTGGTGGGGGCCTCTCGCCTCCCTCTGACCCAGGTACCAAGGAGGTTGTAATCCCTTGGGGATCACCCATTTGCTGTGAGTCGGGGCACCTGTGGGAAGAGAAGGTGAATTCCCGCCCTCTGCCCCCACCCGCCAGGGCTGTGCATTCTCCCTTTGCTTGGGGTCCCACCTGTGGGACTTGTCAGATCCTGTAACATAAAGGGCACCACGCCCTAGTGGGTCAGGGCGCAGACTGGGGAGCCGCACTGTCTGGGTTTGGGTCGCGTCTCACCGGTGTCGTCACCTTGGCCCATTTACCTACCCTTTCTGTGCCTCTGTTTCCTCATCTCTAAAATAATGATCATGTAGTTACGACTTCACAGGTTGTCGTGTGGATTCAATGAGGTAGTACATGCCGAGCACCTAGACTAGTGCCCGCCGTGCATTGAGTATTTAATAATTTGTTTCCCCCAAAGGACTTCGGCACCCCTGGGGCAGGGGCGTCACCTGTACCGTCCATTGCTGCGGTCCTGGTACCCAGCGCCATATCCAGAACAGACGCGATGGATGGACACTGGTCGAAGGAAAGAATCTCCAAGAGGGGCTTTCCACGGAACCCTCACCCTATCTTCTTTTTTCTAGAGACTCTTACACAATCAGCATTCCACAGAGCGCACATTTAGGAAACGCCAGGCTCACCTCCGTGAAGTGACGCACCCACAGGTGCAGGGGGCAGTTACACACACAGCTGTCTGCAGGGTCCTTTCCCCTCCTCTCGGTCCTTTGAGACACTGTCTCATCCATCCGTCTCCTTTAGGGTCGTCTGACGCTGGGGATGGAGCACACGGACACCCCAGAGACTCTTGCCCGCCTCCCGTCTGGGCCCATCTCTCCCTGCCCCCCAATAACTCACTCCTCCTCCTCAGCCTTCCCCGTCCTTAATTGGGCCAATCTGTCCCCCTGACACCACGCTCTGCTTTGTTTTCTCCGCAAAGCCCTCTCTTGGCACTTGACGGATTCTCAACTGTCGCGAGCACATTTTTCAATTTGTGCTCTTCCAGTGATTTCCCAGCCAGGTTTCAGCTTTTTAAACGCTACTTAGTTTTATAATTTCCCAATGATTTTCCTCGCCTGCCATGATTCCTCTCCATCGCCACTCCCCAGCTTCCTTCCTGGGGCGCCAAAGCTGCGCAGGTGACCCTCTAAGGAAGCCTGACTTATTCAGCCATGGGGACCATCACTGTCCTAATTCGGGCTCCTCCAAAAGCTGGTCCTGAGAGAAGGGCACGGAGACAGTAGTTGATTTGGAAAGTGATCCAGGAAGCAGGAGTGAGGGAGGGTGAGAGAGGGAAGGGAGAAGGGCCCAGAACGGCCACCTTATCTTCTGGGTACCCACTGGGTGACCTGCAGGGAACTGTAGGAACGGACTGGACCTTTGTGTTGTCCCACTGGAGGGTGGGGAGGCTGAACATTTAGCGACTGGCTGCCACCCCCATTGTTGGAGGGGTGTCCCTGGGAAAACGAACTTCCCTGCCTTTCTATCTGAGCCTGTGCAACCAAGCGGCCCTTCCTGGCTCTGGAGGAAACCTGAGTAGTGCTAGAGGTGGAGTTTGGGAAACATCTGTGGAAATTTCCATCAGAGCTCGTGTGACTCGTGCACACAGACGTTCACTCCGGCCAGTTACACATCCACGACGCCCGGGAGTTGGGACTTTCTCTTGGGCTGTGAACTCTTTCATTTCTTTGTCTTCTTTTTAAGCCTCTAATTATAAAGGCATTTTGCTGCCTTTGGGACAGGCTTTAGGTGGTTGGTGCCCCAACCAGAGGGACCTTGGGTCCGCAGTAAGAAAGAACATTCAGCCAGGCAGCTCTTGTCCCTTAATGACACTTGGCTGGAGCCCATAGGGTCCTGTTCACGTTGGATGTAGAAAGGTCCAGTTTAAAAGCCTAGCCTCGGGCTTCCCTGGTGGCGCAATGGTTAAGAATCCGCCTGCCAGTGCAGGGCACACGGGTTCGAGCCCTGGCCGGGGAAGATCCCACATGCCGCGTAACAACTAAGCCCGTGCGCCACAACTACTGAGCCTGCGCTCTAGAGCCCGCAGGCCACAACTACTGAGCCCACGCGCCACAGCTACTGAAGTCCGCGTGCCTAGAGCCCATGCTCCACAAAGAGAAGCCACCTCAACAAGAAGCCCGCGCACCGCAACAAAGAGTAGCCCCCGCTCGCGCGCACGCGCAGCAACGAAGACCCAATGCAGCCAAAAATAAATTAATTAATTAAAAAAAAAATCCTAGCCTTGTCACCTCCCTCTGTCCTGCTCAGGTTTGACTTGGCCTGAGGGGTTGCAGTGAGGAGGGAGCTGGGTCCACTCTAAGGATCCCTCCGCCTGCTCCGCCTCCCTCCTCCCCTCCGCTCTCCTCTGGGCTGCAGAAGACAACGTGAAGGGTGTTCCCTGGAGTTTGCGATGGGGCCAGGTGCTGAGACAGGGAGAGGGGTCTGGAGAAAGGGAAGGCGCCTGTTCTTACTCAGCAGGAACTGCAGGAGTCCCCTCTCAGCCAACACCAGCTGTCTGCGTGCTCCCTCTGCGCGATGAGCTCCAAATGGGTCCATTCGTGACTTTTGTGAAGCGCGTCTGGGTGCGCGTGGGCAGAGTGGGATGTGGGGAACGTCCCCTCAATGCACAGATCTCCGATGTGGGAGAACCACCACTGCTTGACCTCTCCTGACTCCCCCTCAGCAGAATCCCCCCAGCCGCGGGCTCCTGGGGTCTTCTTGCCTGGGGCCACCTTCCTGGTTGAGGCTGAAGCCTATGGGGTCCTCTCTGCCTGAGGCAGACTCCCTGCCCCATCCCTTTTAGTGGTGGGAGGGTTGACTCTCCCTCTCTCTCCCTCACTGTCTCCAACTCTCTCCTGACCCTTCTAGAATCGGCCTGAAATTCCTGTTGCTCACGGGTGTCCAACCAGGAAAAGTGACGCCCGGCTCCCCGTACAAGCCCCCTTAGTCTCTAAGCTCCTCTCCCAGAACATTCCTTCCTTGACTCAGAGAAGGAGACTCACCTCTCTCCCCCTGAAGTCACCGCCCTGCTCAGATCCCCATGTTTGTTTGTGCAGGTTGGAGGGAAGGAAGGAAGGAAGGAATGGTGGTTGGGCCAGTTTGGGTACCGCTTCGTCTGCCTGAATGCACTCTGGCTGCTTTGTGGCTCCCTTGGGAAAGAGGTCCTCACCTTGGGTGGGAGCGTTGCTTTTTGTATTCACCAATCTCTAAGTGAAAGTTGGCATTTCTTCCTGTTCAAAATGTAGACATCAAATCCCACAGTATTAGTCGTGCCTGTGACTTTGTCATCCATCAGAATCAGAGATATTTTCATATCACACGACAGTTGTCACAGGTATCTGAAAATGACATTTTATGCTCATCTCCATTTAAAGATTACGGTCGTAATTAGATCCGCTGCTAGATCTTGTTTTTTAATGTGTTAATAAAGTAGCACCAGTATTACTATATCATAAATTTGTTTAATATTTTGAGAGCCACATAACTGGTTTTCTCTGTAGTTCCATGTATTTTATTTTGTGCATTTGAAAGCATTATTCTAAAAAGAGGTCCATCACTTCACTGGAGGCCAACACGGGAAAGGTCAGAACCTTGCTCTGGAACATGTGGGTTCTTTGTGTCTTAGGTCTAGTTTGGGGGCTTGGAATGCTAGGACTGGCATATCCCTCTAGATCATTTTCTACTCTGGCTTTCTTTTTAATTAGGATCCTGTTGTCCTCATTCGGGGCCAATAGGAGCTGACATGTGTTAAGCGTTTCCTCTGTACAAGCATAGTGCAAAGCACTTTACATACACTGGCTCATTTAATTCTCATTTTTTATGGAGGCACAGAGAGGTTAAGTGACTTGCCCAAGGTCACACAGCTAGTAACTGGGGGAGCTGGGATTTGAACATGAGTAGTCTGACTCCAGAGCACACATTCTTAAACCTGTTGATTGCAAACCAGGTAAGAGATGGCTAGTTTTCCAAAAAGCCCATGTTCCTGGCTTTTAATGGTGTGGGCCCAGCTAGTACACTCTTAATCACTGCGGTGTACAGCTCAATACCCTTTTGAGCTCCCCAACTGAGAAACAAACATTGAACCACAGCGCCCTCTGGCTTACGTAGCAATCTGATCCCTCACTCTAGAGTCAAGTTGGCCCAAAGAAATTTAAGATGAACCTTTATGAGGCACCCACTATGTGGCAAACCCTGTGTCAGGCCCTGGGGATACGAGTAGAATAGGTATAGCTTGCACCCTCCAGGAATTACTGTCAATTCAAGAAAGACACACCCAGAAGCTGTGTTGGCTTAAGGAGAGCCAAGCTCTAGTGAAGGGTGTGGACACAGAGACCCGTGGATGCTGTGGGGTAAGAGATTGTCACAAGATCAGGAAAAGCCCTCCTGCACCTCCCTTGAGGCGCCCTACCCTGATGCCACCTTGGGCTCCCTTGCCTGGCCCAAGTGCCAAGATTGCCTTTGGTCCTTCCTCCCACTGAAACATGTGTTATCTTCCTTCCTGTTCCCGCTGTAGGCTCCCAGATGGCTGCCTAGCTAATCTCAGAGCCTCATTCAAAGTCAAGGGTTAATGACTCCTGAATTTTAACAAGAGTTTTCAGTGCTGTAAACCAGGGATCACCAGCACGAGCAGCAGGGGGTCAGGCTGATAACGTCAGTGAACTAAGCAGGCCTGTATTTGCGTGTTAAACATGCAGGAATATTCTTCACTCCCACAAAGATACCCTCACCTATGTTTTTTCTAAACCACATTGTCTTCTGGAACTACTGTTCCCTTTTCCTTTCACTTTTAATAGAGATCAAATACAGATAAATATTTCTCTACCGGGAGAAAAACGACAGTGCAGCATGGTGATAAATGCTAATAGTCACATGGAAAACTAAGGGGACTGGTGACTTGGGCTGCCGCAGAAACAGACTCTGAGAGTAAGATATGATGCAATTAGTTTATTTGGAAGGTGATCCTGGGAAACATTGGGAGGGAACTAGAAACCAGGACAGGGAAAGGAAGGCAGCCTGTCAGTAAAGGATACCTTGTGGGGTGAGCTGCCACTGTGGGCAGCTGGGACTTGAACTCTGCAAGCAAGTGTAGAAGCTGCCCTTCAGCTAGCCCATCTGAGGACTAGGCAGCTGGGGTATTTATACATCAACTTCCATCAGTTGTTGGTTAGGGGTTGTTGGCAGGTGGTAGAGCTTTAATTCTCTGGCCCGTCTGGCTGAGTAGGCTCCAGGGGGCCAGAGAAAGCCCTCAGGCAAAGGAACACGGGCTCTGGGGACTGGAAGCCAGGCCATTGGACCCCAAGCTAGTAAGACCCGAGGGTGCAACAGGCATTGACCGTGGTGAACTGAAGCATGCTTGCAGCTGAATTCTGCCAGGAAAGAATGTGGTCCCAGGGTTGCTAGACCTTCTGATTTCCCAAGAAAAGCTGGACATTTAGATTTTTATGTGAAATGTCTCAATTTGTAAATGTTGACAACAAACCTAAAATTTTATTTTATTTTTATTTATTTTGTTTAGTATAATTGCTTTACAATGTTGTGTTAGTTTCTGCTGTACAGTGAAGTGAGTCAGCTATATGTATACCTATATCCCCTCCCTGTTGGACCTCCCTCCCTCCCCCACTCCTATCAAACCTAAAATTTTAAAAATATACTGTAGAAGCTAACCAGAGCATGTCTGTGGGCTGTATCCGGTTTACAAGCAGCCTGATTATGAAGTCAGATCCATCCTAATGGCTGATCTTGGCTCCAGACCATTTTTGCTCAAGGCAGGTTCCAAAGATGAGTTCTCACAAGGATAGGTATTAGTTAGGGAGTAGGTTGAATTGGTGTAATAGAGAGACACTATAGTACAGTGTTGGTGACCAGATAGAAGTGTGTTTCTTTTTTATGTGAAGTCTGGAGGTAGGTGGATGGTCCAGGACGGCTCTGCTGCCTGAGGTTGTCCAGGGACCCAGGTTCCTTCTATCTTGTTGCTCAGAGTGTTGTCTTTATCCATGTGGTCAGGGCTGGCTCACTAGTTCCTTGTCCACCTTCCAGTTAATAGCAAAGGGGAAAGAGAAGTTCAGTCAGTTCCAGTAATTGGTAATTGCACCATTCACTTCCTCTCTGGTGAGAACATCCCACTGGTGAGAACTTAGTCACATGGTCACTTAGTCACACGGTGACTAAGTCTAGCTACAAGGGATGCTGCAGAATGTAGTCTCTCTCTCTCGTTGGCTGTATGTTCAGCTTGAACTTGGTGTGTGTGTGAAAATTATATTTTTATAGAATTAGGGAAGGGCTTATATTAGGGGACAGTGAGAAGCCTTTGCCACAGTAAAGGAAGGGTCTAGAAAAAAGGATGGGATTCAAACCTGAGGCAGGACCGACCTGAGAAAGATTCTTTTTTCTCACAAGAATGAAGAAAGCCTGGCTTTCCTCTCTTTGTTTTGCACTGTTCAGTCATGAAGACTTAATAGGAGAAAGCTTTCAAAAACCTTAACAGAAGATTTGCCCAAACCCAAACCTCAAAAAAGTCAGTTATAATGAGAAAGAAGTAAACACAGTAAACACCCACGAGACACAAGGTATTTTCACATATGTGGTCTCATGTAATCTTCACAATTATCCTATGAAGTAGGTATTATTATTCCCCCATTTTTCAAAAGAAGAACTGAGGATAAGACAAACAGGTTGACATTCAAGCTCTGTAACTCGGGTCAGGGCATGGGCACTGGCCAGTCAGAGCTGCCATACAGGTTTGTCCCATCAGAGAAGTGAAGGGCCTCGGCCAGGATTTGAAATGAGGCCCATGTGACTGCAAAGCTTACATGCTTTTCACTGCAATCTGATTTCCTTATGCCAGCTGCTTCTGCAGAGACAGCGACACCAAATCTACTGGGTTGTTGAGACGGTAAACAAACCATGATGGATGAATCTCCTCTCCTCATATGAATGCCTTATTGTTGTTATTCTTCATGCCCTGACAGAGTATTTACAGCCTCTCCTGTGGCTCTGCTTCTATCTGGTGGAGTAAGGAAGGTCAGAACTCCCAGACCTAGCAGAAAGTTACAGCTGGGATTTGAGTCAATGACGACTTGAAGACTCAGCAAGTGGCCCTTGGCATTACTGTTAACCTGGTCAAGGCCATGAACGCTCCTGTCATTAATTGGCTTGTTCTGTGATATACTGTTGTCCCAGAAGTACCCATATGGGTGTACCCCATATATAAGCCTACTCTATGAAAACTGAGACTTGAAAAGATAAATGGGAGATAATTATTTAACCACAAGAGACTTTGTTTTGCAGACTGGCATTTCGGTATAGCTCGTCTCAAAATAACCCTGGAAATTTGATTCTGGAAGAAAGGGAGGGATAGATACAAAGATGTGTGGGTTCCCTCCCGGTCCATTTGGGAATGTTCTGGAATAGATTAGATTTCAAGAACTCTGTAATGATGTGTCAGAGAGAACTTGTGAAATCTGAATTGGGTTGGGGTGGTTTGTGGTGGACCCATTTGGGGTGCCTGCCAAGCCCTGTCTCTCATCTGAGAATCTAGTCACCCACAACCCCACTGGAAGAAAGAGGGGGTCTAAGCAGCCATGCCTATGCCAAGACACCCGCACACCCCACCCCTTACCACTAACTGGATCAAAGGTAAGCTCCTGACCCAGGTATCAATCCATGAGCCAACCAGCCTCTGCCTTTCAGACAGGGCCTGGCTACCTTGATTTCCTGTTGTTGGGTGTCCATGGGATTGCCTGCTGCATCCTTAGAATAAGCTTGGTCAAAGCTCCCACTCAGTGGGGATTCCAAACTGGTCCCAGCTTATCCAGCGTGGTCAGGAGTGAGATCTTCTACCGTCTGCTCTCAATGGGTCCAGTGGTCTCCATGGGCCCTTCTGTCCTGGGAGGCTTTTGTCCTGGCCATTGGATGGGGGAAGGGTGTTATCCATGGGACACATCACTGCAAACTGGATGACTGATGGGGTTTGGTGGGCCTTGCCAGATAAGAGAGTAGCCTTGATGTCAACTCAAGGAACTCCCAGCTCCTTGGTGCAACACTGGGGGAGGCTGTGATCTTTATCCTCCCACTGTGATGCCCTGAGTGTAAGCTGTCTTTGCTTTGTTTCCCCATGGAGTAACCTCACTTCTTGCTGAGTTACACTGGGGGTGGAGATGGGGAACGAAGTCCTCTGGATGCAGCAGAGAAATTTGATGAGTATGAAAGGGCTGGGTGAACCCACTGTTAATGCCTCATATGTTACCCCACCCCACTAGCTTGGGTGAATTTCTATTCCTTGCAACCAAACGTGTCATGCAACATACCGACACAATAATCTGCCCCTCGCCTGTCCCTCCCTTCCCTTCTGACTTTCTACAGGAAGTAGAAACCCTATCTGGCTACCCAGGAGTCTTGGAAACGTCATATCCAGATTTACTGCATTGCCCAATCAAAATCCATCAGGCCTTGAAGTTTAGCAATTGTCCCTGTATATTCAAAGGTCTTTATAGAAACAACAAACTTGCATTCCAATATCATGGGAGTTTCTTGTAAAGGAAGTTGGCCATCTCCTTGACCACTTTACCTGATCCCTTCCTCCTTTTTAATCCCATCTGGATGAACTGTGCCAGTTCTTTCTCCTTCCGTTAACTGTATGCATCATGCGGGCTTTGTCGGTACTTTCTATATGCCAGTCACTGTGCTAAATGATTTACAGATACCATGCTGTTTAACTGTCACAACCCCAGTGCGGTAGCTCCTAACGATTATCCCCATTTTATGGATGGGGAAATTGAGAGGCTAAGTTACCCATCTGACTCCATTGCCCTGGAGTTTTACCACCCTGCTTTACTATCCCTCCTGCTTCCCTGGAGTGATAGTAAAATTTCCTCCTGCAGTTTTCAGTGGCTGCAGGGGAGAAGGCCCAGGTGTCCTGCCTGGCGGCAAGGCCCCCGGAACTTGGCTTTTCTCCTTCCGCCTTCCCTGCCAGCCCAGCTGCCAACTTGGAACATAGCCCTTTCCAAGAAAGCCCAGGAGAGAAGCCAAATGTTGACTCACCTGCCAGACACAGGGATGCTGCAGCCAAGGCGCCTCAGGGCCCGTGCGGGAGGACTGGCAGGCAGGCCCGTTGTGAGGCCCGGAGGCCTGGCTCCCTGGGGCAGCTTCAAGGGGCCGGGCCTCCTTCCCTGCGTGCTTCAGGTTCCAGGGGCTAAAGAGATCCAGATGGGCTTGTCCCCTGCCCCTCCCACTCCATCCTGCAGCCCTGAAGTCTCTGAAGGACACTGTCTCCGCCACACTTCCCCTTGGGTGGCAGGCAGGATTCTAAGAAAGCCCCCAGGATTCTCTGCCCCTGCCTGCTCCCCAGGGTGCACTCCCCGTACACTCCCCGAGGCTGAGAATGCGACGGATTTTACTCCCATGAGTAGGTTATGTTACAAGTTACCCTTGACCTTAAGAAAGGGAGATGATCCACCTGGGCCTGATCTAATCACAAGCACCCTTTAAAGGCAGAGTTTTCTCTGGCTGGTGGCAAGTGAGAGGTGCAAAGCGGGAGGATTTGACCCAGCCTTTGTGGCTTGAAGATGAAGGAAGCCGCATGGCAAGGAATGTGAGCAGCTTCTAGAAGCTCAGAGTGGCCCTCAGCTGGCAGCCAGCAAGGAAACAGGGACCTCAGGCCTACAACTGCATGGAATTGAATCCCCCCAATGAGGAAATGACCTTGGAATTCAATTCTTCCTTAGAGCCTCAGACAAGAACCCAGCCCATCAACCACCTGGACCTTAGCTTTCTGGTACCCTGAGCAGACAACCCGCTAGGCTTGCGACCTACAGAGCTGGGCTCACAGATGTTGCTTCAGGCTGCTTAGCTTGTGGAAATTTGTTACGTGGCAGTTGAAAACGACTACACCTTGGATACCTAATGCATCTTTTTTTTTTTTTTTTTTTCCTTTTGGCCGTGCTGTGCAGCACGCGGGATCTTAGTCCTCAGACCAGGGATGGAACCCGCGCCCCCTGCAGTGGAAGCGCAGAGTCTTAACCACTGGACCGCCAGGGAAGTCCCCTAATAGCATCTTAACCCTAACGTGTTCAGCTGTTCCCTCAAACCTACTCCTCGAAGTCTACCCCATCTGGTTCATTACAACTTGCTTCTTCTTGGCTCGGGTCCAAAATCTTAAAGTCAGGCTTGACTCCTGTCTTTCTTGTAGATCCTACATTGGATCCCTCAGCACATTCTTTCCACTCTCCCTTCTTAATGTATCCAGATTTTGACCACGTTTCACCACCCGCATCGCCCTGTCCCTCCTCCTTTCATGAACTCCCTGACAGCTCTGTAGTTTATTACAGGGGAGCTGGGGTCCGTGTACCTCCCAGACAGGAGCGGGAGGGTGCTCCCGGGCTGTGATTGGCTGCCCTCTTCTTTGGCTTCCGTGTGGACCTGTCGGGGCGGCTGATAAATCCAGATACAGACACAAAGCCGAGGATGGCAGAAGAGGGGCATCCGCACGGAGACCTAACAGGGAGCAGACAGCATTCAGACTCTGGCCACCCTTGGCCTTGGGGTCTCTCCGAGCCGGCTGCCCTGCACGGCTGCACGTAGGACACAGCTGTCTCCTGAGAGGAGATCCCAAGCCTGCTGCAGGACTGCTTCTGCTCAGAAGTCACGCTGTGGAATACTTTTCGGAGATGGGGGTTTTATTTATTGTTCAAAGTTTTGAGCCAACAGCGAAAGCTTATGGTTGATGATGACTGGGGAATTCCCCGGAGGCCCAGAAGAACTCGCTGGCAACCAGGCTCCTGGTTGAGATTTAGAGCTTTCAAGTCGGCCAACGTGTGAGTCCAGCTCATCCTTCCTAACTGGGTTTCCCGGGGCCACCGTTTCCTCAGTGAAGATGAAGTGAGATCAGTTTTCTTTCTGGTCAGACATTTAGCACAGTACCTGGCATCCAGTAAGTTCTCATTGCACGGTGGCGGTTATGCTATGTTGTCTGTAATTTACTTCTGAAGCTAAAGCATAGATAATATGCTGCGTGTGCCTACGTGTGTGTGTGCGCGCGCGCACACGTGCACGTGTGTGTGCTTTCATCCACACTGTAGGGGCAGTTATCTAACATTTGAAAGATCACAGCCCCACACTCCAGAGGAAGTTTCCCTAAGTGCTTCAATTATCTGGCTTAGCTCGGCGCCCACGGGTGTGTTAATTAGCATAATGGATTTCTAAAATGGTTTTTCATTGATGAAAATAATGGTGTTTGAGAAAGGTAGATGGCTAGACATATTTCATGATGTACCAGGCTTGTCTGAACTCTGCAAATGAATTGAGTGAGACCAGTTGCTTGTTCTCTTGGAAAGGCCCTGAGCTCTGAAGTCCAATCAGTCCTGAGTCTAGATAGTAATGGGTTGATTTTATCACCTACCTGACTGGGTTAGCTAAATACTGCACTGACGGTATTGTCACATCCGCCTCAGATGAACTTTTCATGAAAGAGGCTGTCCAAGTATCTAAAAGGGCAGATCGCTGAGGGGTCCCCAGGCTCACGGGACGGGCTGAGTGGCTGTGGATATGCCTGCTCGCTAATAACTGTTTCCTTGCTGGTGGAATTCAGGCTGAGATGGGCTCTCTCTGTATCATACCATCCGGTTTGGAGGTAGGGGAGGAAACCTGTAGCCTTCATAGCTTTCTGACTTTGGGGGGATGGGGAAGCTATCATCAAACACCTTATAATTTGAATAGTCAAATTGCTTAGGACAGTTTGCAACAATTGCTTTCAAATAAGTAAGAGAATTACAGTGGAATCAAGGAATAACTGGTTTCCTCTAGCTTAGGAAAGACGTGTTATGACAGGAAGTCAGAAAATTGTGAGAATAACACTCTGTATAGCATGTCCTGGGGTGGAGTTCTAGTGCTATTTTTTTAGACGCAGGTCAAACTTAGAAGGGGTGGGTGTGTGTGTAGTGTGTGTGTGGTGTGTGTGTGGTATGTGTGTGTAGATGAACAGAGGAGCAGGTAGAAGGTAAGAGGTGAGGAAGGTGAGTGGGGAATTCTGGTACCGTTTTTCTCCCAGGAAAAGAAAGGAAATGTCATGGAACTTTCCAGAAGTGACATGGCTGAGTGGGATGAGCTAGAGTTTGGGCCTCAGATCAGGATTTGAATGCGGCCTCTCTTTCTTTCTAAGTGATCTTGGGCAGATTTCTTAGTCTCTCTGAATCTGCTTCATCATCTACAAAATGGATATAAGAATACTTTCCTCCGAGTTGTAATTAAGGCAAAGGGACTTGAAACCACTTAGCAAAATGTCAGGCACAGAGTGGGCCTTCGGTAAAGAGTTGCCTCCCTGAAGATTTACAGGGTATCGGGGGCTGTGCCGACGGTATCCAGATTACAGCCACCAACAGGCATATAGGTTTCCCAGAGTTTACAACCCAGCAGTGAGGATGAACTTCACAAAGTCATCTCGTGAGAATCCCCCAGCGTGACTGTTAAAAATACAGGTGATGATGAGTGCTGTCCAGGCCTCCTGAACCAGAGGATTAGTGGATGGGGCTGGGAACCCATTTTTAAGAAACTCCCCAGGTAATTCTGATGGGTTGCCGGGTTGGGGAACCGCTGAATTAAACACTCCAATTCTCTAGGGTAGCTTCCAGTTTGGCAAAGCTTCCATCTCCCTTCAAAGGCTCCCTGGCTGAGAGTCTGACCCGAGTGCATCCATATTAGTGGCAGGCACCGCCCACTTCACAGCCTGAACCACTCCACGGCAATGGAGGCGGGAGAGTTACCCATTGTTTTGCTTGTTTTGTGGACAGTACTCATGTATCATCATCAGAAACATCAAAGACTTGGCTGAGCATGGAATTGACAGGCTATAACTTGAGCTATGCAGCCTTCGGTGTCTAAACCCTGTTAACCTGAGGAAGGCCCTGCTTTTCAGATCAGTACCTAATAACAATGAAAATCTGGTCTGGATGCTGCTACTGTCTGCATGTGACTTTGGGATCATTTTTCCTACTCTCTCACCTCCTTAAAATCATGTGCTGTGCTTTTATTTAATTATTTTTTGCTAAAAAATAATTCATATTCACCATTGAAAATGAAGGAAATATAGCATTGACACAGAAACCAAACTTAAAAAATACTGGGGATCCAGCCCCCGCAAGATAACTGCCATGAATATCTTTGGTAGATTTCCTTCTAGTCTTTTTTCAATGTACATGAATACAGGGGTTTTTTCTCCACAAAAATCAAGATAGCACTGTTCGTGCTGTTTTTGGCCTGCTCTTTTCATTTCAGAATGCATTTTAAAGTAAAAAGTTAACGATAATTCTTTTATGCCATTAAATAATCTACAACAGTGGTTTTCACACTGGGTCCAACAAAAACCTCAAGGTTCTTAGGAAGTACCTAGTGGTTACCTGAGGTAGGGGAAGAGAATGGGGGGCTGGCGGGGGAGGCCCCAGCACCCTGTTTTAGTCACAGCAGCGCCACTTGCATCTGGTGGTAACTGGAGGAGCCAGGTAGGGATTCCATCACAAAAAGATTCGGAGGTTTAAAAAAAATAAAAAACTCTTGCTCTAAGTCATTATAAAAAAATAATTTTTTTTAATCCTAGTTTCTTTCCTTCTTTTAAAAAAATTTAAATGGAAATGACCCTTTAAAAATTATAAAACACATATCTGCTACTAGTTTTTAAAAACCCAAGATTTTATTGTGTATTAAAAAAAATAGACAAATGCTATATGTTTTTCGTAAAAAATCAAATACAGATTTGGCGAAAAACCCATCCTCATTCACTCCCACCCCCAAACACCCAAGGAGCCCAGCACTACCCCACTGCCCTACTTTAGAGAGCTCTGTTCCCAAAGGATACCCAGTTAAGATGCATGTCTCATTCCAGACTCTTCTCTGCATATGGATTGCCTTGGATTGAGGACCACAGAAGCCAAGCCTGAGACTAGGATTTGAGCACAAGTGATTTATTTGAGGGGTAAGGTGATCGACTCTCCTGTTTTGTCTGGGGCTGGGAGGTTTCCCAATGATGTCACCCTGTAAAGGGGGGGATGCCAGGAAGCACTGATAGAGGGGTGAGGCCATGACATAGGAAGGAAGGGCAGCTGACAAGGAACAGGTTAGCCCTGGGGACAGCTGGGGCTCCGGAAGGTTGGGGACAGCTGGGGCTCCGGAAGGTTTGGGACTTCTGGGCAGTGCTGTAGAACGCCCCTCAGATTGACCCCGCTTGCAGAGCTTTTATCCACCAACACAGGTCCCTCACTGGTGGATACTGAGGGTACCGCCTCTCTGACTCCAGGCCTGACCACCTCCTGCAGCCCAGTAAAAGCCCAGGGCAGAGAGACACAGCAGCAGGAAGGCCGAGGAGCAGGGGCAGAGCACCAGGGCATCGGCTATGGGAATACTGCTGTACACACGTTTTCTAAAAGTAAAAATAGGATCAGTCCATTCTTGCTTTACCGGCACCTTGATTTATGTAAGGTGTCGAAAGGAAAGCCATTAGAAGGCTGCACCTCTAATACTGCAGGCACTTCAAGGAATCAGGGTTGGAACTGCCCTTCCGTTAAAGATATCACAAGGCTTTTCATGTAAATGACCAATAGTAGAACCAGATAAAATAATAAATAAATAAATCATAAATCAAAATACCTCAGCTGAGTTCTCTGCTGGATTCAGCTCAAAACTGCTGCTGCTGAACCATTGGAAGAAAGTAACAAGGAACAAGGCGATTCCAATTTTTCCAGCGCTGAGGTCCGCCCAGCTCCCGCAGGCGCTCATGCTAATCCCCGGTACCAGCAGCTGCTGCACCAGCCCTTGCTGGCCCTTCTGATGCGGCGGGAATGCCCCGGTGCACATCATGAGGTGTGTGCAGGCGCACGCAGCGTGTGCCTTCTCCCTCCGTGCTCAGCAGCTTTTTGACTGCTCTTTCTAAACAACGGAGCAAGGAATAAGTTCCTTCTCTCACCGTGTCTCCATGGTTATTTGACACGTGGTTGTCTTTTGGAGTTCTTGGAGCCGCCAGCAGTGGGTTTAGCTATGACACTTCTGTCTGTGGAGGAAACAGAGGGATGGAATTATTCTCCTGGAGAGCCTCACGCTGTTTCCTAAAACAATTTGCAAGGGGCAACCCCACTCCTGATGGATCATATTGGATGTTGCTAAAAATTTGAACATTGGTTGACTTTTTGATGATAAAAAATCATTGTTGGTTCTGTTGTTGTTGTTTTTTTTAAGTTGTGATACCGGTAATGTGTTTTTTAAAAAAAGCGTTCCAAATCTTTCGAAGCACACACTGATATTTACAAATGGAATATGATCCCTGAGATATGCTTCAAAATACATGGGTAGGGATGGATAAAGCCTGATTGGCCGTGAGTTGAGGATGGTGTATGCATGGGTGTTCTAAGTCCTGTTCCATCCACTTTTGTATGTTTGAAATTGTCCACAGTGCAAAAATTTTTGTTTAAAAAAAAAAAAAAAAAAGGATGGCAGCTAAGAACCAAATCTGCTTTTCTTTATTTTCAAAGGTCATGATAAGGCTCCAAAGAATGCACGTGGCTGCAGGATAAACTGAGTTGTTGCAGGAAAGTTCGATGCCAGAGAATTCTAACCTGGAGAGAGGGATGCTGGAGGGAGGGAGGGGTGTGTGTGTCGGGGGAAGGGCATTGCAGGGCAGCTCATAGGGCTTCAGCCAGAACTGTCCACCTCTGACTGGGCAGGGTGGAATTTTGAAATACCACACCCAAACCCCAAACTCCCCAATCTGGGGGAAGCCAGATAATTTGCCTATATTGCCGAGGGAAAGAAGGGATGCTACAGAACGCAGGGAATAATTTCCCAAGCTACTGTCCAAGCATTAAAAAAAAAAAAAAGACTTGATTAGTAAGAGTCATCGTTTTCCTCCCTCCCACCCCCAAATAAGGACAGTTAGCTTCAGTTAAGCATTTATGATGTACCAGGCACTGTTCTCAAGTATTCTAGAAGTATTCTTTCTTTCTTTTTGTTTTTTTTCCACTTGGAAATCACATTTTCTTTCTCTTTTTAAAAATCCTGTATCAATCCTGTGAGACCATTGGTTTTACAGAAAAGGAAACGGAGGCACAAGCCAGTTCAGTAACTTTCCCAGAGTCACAAAACTAATCTGACTCCAGAGCCTGGGTACCTAGCCCTTCTATGGACAGATGAGGGGAGAGCCCAGGGTTCCCATGCCCAGCTTAGCATGGGATCAGTTGGCCGATGATGGTCAATCGGGGGTTTAGGTAGAAAGGGTCTGAGAAAGTCTCAGGGTGACAGGTGAAACACGAATAGGGTATGGAAGCCTCAGGGAGACTGTGCCCACCTCTGCCTCTCACACCTTGGCACTCCTGAGGGCCCCAGAGCTTGGACTCAGCCTGGGGGAGAGTCAGAGAAATTCCTACATGAGAGTCATTTTGTTTCTGTCACTTCCAGGATCAGGGACCTGACAAAGAAATTAACTTTGGGTGTCAAGAAAATGGAGAAATATTCCTCCACGGTTGAGCTTGCAGCCTGTAATTCTACATGCATTGCAGTGTGGTCCGGTTCTGGCTATTGTGATTAAATGAGGCATTCTGAAGAAATCAGGGTCCCAGTTAAAATATTCGATTTTTAAGTCACAGTACCCTGGGTTTGAACCCTAACCCTATCATTTAGTTGTTACATGGCCTCAGTGTGAGCCTCAATTTCTTATCAGCAAAACAGGCATAAGAATACTAACCATACGAACCATAGTAATCGTACTAACAGCACCCGCCATGCGGGGTGTGTAAGGATGCGATGAGCAAAACATGCAAATGCCCTGGGCAGTGCCTGGCACAGGCTCGCTCCTCAGTCCATCGTAACCTAGTTTTTCAAATGTCTCCATTCATTGGCGAGATAAATAAGAAATGGCTTTCTTGTTTCTAATAATTGTCCCCAATCCAGCCATGTGACATTTTCCATCAGGAAACGCATCCTTAGAAGTCCAGCTGGATTCTAGAATGTACCAGTTCCCTTACTAAAACCATCAGTTTTGCTTCTTTACGCTGTATCCTGTTCATTTTGAAACTTCAACCTGGTTTTGGATTGAAAGCCCTTTTCCTGCTCTTGCCCCGGGTCAGGCCTGAACTATGATTCTAAGGGTCTGGAGGGGGAAGGAAGATGTTCCCTCATACCCTTTGCTCTCCCACCCCTCCTTGCCTTGGCTCTTGGCGGGGGAGGGGCAGCAGGAAGGAGAGGAGGCACCGCCAGGCCTCCTGCCTTTACTGATGAGTTCACAGACTTCTCTCCCATTGGCCAGCGCTGTTGTTGCCCCAGGGTTCGGTAGGCTGCCTGCCGTTGGCCTTACAAGGGGCTTGTCTCCCAGCACCTCACTGAGTGCTGTGGCTTCCTTCCTGGATCTGGCCGCAGCCGACTCTGCCATCATCCTCTGCGTGTAGGGTCCTTGCTCATCCGCCTTCTGTGGCCAACTTTAGGGCCTCTGGGCACATATGAAATCCAGCTCCTGTACCTCTCAAGAACTAGGGACTTAGAGTGGCGTGCTCTGGCCCCTCTCTTACTTTTGGACTCCACCAGGCCATCCTACCCCAATTCTATCACCCCCTTTCTGGTCACAAAAAGAAACGTCAGCAGGGCTTCCAATCAGCAGATGGAATTCCACTGTGGTATGCCTGCAGGTGCCCCCAGTCACAAGGGTGTAGTCCCTCTGGACCTCCCTTTCCTGGCTTTGGATGTGGGAACACACTTCCTCACCAAGGGAGCAAAAGAAAAGAAAAGGGCCTCTCTTGAAAAATGCTGCACTGCCACTAAAGGTGACTTCCTCTCTCCACAGTCGTGATGGTGGTGACAGTGATGGAAGTGATGGAGCGGGCACAATGGTTTTGAGCTTTGCGTTCAAGTTTAACGCACTTTATATCTCTTTTCCCCATTCCTAGAACTCATTTCTATGTATTCCCCTTTGAGCCTTCATTCTTCCTAATGACATCTGTGGGAAAACCCTTTCTTTTAAAGTTTAAACTCACCCAATTCAGGATTCTTTTATTTCCTTTCCTCCTCTGTGTTGGTCAAAGGCTGAGAGGTTTAAATACTATCATGGCATTGATTAGGGACAAGTGGGAGACAATTTCTGTTCTACGCCATCATCCTCTGAAACGTATAATCCTTCTGGGTGGTTGCTTATGAATCACCAATGACTTCACGGATCACCAGTGATTTCCATTAGTTCCGTGAACCAATGGTCATGTCTGTTCTTGTTTGACTTCATTTGATCCCATCCTTCCTTTAACAACTGTATTCTGCTGGCTTCTGTGATCCCAGAGACTCTGGGTTTTCCTTCCATCTCACTAGCTGTTCCTTCTTTGCCTGTGTGACTGAATCCCACCCTCCTCTCATCTCCAAATGTCGAGTGCCGTGGGGCTCAATCCAGAGCCCCCTTTTCTTATCCATTTAAACATTCTCTTTAGATCCGTGGCTTCAGATACCATGCTTTTCCCAGGACTTCCAAAGGCCTTCTGGAGTGACGTCGCCTTAGAATGCCACACCCTTGTAGTCGACTGTCCATGTGACATTTCTACTTGCCATGATTAAGAAAACTCTTGTTGTCTTTTCTCCAAACCTGCTCCTATACCCCAGTCTCCTCCATCTCAGTGGACCGTGGACCATCAACTGAGTTCCCCAAGCCAAAGATCGAGCATTTATCCTCCGCAGTCCCAGTGCACTCCATCTAGCAACACTTTCTGACTCTATCTCCAAAACACAGCATCAGTCAGTTCCCTGAATTTCCACTGCCCCCATCTTGGTCCAGTTTGCTATCATCTCTTCCCAGCCTTCCCACAGTGGCCACGTAACTGATACCTCCTTGCTTCTTCTCTTATTCTCCCCACCCCACAATTCATTCATCACACAACAGCCAGCATAAGCTTAAAAATATACATAAATCATCAGATCATGTCATGCCTCTTCCGATGGTTGCCGATCACACTTTCAATGAAATCCCGACTGCTTACCTAGCTTACAGACCCTGCCTGATCTAGCCCTTGATGGAGAATGACCTCCAGCTTTATTCTCTACCATCCCCTTTGCCCCACTTAACTGCAGTCACTTTGGCTGCTTTAATCATCTATTGCTGCAAATCCAACCACCCTGGAACTTAGTGGCTTGAAAACAGCAACCATGGGTTATTCTCACAATTCTGTGGATTAGCTGGGCTCGGCTGGGAGGCTCATCTCTGTTCGTCTGTGGTTTCAGCTGGGCTTACTCATGTGGCTGCATTTGGCTGGGATTCCCACTGGGGCTGGAACTCCTCTCTCACATGACTGGCTCCTCAGCTGGGGGCCAGCCGAGCATCTATTTTTCTCCATGTGGTCTCTCCAACAGTGTAGCTAGATCCCTATACATGTTGGCTCGGGGCTTCTTCAAGAGAGTGAAATAGGAAATTGCCAGAATCCTAGACCCAGAACCAAAACACAGCCACTTTGTTCACATTCTGCTGGTCAAAGCCAGTCACAAGATGCACCCAGATTGAAAGGGAGGAAAACTGACAAAGAATTTGTGGCCATCTTGAATCCACAGCCCTGACCCTCTTCCTGTTACTTGCACGTGACCAGCTCATTCATCCCTGGGGGCCTCTGTGCCTGCCCTCCCCTCCCTGTGGAATGTCCTCCTCCCTGATCTCCGGACCGCTGGCACCTTCTTGTCATTCAAATCTCACCTCACATGCCAGCTGTTAAAAGGTGACCATCCAGTGAAAGAAGCCACCAGTCACTGTTACGTTACACTTTGAACATTCTCTGCAGAGAATTATCACTCCCTGACTTTGTCGGTTTGTTTAATGATTTACTTTCACTTGTGTCTTTGCACAGCAGTGAAAGCCCCGTGAGGGCAGGAACGTGGCTGATTGGTTCACTCTGTATCTTTAGTTCCTAGAACACAGAGGAGGCAAAAGCCCCCAGTCAATACATGTTGAATAAATGAATGCAAGTGGCCTCTTGACCCTTGGAGGAGAAGAATCCATCCTTTGGAATCACATGGGCCTGGATTTTGCCCCTTGCTCGCTGTGTGACCATCGGAGAAATTACCTAACTTCTCTGTGCTTCAGTCTCTAAAATGGGATGAGAGTTAAGAGAACCCACCTCAGCTTCATGGGGAGTTGTAAAGACAGATGACAATGATCAGACTTATCAAGGGGCCTGGCACTTGGAAAGCCCTCGTTATTATTTTAATGTAAATTCTAATCCACTCCCTCCTCCTTACTTCTTTTTCCTGAGCTTCAAAACCAGGAGAGCAAAATTCCACGTAACTGTAGAAGGTGGGAATCGCATTTCATTGTGATCCTTAAAATGCTTTCACTTGGCTGTTCGCTGGCTCCAGCCAAGAGGAGGTCGTCATCCTGTGTCCGGTGGTGAAGGGCAGGCTGGTCAAGGTCAGGGAAGGGCTGGAAGGTCCACTCTCTGCTCTTTTTTAAAAAAAATTTATTAATTTATTTATTTTTGGCTGCGTTGGGTCTTTGTTGCTGCGCGTGGCCTTTCTCTACTTGCGGCAAACGGTGGCTTCTCTTGTTCGGGAGCACGGGCTCTAGGCACGCAGGCTTCAGTAGTTGTGGTTCGCGGGCTCAGTAGTTGTGGCTCCCGGGCTCCAGAGCCCAGGCTCAGTAGTTGTGGCGTACGGGCTTAGTTGCTCTGCAGCATGTGGGATCTTCCCGGACCAGGGATTGAACCCGTGTCCCCTGCATTGGCAGGCAGATTCTTAACCACTGCGCCACCAGGGAAGTCCCCCACTCTCTGATTTTTACTGGAACCTTGAGCTCCGGCTGCAAGGGCCACCAGACCTCTGAGGAGCTCCTTTCAGATCTGAACCTGCTGAAAGCTGCCCTGGACCCTGGCTTCCTAATTTTCATTAAACGGTTTGGTCCGTCCCAGTTAGAGCCTTTTGAAACCACTGTACTCAATTTACTACCTAATTACTCTTACTTTGTTTGTTTAATGAAGCTTACATTCTGGTGATTTTTATGAAACCTTGGGTGGAGATTTTACTTTTCACTTTATAATTTGTGATTTTTATATTCATGTTTTATAACCTTGGGTTCTTAATCATAAAGTCATAAGGAGCTTAATTGATTTGAAACTAACCATGCCCTGAAGTGTGTACATGTCCAATTGATTCACATCGATCCAGCGAGTTTAAATAAAGCTTAGGCCGAGAACATGACGGCACCTGATGGAAATTTTCCTAAAGCACTTGGGTGACTCAACTATGCCACCATCTCCGCACAGTAAATTATTGAATAAATACTTTTGTTTTTTTTTGCATTTATCACAGTCTGAAAAGACAGGAGTTTTTTAAAAAAGCCTAGGAAAAGTTAGGCAAGTGTAAAATGTTCTATTTTTGGTTCTTTCTGGAAAGCTGTGGCAAGTTCACATTTTGAGGGCATGCTGGTTTGAAATATGCAGATATTAACATGTTTTGTTTCAGAGCATGACAGGCAACATCACCCTCTCAAGTTGAAAATGGTTGGAAATTCAGGACTGATGACAGAAGCAATGGAAAAACACAAGAGTCATTGAGATGAGTTTACTTTAAAAAAATTTTTTTTTTCTTAAGGAATGGTCCATACAGGCATCTTCCCATAGAGAACTTTCTCTGAGCAAATGAACTCACAGGAGAAATCCTCAGTTTTCTAGAACAGAGTGAGTTCCATGAGGCATTTCTGCCAAATGACAGGTCAGTTTAGTTCTAATTGGCCCTAATTGGCACCCCTTCCCTCCCAGAGGCTACGTTCTCTTACCCGCCACCCAGCAGTCCTCACAAAGGTGTGAAATCTTTTGCTGGCTTTGAAAAATATCGGACATAATTTCCCAGTGGGTCCCTGTAAACCCAATGAACCTGATGGCTGGGCACAGGGAGATGAGCCTGGCTCCGAGAAAGATGCAATTCCCAGGGCTCCGCTCCCTGCGGTCCCGGCAGTGAACAGTCACACCGAATTTTCCTGTCACTGATCTCTCTAAAAGCATTTTCCTCTGTAAGCAGTTCTGATGGCTCCTGACTTGCTTTCACATCTCTACTTCTTGTTTCTTGCAAGTCAGTCATTTTGCTTTACTCTCTCTTTTCAAGAATCTTAGGCAAAACGCTTCTTGGGCTCGGCTGTCTGCAGACAGTCTCTTATGCCGCGGGCTCCCTGCCACTACGGTGCTCAGCGGGGACATCGCATGGCTTCCTAATGGGCCTCCCTGCCCTGGTCTTGTGTTCCAGACCATGCTTCTCGCTGCGTGCCCCTCGGGGCCAGCACCACTGTCTGCTTTAGTCACCCCTCTGTGCCCAGGGCTGAGCGTTTGACAGAAAGCATTCGCTCAATAAGAACTTCTTCATTTGTTCTACAAAATGCACAAACCGTAGGTGATACCTCAAAAGATTTTTACCTACTCAATCCCCAGCCCCCCATCAAGATACTGAACATTTCCAGCCACCCCAGCAGGCTCCCTCCTGCCCTGTCACACCCCAGCCCTATTCATTCTGGAAGTAAACACACCATTGTGACTTCTATCACTGAACATTGATTTTTTTGCCTGCTCTTGACCTTCATCTATGGAATTGTTCAATGTTGTGGTCATGAAAATACATCTCTCTGATCTCTGACTGTGGGGATTGACCTACAGCCGATTCTGCTGGGCTCCGAAGTCCATCATCACCGCGTCCGTGGGAGGACACGCTTCCCACAGGCTGCTCCAGCCCTTGACTGCGTGTGGCAGGGACATGAGTGCAGGCCGTTCCTGGAAGATAGGCAGCTCCACTAACTGGCACTTCTGGCTCGAGGACTCCCCATCAGTTTTGCTGAGCTTCTTTAGAACTGCATGGTGGTCTAAGAGGTTTCCATCTAACCAATATTCCTCCCTGCCTCCCTTCCTTCATTCCCTCTCTCCTTCACAAGGGGCAGATGTGCATCATAGGCTGACGGTTCCCAGCCTCTCCAGGCCCCCTCCCCATTTTCCCAGAGGTGTTTCCCTTAATCATCTCTTGGACACTTAATCTGGGCACCTCCTTCTTGGATGACCCAGACAAATGTCCACTCTTCTCTGTAGGATTCTTTTCCTCATCATGAAGTCTGGATTTTCATCCATGTCATTGCATGCAGCAGCAAGGTGTCCCTTTTCTCTATTGCTGTGTGCTGTTCCACTGTATGAGGACACCTGCAAATTCTTTTGCTTTTCTAGACTTGATGGGCATTTGAATTGCTACCTATTTTTGGCTATTATGAGTAAAACTGCTATGAGCATGCCTGGGCTTGTCTTTTGGAGGACACATGCAATTATTTCTCTTGGGTGTGTCCTATGTCGTGAAATTGCTGGGTTTGTAGGGTAGCGGATGTTTAGTCTTCGTAGACACTTCAGAACAGTTTTCCAAAGTGATTCTACCAGTTTACTTTCCCATGCTTATAAAGTATTTACTGAAGGAACGAACTCAGGCCAGAAGGGTCTTTTTAGAACTTAACTTTATCCCAGGCACTCCCCTGATTCAACACACACACACACACACACACACACACACACGGCTTTCCATGGTGTCCCCTTATTACAGATAATGTCCAAATCTAAAGTTACAAGCTGTGCAAGGCCCTGCGTGTTCTAGGCCTCGTGTGATTCTCCAGTCTCATTGCTCACCACAGCCAGCAGCCAACACTCACCACCAGCAACATATACTTCATGTATATTGAATCTCTCATCTTCAGATTATGCTGCAGTCTTTCTCTCCTCCAGGTTTTTGCACATATTGGACCCTCTGTCTTGAACAGCTCATTTTTTCATAATTATTTTCCTGCTTTGCCTAGTGTATGAGTTATAAATGCTTTTGATCGCAAGCAATGAAAAACAAATGGATGCAGATGGGCTCAAATAGTGGCTCTTTTTTTTTTTCACATAACAAGAAATATAGAGGTGGGTAGCAGCTAGCATTGCTTCAGCAGCATGATGAAAACAGGGCTGGTTCTGTGTTGCCTCATGGTCATAAGATGGCTACCACAGCTCCAGGCATTGCATCCTTGCTTTCCCATAAGAAGAATGGGAAAGGGCTAAACAAACCATTTCTGTCTCTTTCATGAAGGAAGTAAAACTTTTTCCCAGAAAAACCTCCAGCAGACTTATGTTGGTGTCACATTGGCCAAACTTGGTCTCATAGACCCCTCTAGCTTCAAGGGAGACTGGGAAGCTTCTCATTCAAGCTTCCATAGTGGAGAGCAATAAAAGGGAAAGGGTTTGGAAATGGCTATGGAGTGATCCAACCCTCAGTGTCCTTTTCATTAAGCCAACTCTGACTCACCCTTCTGGCTTCAGTCCAGCTGTCCCTTCCTCTCAGAAGACTCCCTTGATGCCTCACCTTTTTAGGACTAATTAAATGTTTCACCATCATATTGATCTTTTACGTTTTCCCCAGTCTTGCATTTATTTGCTGAACCTCACCTTGAGGTATATGTGAAATCAAGTTCTTCAAGAAAAAACATGAAATTATATACAAGCATGATAAAATACGTATATATACGATCCCACCCAAAGCCTCCTCACCTCAGTCAGCGTTTTTCCTGTTTTATGATCAAGTTCATGCGCAACCACAAAGCCAACATGGCTTCCTGCGGGGGGAGCCCCCAACACTTCCTCCCATTGAATAAACTCCCAGGAAAGTGTTGATAAACTTGTCTCAACATGTGTACCCACTAAATAGCTGCCAATCCTGGCTGGAGACTCTCAGCCTTTTGTTTCGTTGCTATTTGAAAGCTTTAAAATCCCCCCTTTTAGGGGTAATCTAGTTTAGCAGGGAAGACCTTGGACTCTGGACCCAGAATGTCAGGGCTCAAATCCTGACTCTGAACTTACCGAATACATATATGGCTTAGGGCAAGTCATTCAACGTCCCTGGGCCTCAGTCTCTTCATCTGTAAAATGGGAATAATAACAGCACTTAGCTGCTAAGGTTGCTGTGAGGATGAAATGAATTAATCCTTGAAAACTGTGTCACACAACAGGCACTGAGGCCACAGTGGCTGCCCTTATTCCCTCTGAGCCGTGTTTCCATCTGCTGTCCCCACCGGCTCCCTCTCCTCTCTCCTTTAAACTCAGCGAAATGCCTAATCCAATCACTGCCTAAATCAGTGACTATTACGTTTCCTCAGAGCATTTACAGTCAGGTGCGGGAGCTCAAACAAGCAGCCCAGGAACCGGAAGACAGCAGCCGAGGTGGAGGGCGTGCTTGCTGTGTGCCTTGCGCGTACTGGCTGGCCGCTTGCTCACGCTGGTCATCTCATTTTCCCCCTTCTGTAGATAAGGAATCTGAGTCTTGGAGTGGTTTGTAAATGTAGGGTGTCCCAGCAGGCAATTAAAACGCAGGTGTGTCTCGTTTCAGACATTACATGAAATTTCTAAAAATCTTATATGTTCTGGTATAATGTTATAAGTCATAATTCTAGTTATTACTTTAAAATGTATATCTCAGAAATAACTAAATTTCCTAGTCAATTGTATTATTATGAACTTTCATCAAATCTTTAACCGTGGTCATTTTTAAGTCTTTTGTCATTTACAGACAGTTCTGGGCGTACTCTGATGCTTTTGCAAATATGTTCCTATAAAAGGGTTTCATCTTCAAGGAATTCATGGAAAAGACTCTGGCAAGTACAGGTTTCTGGTAACTGACTGTACTGCTGAACTGAATGAATAAGCATTTTCAGAACTCTGATGAAAAACTGATGAACTCATAAAAGTGCTAACAAAAGATCAAGATGAAAAAAAAATTAATTACATGGGACTGAGTGAACTGATGAGGATGATTATAATTTTTGTGACTTTCTGTTTGAATTATTAAAAAAAAAATCCCACAAGGACTCAGAGGCAAAGAATATACAAATCAATTTCCACTGCAAAGTAAAGGAGCTGTTACAGTGGAGGATTACTGGACTGAATGTCAATATTATGACATAGTATGAGTGTGTTTCGTGTTTGGTAATTGCAATCATTGTTGCTTTTGTTGTGGTCATCCATGTACAATGCTTGGTGTCAGTCTATTTATCTCTTGTAAAAATAAAATACAGTGTGTGTGTGTGAAAAAAAAATCGTGTATACATTATTAAAAAAAAAAACACAGGTGTGTCTCATTTAAAGCCAGGGCACAAATGGCTGGTTTTATGACGTAGGGTGGGCTGGACAGCGCAGAGAGGCTCCAGGTGCCCTGGAGTTCAGAGGTGGGAGAAGTCCCAACCAACCTGGGGGCTTCCAAAAAGCTTTGCAGGACACCTGAGACACACGTTGGAGGGTGGGGAAGATTCTTGTCAGGCAGCTGGGAGAAAGATTAGGAGCAGCGAGAAGGGCTTTTTAGATGAATGGCACAGCAAGAGCAAAGACACAAATCCCAAAAATGCAGGATATTTTGAGGGAAATAATGGTTGGGAGTACAGACTCTGGCAGTGGCAAAACCTTGGTTCAAATCCCAGCTCTGCAGAAGGAAAGAAATCATAAAGATCAGAGCAGAAATAAATGAAATAGAAACAAAGAAAACAATAGCAAAGATCAATAAAACTAAAAGTTGGTTCTTTGAGAAGATAAACAAAATTGATAAGCCATTAGCCAGACTCATCAAGAAAAAGAGGGAGAGGACTCAAATCAATAAAATCAGAAATGAAAAAGGAGAAGTTACAACAGACACCGCAGAAATACCAAGCATCCTAAGAGACTACTACAAGCAACTTTATGCCAATAAAATGGACAACCTGGAAGAAATGGACACATTCTTAGAAAGGTATAACCTTCCAAGACTGAACCAGGAATAAACAGAAAATATGAACAGACCAATCACAAGTAATGAAATTGAAACTGTGATTAAAAATCTTCCAACAAACAAAAGTCCAGGACCAGATGGCTTCACAGGTGAATTCTATCAAACATTTAGAGAAGAGCTAACACCCATCCTTCTCAAACTCTTCCAAAAAATTGCAGAGGAAGGAACTCTCCCAAACTCATTCTATGAGGCCACCATCACCCTGATACCAAAACCAGACAAAGACACTACAAAAAAAGAAAATTACAGACCAATATCACTGATGAATATAGATGCAAAAATCCTCAACAAAATACTAGCAAACAGAATCCAACAACACATTAAAAGGATCATACACCACGATCAAGTGGGATTTATCCCAGGGATGCAAGGATTCTTCAATATATGCAAATCAATCAATGCGATACACCATATTAACAAATTGAAGAATAAAAACCATATGATCATCTCAATAGATGCAGAAAAAGCTTTTGACAAAATTCAACACCCATTTATGATAAAAACTCTCCAGAAAGTGGGCATAGAGGGAACCTACCTCAACATAATAAAGGCCATATATGACAAACCCACAGCAAACATCATTCTCAATGGTGAAAAACTGAAAGCATTTCCTCTAAGATCAGGAACGAGACAAGGATGTCCACTCTCACCACTATTATTCAACATAGTTCTGGAAGTCCTAGCCACGGCAATCAGAGAAGAAAAAGAAATAAAAGGAATACAAATTGGAAAAGAAGAAGTAAAACTGTCACTGTTTGCGGATGACATGATACTATACATAGAGAATCCTAAAACTGCCACCAGAAAACTGCTAGAGCTAATTAATGAATATGGTAAAGTTGCAGGTTACAAAATTAATGCACAGAAATCTCTTGCATTCCTATACACTAATGATGAAAAATCTGAAAGAGAAATTATGGAAACACTCCCATTTACCATTGCAACAAAAAGAATAAAATACCTAGGAATAAACCTACCTAGGGAGACAAAAGACCTGTATGCAGAAAACTATAAGACACTGATGAAAGAAATTAAAGATGATACCAACAGATGGAGAGATATACCATGTTCTTGGATTGGAAGAATCAACATTGTGAAAATGAGTATACTACCCAAAGCAATCTACAGATTCAATGCAATCCCTATCAAATTACCAATGGCATTTTTTACGGAGCTAGAACAAATCATCTTAAAATTTGTATGGAGACACAAAAGACCCCGAATAGCCAAAGCAGTCTTGAGGCAAAAAAATGGAGCTGGAGGAATCAGGCTCCCTGACTTCAGACTATACTACAAAGCTACAGTAATCAAGACAATATGGTACTGGCACAAAATCAGAAACATAGATCAATGGAACAAGATAGAAAGCCCAGAGATTAACCCACGCACCTATGGTCAACTAATCTATGACAAAGGAGGCAAAGATATACAATGGAGAAAAGACAGTCTCTTCAATAAGTGGTGCTGGGAAAACTGGACAGCTACATGTAAAAGAATGAAATTAGAATACTCCCTAACACCATACACAAAAATAAACTCAAAATGGATTAGAGACCTAAATATAAGACTGGACACTATAAAACTCTTAGAGGAAAACATAGGAAGAACACTCTTTGACATAAATCACAGCAAGATCTTTTTTGATCCACCTCCTAGAGTAATGGAAATAAAAACAAAAATAAACAAGTGGGACCTAATGAAACTTCAAAGCTTTTGCACAGCAAAGGAAACCATAAACAAGACGAAAAGACAACCCTCAGAATGGGAGAAAATATTTGCAAATGAATCAACGGAAAAGGATTAATCTCCAAAATATATAAACAGCTCATTCAGCTCAATATCAAAGAAACAAACACCCCAATCCAAAAATGGGCAGAAGACCTAAATAGACATTTCTCCAAAGAAGACATACAGACGGCCACGAAGCACATGAAAAGATGCTCAACATCACTAATTATTAGAGAAATGCAAATCAAAACTACAATGAGGTATCACCTCACTCCTGTTAGAATGGGCATCATCAGAAAATCTACAAACAACAAATGCTGGAGAGGGTGTGGAGAAAAGGGAACCCTCTTGCACTGTTGGTGGGAATGTAAATTGATACAGCCACTATGGAGAACAACATGGAGGTTCCTTAAAAAACTAAAAATAGAATTACCATATGACCCAGCAATCCCACTACTGGGCATATACCCAGAGAAAACCGTAATTCAAAAAGACACATGCACCCGAATGTTCATTGCAGCACTATTTACAATAGCCAGGTCATGGAAGCAACCTAAATGCCCATCAACAGACGAATGGATAAAGGAGATGTGGTACATATATACAATGGAATATTACTCAGCCATAAAAAGGAACGAAATTGAGTTATTTGTTGAGACGTGGATGGATCTAGAGACTGTCATACAGAGTGAAGTAAGTCAGAAAGAGAAAAACAAATATCGTATATTAATGCATGTATGTGGAACCTAGAAAAATGGTACAGATGAGCCAGTTTGCAGGGCAGAAGTTGAGACACAGATGTAGAGAATGGACATATGGACACCAAGGGGGGAAAACTGCGGTGAGGTGGGGATGGTGGTGTGCTGAATTGGGCGATTGGGATTGACATGTATACACTGATGTGTATAAAACTGATGCCTAATAAGAACCTGCAGTATAAAAAAACAAACAAAACAACTAATACTAAACTTTCATTGGGTTATTTGTATGGAAATATGTTAATATAAATGTTTCAGACATTACAGGAAACTTCTAAAAATCTTATATGTTCTGGTATAATGTTATAAGTAATAATCCTAGTTATTACTTTAAAATGTATATCTCAGAAATAACTAATTTTCTTGTCAACTGCATTATTATGAACTTTCATCAAATCTTTAACCATGGTCATTTTTAAGTCTTTTGTCATTTACAGACAGTTCTGGGTGTACTCTGATGATTTTGCAAATATGTTCCTATAAAAGGGTTTCATCTTCAAGAAATTCATGGAAAAGACTCTGACAAGTACAGGTTTCTGGTAACTGACTGTACTGCTGAACTGAATGAATAAGCATTTTCAGAACTCTAATAAAAAACTGATGAACTCATAAAGGTGCTAACCAAAAAAAAAAAAAAAAAAGAGACAAATCCCAGCTCTGCTATTTCCTCACTGTTTGACCTTGGTTAAGTTGCTTAGCCTCTCTGTGCCTCGAGTCACCTCATTTGTAAAATGAGAATAAGAGCACCTCCCCTGAAGTGGTTTGGGAGGATGAAATGAGAGGACGCTTGGGGCCTCCTACAATGCAAACGTCCAGTCAGTGTTACCTGAGTTCAGTACCCCAGCCAGGCGGGTGGTCAGCAGTGTCACCTGCTCTCAGATTAGGGTGAGAAGAACAGAGGAAATGGCTTTTGAGGTTTCTCTGTGCTTGAGGTAAAAAAGTTGGAAGCAGTTGTTCCCCTTGATTTCTTCTCAGAGCAAGTGACAGCGTCAATCACGCTTTATGTGGAGTCTCTTTCAGCAACTTGCCCGCATCAGCAAAATGCAGATAGAAACATGACCATGAAAGAAAGAGAGAGAGAGAGAGAGAGGTAGGGAGGGAGAGAGAGAGAAAGAAAGAAAGAAAGGAAGAAAGGAAGAAAGGAAGGAAGAAAGGAAGAAAGGAAAGAAAGGAAGGAAGGAAGAAAGAAAGAAAGGAAGAAAGAAAAGAAAGGAAGGAAGGAAGGAAGAAAGAAAGAAACGCTCATCTAAGCACCTGATTACAAATATTTAGCTTCAGCAGATATTTAAGGCCCTTTCCTCAGGAAGAAACTTGGAGGTTGCTTTCTGGGAGAAATTATACACACTTAATGTCCCAGTACCTTTTCTGAGTCACTAACAAGACCCCAAAGTCAGCACCATAGAGGAGGGGAAATCAGAAGAAAAGAAACGGGTGATTAAAAAAAAAAACAAACAAAAAAACCTTTCACATTTCCTTCTCTGATGAGTCAGCTGGCACGTGGTCAACAAACAGTTCTGAAGGACCTGAGACATCTCAGGCCATTTCTTCGTGGCTAGCTTTATGTTCGGAAAAGTCAGTGCTGAATTTCACTGCCTTCCCTGCCCTTCCCCTGCTCCCGCTCCCATTTCCCCTTAAGAGATCTAAGGAGAATTTAATCCATATGGTTTTGATTCCCTCACTCATCAAAATGCAGTTTTCCAAGAGGCATTTGATCTCCAAGATATTATGTGACTATCTTTTTGTATTTTATTTTTTTCCCTTCGAAAAAAAGAGCCGATGGTTTGCCAAAAGTAAATGAACTCCAAACCCTTGGGGTCTGAACTGGGTTCAAGCACAAGTTCCAGGGGAGCCAAAGGGGATGTTGCTTCGTCAGAGACCTCAAATATTCTCTTCAGAAGCCAGGTGAATCCAGGCAAAGTGGGGGGGGGGGGGGGACTGTTTTTGCTTTTCTTTCTCCTGTGCTTGTGTGCCGCCCCCTATTCTATCCTAATAACTGAATAATAGTTGAGGTATTAAGTCGTTCCTGAGTGCCAGGCACTGTGCTGAGCGGTTTAGAACTCTCTAATTGAGACTATATAATCATCCTTTGAAGGATGTGCTCCCCCCACTTCTTCCCTTCTTTCCTTCCTCCCTTCCTTCATTCTTTCAACCATCAAATATTTTTTGAGCGTTTATTATGTGTCAGGCACTCTTCTAGGGTCTGCAGACGCCAAATTACATCCTTACACTGGTGGAGCAGACATTCCAGTTTGGGTGCAATTAAGCAAACAAATAAGATGGTTTCAAGCAGAGTCTGTGTGATGAAAAAAATAAAATAGAGGCGGCAGAAGGACTCCTGTTGGACTTGCACGCGTGGTCAGGAAGGACTGAGCGGAGATCGGAGGGACGGCAAGGATGCAGCTGCAAAGATCTGGGAACCCCGGCTGCCCTGCAGAGGGAAGGACAGGGCAAAGTCACAAAGTGGGAACGCGTTTGCACATCTAGGAGCAGGTAAAAAGGCCGCACGCCGGAGCGGCAGGCGGACTAGGCGGCGGTGCGTGCGTGGTGCGTGGTGCGTGGTGCGTGGCCGGGGTGGAGCCTGCGTCAGGCGCGGAGGGATTCACGGGCCGCCCTGGAAGCTTCTGGAGTTCGGGCGGGGCAGGACGGAACCGGTTCTGTGTCTGCACTGTCACTCTGCGTGCTGGGTGGAGAAGAGATAGGAGGAGCGAAGACAGGGGAAAGGAAACGAAGAAGCTACGCTAACCAGGGGGTATACGGGTCCCCCTCCCTTTCCAAACTCAGGAGCCCAATGGACCAAACAGCTGTTTGCGATGGGGCACGCTGTGCTGGCTGCACCGCTCACTCAGGGCGCCTCAGGCACTGAAGAACTCTGGACACCGAGGATGCTCGTCCCAGTCTGCGGAGGCTCAGACCCACAGCAGGTAAGTGGGAGAGAGCTTGGATTCCGGCACGTTTGCGCAGGTGAGCTCGATGGAGATGGCACATGCGGCACGAAGGGAGGGAGGTACCAACGCACCCGGATGAGGCTTGAACCACGCGGGCAGATAAGTGGGCGGTCATCTCTTCGTTTTACAAATGAGCAAACGAGGCCCAGAGGAGTTGAATCAGCCGCCTGAGATCCTCTAGTAAGGGGCAGAGTGAGAAGCAAGCCCAGGCCTTTCTGCCTCTCAGATCGGATCTCTCAAGGGCGCTTTCACAACTCGATGGTCTGCCCTTAACCACCGGTTTGCACTTGTGGGGACAAACTGGGCACATTTCCCAGGATCTCACGGTGACATCTTCGGCCCTTCTGGGGTCTCCTTTCCCTACCTGACGGTGTAGCTCCCGCACGAGAATCCATAGACCAGGCACATTCTCTTTATTTCGGGTTTTTTCTGTTTTAAAACAAGCAGAATAAGCATACCATTGCTTTTCCCTTTACCTATTTGATTTGATTTTTGACAATTGCTCGTGCCTAGTCTATACTCAGTAGGAGTTTGCTAAACACTGCTTTTGGGGTTTTTTGGTATATGTTAATCCCAAACTCCTAATTTCTCTCCTCCACCCCTTTCCCCTTTGGTAACCATAAATTTGTTTTCTATGTCTGTGGATCTGTTTCTGTTTTGTATATAAACTCATTTGTATCAAATTTTTTTTTTTTTTAGATTCCACATAGAAACGATATCATATGACATTTCTCTTTGTCTGGCTTACTTCACTTAGTATAATAATCTCTAGGTCCATCCATGTTGCTGCAAATGGCATTATTTCATTCTTTACCAAACACTGTTGATTGACTAAACACCCAAATGAGTGCTGCACGTTTTATCTGGTGGTCAAGAGCTGCAGAAAGCTTTCATTCACTCATTCATTCATTCACCCACCATTTCTGAACACCATTTCAGATGTTATGCTGCGTGTTAGGGACTCAGAGTGAAGAAAAGCTGATCTCTGCTTTCCAACAGCTTCTAATCTGGTTAGGGGTGAGCGTGTGTGTGAGTGTGTGTGAGTGTAGAATAGGAGGGACTGGTGTGTAAACGAATCATTTTGATGCACAAAAACAAAAATACTCGAATGAAGATAATGCATGTACAAAATATTTTAAGTACCTGGAAGAGGGGAACGGTAGCTCTTGGGGAAGTTGGGAAGTCTTGTTAGCGATGGCTTTAGGGAGAAGGCAAGGTTCCAGCTCAGATCTGAGGGCCAGAGGGAGGAATTCTTCAGGGACTGAGTGGAAAGCTGAAGGTGGTTGTGTTGGGAGACATGTATTCTACCCTGTGACGCCTTCCCCCAAGTTAGGAAGAACACTGGGATTGGGGGGACCACTGGGGGAAGGTGGGGGAGAGGAGGTTACGGACGCATCCCTGAATCCCGCTGTGGCTTGGACAACTCTGGGACTTCCGCCGCCAGTTTCTGGGCTGCAGAAGTTCCCTGGTGCATCTTTCTGGTGATGGTATTGCTCACTGTGGTGGAGAGGGGTTGCTTTCCCCGCCCCGCATGCTTTCCCTTTTCTTTGATCAGCAGCCCTGATGCTTCTATGAGATCATCCTTTGCCCAGCCTCAGTCCACGTGTTGTAGGAGAGGTCAGCCCCACCCTGGCTGATTGGAATACGACATTTCCTTGGCCATAGTGACCATAGGATCCATGCCATGCCAGTCAGGGCCAGAGAGACTCCATTCTACTATTTTCATTTGAATTACTGAAGAAGTGGAAGTTTGCTTTCCTGCTGGATTAGATGCTGGAAGAGGGTGGTCTGAGGAGCTGTGGGTAGCCACTTCGCAGCTACATGCAGCCAACACCAAGGAGCGGAGCTAGTTCTTGGTGACATCCTTTGAGCCCTGAATCAATCAATACCTGAAGCCACGATTATTCTAGGGCATGAGCCAATAGCTTTCCTTTTTAGCTTTAGCCAGCTTGAGCTGGATTTCCTGTAACTTGCAGAATCCCAACTAATACTATGGCCAATAACACTATGATATGTCACGTCTCCAGAAAACCCTTTTCTTTCTTCCCAAGAAACTTTGGTCTTGGGATACAAAGGAGGAATAAAAGAAAGAATTTGGGGCATAATGGCCAGGAATGCACCTGGGAGGGGCAGAGCATGTTTGCCCCTGATTTTAGGTTATCTGTGCTGTTTTCACTAATGTCAACCACTTTTGTGTCCCTGAATGGAAGGATTTACTGCAGTGGGTGTATATCAATGGAAAGAGTTTTATAATTTCAGTACAAATTTTTGGTGGTGGTGGTGTGGACTTTTTGTGGTCTTGTTTTTACAAATCACAAGCAGTGGTTTAAGTAGTCACTGAATTAGAGACAGTTCTGATTTTAAAGGATTCTAGAAGTTACCTGGCTCAACATCATTAAGCCTCTGCTTCTTCAACAGTAAAATAGAGGTAATCAGAGTGTGCATCTCATAGGGGCATGAGCTTCATGTCTGTTAAGCTCTGACATAGATGTGCATATATTTTAATAGGAATACTACCTTATTTTAAATAGCTTAAGTAACAGGAGTTCAGCGTCTCATCCTAGAGAATCCAAGTTGTACATCTTTACAAAATTAGTTGTTTCAGATGTGTAAGTGGTTTCTCTTTGGGCCTCAGTTTCCTCGTGTGTGTAAGGAAGGTAATAATAGTATTTACCTCATAGGATAGTTATTGAAGATTAAAAGAATAAGGCCCGGAGCCCTTCCAAGTTCACTCTCCACCGTCCTCTGTGTCTAGAAGAGTGACCTGAATGGGCTGTGGGCACAGGCTCCACTACTCTCTGGTTTCTGGAAGGTTCACCTCGTGGGAAGCATGAGGTTGGAGTGGGAGGGGAGTGAGGTTCACGTTCACTCCTGTGGGGTCTGCGTGAGCTGGCCGTGACTCCTGCCACGCAGCCTTCTCTACAGGCTCTGGTAACCGCTCTGGGTGCTCAAGGCTACAGGTCCAGGGGGGTGGGGTAGGGGGTGACAGCCCACCCTTACTCCCCTGGTGCTGCACTCTCCCTGTGGTTTCTCTGTATCTTACCCACATCTTTGGAAGTGGTCTTTCTGATAAACTCTCCAAAAAGTTCCTAATTTGAGCATGCCATCTGTAGGCCCTGACTGATTCACTCTGAGGCAAGAGCCAGGACAGAGCCTGGCACACAGCAGATTCTCCTCATAGTCTGCTGCTGTTTTTGTTTTGTCATCTGTGAAGCAAAGAATGAAATGTAAGATGGATGTGTGGTCTGACCATGGATTTTATTGTTTGAGGTCTTCTTAATCAGATGATGTGGTTTTACTCTCATGAGTTAGGAGCGGCCTTGACGAATGACTGGTCCTCGCATCTAAGTGCTGCCAGGAAGCAAGGCATATGGACACAACCTCCAAACCCCAGTCATCATGTTGGACTTTCAGTCCTCCAGTGTCCTGACCTCCCTTTATCATAACCCTCAGGATTCTCAAGTATAATCCAGGAGGTTTTCTATTTCTGCTAATCTAATTTTTTTTTTTTTTAAAGATAGAACCCAATTCGGAGGAGCTGTTCCTTCAGGCTGGTCCCATTTATCTAAACCATAAGTGAGCACCCAAGAATTATTATCTAAAGCAGTGCCTCTCAATCGTGGCTCTGAGAACCACTGCATCAACCACGGGCCGAAGTTGTTTATTTATTTATTTATTTATTTATTTTTGGCTGTGTTGGGGCTTCGTTTCTGTGCGAGGGCTTTCTCCAGTTGCAGCGAGTGGGGGCCACTCTTCATTGCGGTGCGCGGGCCTCTCACTGTCTCGGCCTCTCCCGTTGCGGAGCACAGGCTCCAGACGCACAGGCTCAGTAGTTGTGGCTCACGGGCTTAGTTGCTCCGTGGCATGTGGGATCTTCCCAGACCAGGGCTCAAACCCGTGTTCCCTGCATTGGCAGGCAGATTCTTAACCACTGCGCCACCAGGGAAGCCCCTGCTAATCTAATTTAAGCAAACCAACTGTGTTTAAAACTTCTGGTAGGGTCTATGGATGTTATGGACTGATGTCCAACAAATTCATATGTTGAAGCCCTAACCCCCTCCCTCCCCCCCGCCCCCCCGCCCTGTGTGATACTATTTGGAGGTAAGGCCTTTGGGAAATAATTAGTTTTAGATGAGGTCATGAGGGTGTAGCCCCATGATGAGATTAGTGCCCTTACAAGAAGAAAAGAGACCAGAGCTTTCCCTTTCTTGCTGTCATGTGAAGACACAGTGAGAAAGTGGCTGTCTGTAAGCCAGGAAGAGGACCCTCGAGGAATCAAATAGGCCAGCACCTTGATCCTGGACTTCCAGCCTCCAAAACTGTGAGAAATAAATTTCATTTATGTAAGGTTCCCAATCTGTGGTATTTTGCTCTAGCATCCTGAGCTAAGACAATGTAAATATTTCATATGAATAATGACAGTGTGAACTCTTCTCCCCTGAGAGCTCACTGTGGGCCAGATACGGGGCTAAGCATTCAGCGTGAATGACCTCATTCAATTTTCACAGTAACGCTATGGCTACTTGAATTAGGAGTTGCTATTGGTGCCTTAGAATAGACCAGAAATAATAGTGATTTTAAGAAATATTTAATTTTTCTCACACATAAAAGAAGCCTGAACCTTGTTGGTTGTGGTCTTAACAGTGGCTCCTTGATCATCAGAATCTCAGGCTCCTTCTGTCTTTCTTAGTTCAAAATTCCATCTTCAAGGTTACCTCATGGCCCAATATGGCTGCTGTAGCTCCTGTCTTTATATCTGCATCCCTGACAGGAAAAAGAGGAAAGCAAAAGATATTTTTTAAAGTTCCAGCTTGCTTTGTGAGCTTACTTTCCCAGAAATCCCACGCAACAACTGCCACTTACATCTCATGGGCCAGAGATTACTCCCATGGCCACACCTAGCTGCAGGGGAGGCTGGCCAAGGTAGTCTTTCAGCTGGGCTCACTGCAGTCTTCAGCCATGCTATCCTCATTTTACTGACAAAGAAGGTGAGGCTCTGAGAATCAGGGATCTTGCCTAAGACTTCACTGATGGTAAGACAGAGACAGCACTTGTGTGGAGGTCTGCCCAACTCCAATGCCCATGTTCTTTACCTCTTTACACTAATGATAGAGTTTGTCTAAGAAGCAAGGCAGGAGCCAGCACAGGCTGCTCCCTGTGTGCTCAAATGTCTCCACTGCTATTGTATGGACACCTGCTGAATGGGTCCAGAGTTTTGAACAGTTCTGGTTTGTGTCCAAAACTGACTCACAGAAGCTTTTCCAGAGGGAACCCTTACATAAATGGAGGACTGTCTTAACTTGTTTGCCCATCTCTCTTTCCTGGTAGACTGTAGGCTTCTGGGGGGCCGGTTCCCCAGCAGTATGCCCAGTGGCCAAGACAGTGCCTCGCCCACTGTAGGGGCTCAATAAGCGTTTGTTGAATCAATGAAGAAGTGAGTAAGTAAACTAATGAATTTGTGCATAGCTAACAATCTTGAAAGCTAGAGAACTTCTTTTTCCTGGTTGGTATTTCCCACCAGCTGACCAACTGTGTTGAAACCACCCCTGTAAGAGGTAAAAGTCTCCCAGAGAAAACCACCCTTTGTCAACTGTGAGTCCCAGGAGTCTCCATCTGTGAAAATTAGCATGTGTGGCCCCCATGAGACCTTTCTATCTGATAGGTTTCTGGATATCCTTTTTTTTCCGATTGGCCTATAAAGTGTACTAAGGAATTATGCTAATGCTGGTATCTCTCCAACCACATCCTATTGAGGATTGGATCTATTTTTCAAAGACAAAACTGAGTTTTAATTTAGTGTCCCCATGACATTTTCCCTTTCAAGCACATGAAGGATGCTTCTGCAGAGGAAGAGGTCTTGGGAAATCTTTCACGGATGGCTGCGCTTCACGCCTGGGTGGAGTAACCCTCAGCACGCCAGCTTTCAATTAGAAGTAAATAAATGGAGACAGCTTTGCAGTGTGCCCAGCAGTCTGAAAGATTAACCTGGGACCTTGGGCCTTGATTTCTCCCACTGCGGCTGAAAATTTTCATTTACATTTTTTTGGCATTTTCTGAGCAGCTGTAACATACAAGGTTTAAACTTGAAGAACTTCTCTCCTTCTCTCTGCCACCTCTTTCCCCACCCCCAATCTTTAAGAATGCCATGAGCCCGGAGGCATCTGTGGGGAACCCAGGAGGTGCCCTTTCTCTGCACATGTGGATTCTGAATGGAATTCTCTAGCTGGACCTTTGGTCCTCTTGGGGCCAAGTAATAGAGTCTTTGTCCCCTTCTGTGATTGTAATTCTGTTTGAAGTTAGGGCAGAAGGGGACATGTCTGGTCTCTGCCCACCACATTGGGAAGCATAGGTGGATCGGGAGGGGCTTTGGTTAGGACTGGGGATAAGGTCTGCTCTGGGGTTGGGCTCCTTGCTGTGCATTTCCTCTAATTTCGAGACCCGAGGGGAAGGTCATCGCATTATTTTGAGATTCTTCTGTCAGGGAACTATATGATTTAGTTGTTGCTGCATAACGAGCCACTCTGAAACTTAGTAGCTTAAAGCAACATCCTTTACTTCACTCATAATTTTGTAAATCAGCAATTTGGGCTGGTCTCAGCTGGGCAGTCCTTATGGTCTGGGCTGGAATTGGCTGATCTTAGATGGGCATGATCAGCTGGTGGCTTGGTTTATGATGTCTGGGCTGGGATGGCTGGGGCCACGTGGGCTCTCATCATCCAGCAGGCTAGCCTAAACTTGCCTGCCTGGTGGCAGAAGGATTCCAAGAGCAAGCACAGAAGCCTCTTGAGGCCTAGACTCAGAATTGGCATGACGACACTTTCACTCCATTCTTTTGATCAAAGCAAGTCAGCACCCTAGCTCCAATGCTAGGAATGGAGGAGATGGACCCCACCTCTTGATGGGAAGGGCTACAAAGAATTTTGGCCATTTTTGTAATCTGCAACAGGGAGTGATTTTCCAGATGTGCTTTTCAAGCCTAGTGCTTTCATGGGAGAGCCTCGGGGGCCACCATCGGGTCAAGGTTTGAGTTTGGGCTGCCCCCTCTCCCCCTCAACCAGAGTAACTCACTTTTTAAATTTTAATTTTACTGGAGTATAGTTGATTTACAATGTTGTGTGAATTTCAGGTGTACAACAAAGTGATTCAGTTATACATATACATGTATTCATTCTTTTTTAGATTCTTTTCTCATGTAAGTTATCACAGAATATTGAGTAGCGTTCCCTATGCTAGATCCTTGTTGGTTACCTTTCTTATATATATAGTAGTCTGTGTATGTTCATCCCAAGCTCCTGATTTATCCCTCCCTGCCACGTTTCCCCCCTTTGGTAACCATAAGTTTGTTTTCAATATCTGTAAGTCTGTTTCTGTTTTATAAATAAGTTCATTTGTATCTTATTTATTTATTTATTTATTTTTGGCTGCGTTCGGTCTTCGTTGCTGCGCGCAGTCTTTCTCTAGTTGCGGTGCGCGGGCTTCTCATTGTGGTGGCTTCTCTTGTGGAGCACAGGCTCTAGGCACGCGGGCTTCAGTAGTTGTGGCATGCGGGCTCAGTAGTTGTGGCTCACAGGCTCTAGAGCACAAGCTCAGTAGTTGTGGTGCATGGGCTTAGTTGCTCCACGGCACGTGGGATCTTCCCGGACCCAGGATCCAACCCGTGTCCCTTGCATTGGCAGGCAGATTCTTAACCACTGCACCACCAGGGAAATCCCCATTTGTATCTTTTTTTTTTTAAATTAGTTTCCACATATGAGTGATATCATATGATACTTGTCTTTCTCTGTCTGACTTCACTCAGTATGGTAATCTCTAGGTCCATCCATGTTACTGCAAATGGCATTATTTCATTCTTTTTTATGCTGAGTAATATTCCACTGTATATATATACCACATCTTCTTTATCCATTCCTCTGTCGATAGACCTTTAGGTTGTTTCCATGTCTTGGCTATTGTAAATAGTGCTGCAATGAACATTGGGGTTTATCTGCAAGATATATTGGACTTCCAAGTAACTTCTCATTAGAACAAAAATTGTCATGGTTAAAAGATATTTGAATACCAATTTGTTGGAAGTAATTGTCAGGATCTCTGCTGCCTCCTCTGTGACTCACAGAATTGCACTTCCTGCTTTCTGGTGAAAGAGAACTAGTGCCAAGAAGGAGGAAGGTGCTGACCTTGGCCATTCACTCATCGTTCTCACCGCGCCCAGTAACCCATGCAGTCTTGTTTTCCTAGTCTGTAAAAAGTAGGTGGAAGACACTCATGCAGTAGAAAAGTCCTGACCCTGAATCCAGACTTTCAGGGTTCCAGCCCCAGATTCTTTAGCTGCATTGTAGCCTTAGGGGAACTACTTATTCTCTCCAAGCACAATTTCTTCATTTATAAAATGGGAATGAGAATAACACTGCCTACTTCGTAAAGTTGTTGCATGGATTTAGTAAGATAAGATAATTTGTATGGCATAAGAATTACTTAATATATGTTTGCTATTGTTATGATGTACTTTTCAATTTCCCTTAAAATTTGAATAAATTATGCATCTCTGAGATTCAGGTTGGCAGTGCTGTTTTTATATTCTGTTGAGAACCCAGTTCCTGGTTGCAAGGTGATCTGGTCTGGGATTTTTTTTCTAGGAAGGTATTAAACAGAGCAAAACAAACCTCTGCCTACTGGCCTGCCTCCAAATGGTAGAATTCAGCTATTAGAGATTTATTCCTTTGGCTGAATACATTAAGGTGTCCTTATTCATTCATACTTTGTATGAATTGGTTGAGTAGATCCTTTTCTTCCATGAATATCAAGCTGAACCTTAAGCACTGAGAAAATGTGAACTTAGTTGGAAAGTTTTGAAGAGGAGGGAGTGATGATGCATATTATGTGAAGAGGAGAGGGGGGATAGGTTTGGGCTGGCCACTGCAGGGAGAGGAAGGGGAGCAGGGAGCAAGGAGTTTACTGCCTGAATGAAGCAGGAGACCCTTACCCTTGTGGGAGAAGAGTCAAGAGGCACTGGACCTGCTTTCCTGTGTGGAGCCGAGGGTCTTTGTACCTGGGGCACATTTCCATGTGTATCATAATGAATCCTCTTGCTTCACTCATCATGATCCTTAAGTGGTTTGAACTCCCCCGCCTCCCCACCAGGCTGTGCAAGAATATTCAAAGCCTCTGTGGCCGCCATCTAACAGGAAGGAACTCTGTGTATGCCCCTGGATGATGGAGGAGCTGGCATTTTCCTCAACTCCCCTGGGGCATGTAGCTTCAGTTTCTCAGGGAGAAGACTCTGCCCCCGCATTGACACTGAGCAGGTTGCCCGTCAGGTTGGTCCTGCCCAACAGACTCTGCCCCAATTGCTCAGCCTGCAGTCTTCCACTCAGCCAGGCCTTGGCAGACAGGCTCCGACTTGCCAGGCTGGGCCCTGGACCACGGGCCTGATGGGAAAGTTAGGGCAATATGGCCCCAGACTGACTCTTCAGATACCATGCAGAGATGGTGTTCACTGGTGGTAACTCATCATGGGATGACAAGACTTGGCCAGGAGAGCTCCTTGGACCAGACGTGTGTGTCCTGCAGAACCCAGCAAATCTGTGGCTGATTCAGGGAGTAAGTGGAGGTGGGCTCCGGCTCTGAGCCCACTGTCTGTGTGGAAGTACCCCTCTTCCCTTTAAAATTGTATTTTGGTACCAAAGATAAACTAGGGACCCATGCTGACCTTATTTGAGGGTGGGGGGCTTTGTTTTTCAGAAGGATTTGCCTTAGAATTTTTTTACCCACCAAATTTCCTATTTTCTATGGGAGTTGCACTTTTTCTTTCTTTTTTTTTTGTTATTGGAACGTCTATCATTTTTTTTTGGCCACGCCTTGTGGCATATGGGATCTTAGTTCCCCGACCAGGGATCAAACCCGTGCCCCCTGCATTGGAAGCACAAAGTCTTAACCACTGGGCCACCAGGGAAGTCCCGGACTATCATTTTTACTAAACAAGTCATCTGTATTCATTATGGAAAAATCTGAGAAAGAACAGATAAGTGAAAGTTTTGGTTGTTGTGAAAAATTGCTTGCATTGCTATTAAATTCTCTCCCTCCCTCTCTCTCTCCATAGCTCTCTGTTGAGAGCACAGCCCATGATTTATTGACATAATCTCCTATTGTCGGGCATTCAGGAGTGTTTTTCCAGGCTTCTAGCACCTGCAAAAATCCCTATGGGATGAAGCTTCAGTCACCTCCAGTGGTCGCTGACGGGTACCTCGCCCTTTATTAACTGCCTGCCCTCGCCCGTCTCACTTCTCCACTTCCCTACCCGTTTCTCTTTTGCCACCAAAATAAACCACCTGCACTTGAATCCTCGTCTGGGGCTGCTCCTCGGGAGCCCACACTAACGCAGCGATCACCAGCTTTGGGTTAGAAAGGCCTCCCTTTCCCAGTGATTGACTTGACACCACTTTTCAAGGAACTCGAGGAACTGAGTTTCTTGCCTGATGTCGGGTACCCAGAGGTCAGGGCTCTGCTGGCTCACTTAGGCCGCTTTGGCTGTGCCTCCTGAGTTTGGTATCTCAGTCTTTGGCCTCCAAGTTTCTCGTCCTTTTGCCACCAGATTTATGTGAGCCTTTTGCCAAGGCCAGCTTGTCACTGATGGCTAGTCCTTGTTTTTCCTCTTGTCACTTTGTCCCTGAGTTAATCTGCTCTCACAATTCAGTTGGCTCCTCTCTGGGCTTTCCTATCAATAAATCTTTACTCAGCCTCAGGCTGGAAGCAGGAGCCCCGGGCCACACTGTGAGGTAGGTGAAGGAATTCTCTTGACCCTGCTTTGAAAGCTCAGCTTTTTCTTGTAGTCCTCTCTTTAAAGAATTTTTTGTTATTAGACTGTTACCTGAGGTGACATCTCATCCAAGCAGAGAGTTAAAATATATATATATATATATATATATATATATATATATATATATATATATATATATATATATATTTGCAAACATGGCCCATATTCTTTAGTTTATACTTCTCCAGATTTGCCATTTTGAGGGTCCAAAGTCTGAGAACCCTGCCAAAGTACTCTAACATATACATTGATTTGAGCTAATACATAAGTGCTTGCTAGGGTCTTGAAGAAGAGTTCTTGCTGAAGGACATTTGTAATCTGGGGACCTTCATCCAAAGACGTGAATGTAAATGTGGGAATTTCAGGCACTGTGGTAGGAAGTTTTTAGTGACTCTCCAAATAGCATTCACATTTGGCAGGGGGATACCTTGGCCTGGGGTAAAGAATTATAGTGCTTTTCCTTCCTCTCTCTCTCCCTTCCTCCCTCCCTCCCTCCTTTCCTTCCTTCCTTCCTTCCTTCCTTTCTTCCTTCCTTCCTTCCTTCCTTCCTTCTTGTCAAGAAAGGTAGTACAGGGCTTCCCTGGTGGCGCAGTGGTTGAGAATCCGCCTGCCAATGCAGGGGACACGGGTTCGAGCCCTGGTCTGGAAAGATCCCACGTGCCACGGAGCGGCTGGGCCCGTGAGCCACAGCTGCTGAGCCTGCGCGTCTGGAGCCTGTGCCCCGCAACGGGAGGGGCCGCGATAGTGAAAGGCCCGCGAACCGCGATGAAGAGCGGTCCCTGCGCCGCGATGAAGAGTGGCCCCCGCTTGCCGTAACTAGAGAAGGCCCTCGCACGAACCGAAGACCCAACACAGCCAAAAATAAAGAAATAAATAAATAAAGTAGCTATAAAAAAAAAAAGAAAGGTCGTACAATTGATTCTACCAGTTACTACCTTTGTGATCTTGGGCAAATTACTTATTCTTTCTGGATCTGTTTTCCCGCCTGTAACATGGAGGTAATGACAGGATTATTGTTATCCTGCCTTGTGGAGTTTTTGTGAGGATGAAATGAGCTAATACCTGTAAAGCACTTAGGACAGTACCTGGCACAAATAACCCTTCAAAACATATTTGCTCTTACTATCAATTCATTCATAAAATCAATAAAGCACCTATTTCATGGCAGGTCCTGAGGCAGCAGGGTGACTAAGTGAGCCCCAAAGGGTCTAGTGGAAGATAATTTAGGGTATGGTTATTCAGACTGCCTCCAGGAAACCACAATTTTATGTTTTCTGTCTCTTTCCTGAATCAGAAGAATTCGGCCTATTTTAGGTAGGAAAGCGAGCTCTCCTCCAGGAAGCCGCTCATGATTGAGTCCAGGCAAATATGTCATCTCAAGGCAAGGGTGGTTGACAGAAGGAAAGCATTGGCAGGTTTTCGATAACTAATGATTTGGGCATTGGTTTTAATGGCTCCCAAGGTCTTTTGGGAAAGAAGAGAGAAGGATGAGGTTGTGGATAAAAGATGTGCTGAAATGGACTGGAGTGGGGTCTGGGGCCGTGGGATGGATGCATGCTGGGCAGACACGAGAAGGAACCCTGGGAGGGGCGCTGGTCCCAGGCTCAGCGTTCTGTTGGCCTGCAGCCCTTGCCAGCGCTGCCTGGTTAAGAGCACCGACTCCGGAGCCTGACTGGGGTTCTGATCTCTGCTTTACCACTTACTGGCTGTGTCAGATTGTGTCCTCCACAACGTGACTGGCATTCCTCCCACTGAGAGGGGGATCTGTGCTCCCTCTCCTTGGATACAAAACAGGGCTTGTGACCCTCCCCCCCCACCCCCCGACCAAGGAGTGGGCAGAGGGGATACTGTGTGACTTCTCAGGCTGAATCATAAAGAGGATCTAGTTCCCCCTCTGGCAGTCTCTCTCTCTAGGGACACTCTCCCTTGGAACCTACCCGCCATGATATAAGGAAGGTCAGGCCCCATGGGGAGACTGCATTTGGGCAGGCATTCCAGCTGACAGCCCTAGCTAGGCCCCCAGGCAACAGCATCAATCACCAGGCATGTGAGTGAACGAGCCTTCAGATTATTCTGGGACCCAGCTTTTTAGGCTTCTGTGTGGAGCAGAGATAAGCTATCCCCATTAGACCCTGTCTGAACTCCTGACCCACAGACACCCTGAGAGATAATATAATTTTTGTTGTTTTAAGCACTAAGTTTGTTATGCAGCAGTAGATAGCTAACATGCCAGCTATGTGACCTCAAACAGGTTACATAACTTCCCTTTGCTTTGTTTCCTCATTTATAAAATGGGGCTAATTACAATATCCAGTGTGCTGGTAAATCAGCTCTCCAAAAAAAAAAAAAAAAAAAAGCCATGATTTTTTTGCATTTGCTGATTTCTGTGGTGTAAATACTCCCGCAGTGGTCAATTTCAAGCAGGCAATGGTTTAAAAACCAGATGGTGAAATTCCTCAATATTTAACAATGGTTCTCATGAACCCAGTACAAGCCACCTCCAACACACAACCAAAATATCTCCCTCTTAGCAGTAAATGATTTAATATCCATAAATAATTTAGACACAGCACGGAGTAAGTGCTTTGCGTTTGCTATTAAAATTCCTGCTGTTGCTGTAGTTATTGTTGTCACATGGACCCAGTTGATCTGCAGATGTCTGCGGTGCTGGTCCATCCACACAGGGCTTCCCAAGGATTAGCTGGTCGCACTGGCCATTCCAACTCTGACAGAACCCGGAGAGCTCTACCCTGTAATGCCCCAGGTACTTGCGAGCCTCAGGGGGGGCCGTGGGCACACAGCGGGTGATGTAGGGCAAGGGGGCTGGAGTGCAAAGCCTTCCTGCCTGTACGTGTCAGGGGGAGCCCTCGGTAGGGCAGTGGTCAGTGCTTCCTCACCACACAGACAACACAGTACAGGTGGGCAGATGCCCAGAGGGGCTAAGCTCGGGGTGCAGTGGGAACCCACAGAAGGGGCTTTTATCCAAGCTTTCGGGGGTCATTCAGAGAAGGCTGAATGAGAATTTCCCAGGGGAAAGAGCAAGGTAAGGGAGTTCGGTGGAGAGGCTGCCTCCAACAAAAGCCTGGTGGAGAGAAAACACTTCATTTCTGTGGATTTGTGCATCTGTGTGTGGTAAGAGTGTAGAGTGACAAGTTCAAGGGCGTTCTGTAGAACTAGTGGCCTGCCCTTTTCAAATTGTCAACATTATGAAACAGAAAGAAAGGCTTAAATACTGTCTCTGATTAAAAGAGACTATACAAACATGACAACTAAATGCAATGCACAGTCCTGAAGTGGTCCTGACTGGGGAGGAGCTGTAGCTCTACAAAAGCATTAATGAGGCTATTCGCAAAATTAGAATCAGGGACTGTTATTAAATCATAGTTTTGTATTGATATTAAATAAAATCCCATTTTCTCTTATGTAAGTGGATGTCCTTGTTTTTAGGAAATTTAGGCTGAAATGTTAGGGGTAAAAGGGTATGGTGTTTACGATGAACTCTCAAATATTTCAGGGAAAATTTCTGTTTATTTAGACTGAGGGAGTGATTAAAACAGATAGGGTGAAATGTTAGCAATGGAAACATTGGGCAAAGGGGTTTAAGGGACTTCCTTGTACTCTTCTTGCCATTCTTCTGTAAGATTCAAATGATTTTAAAATAAAAAGATTTTTTAAATGAGTGGAGGAAAAGAAAGTGTAGGTTAAGAGTCAGGGAGGGGAAAGAGAGAAGCCGGGAGTTTCAGCTGCTGGTTTATTGGAAAGGGCACTGAGGCGTGGAGAGGCTAAATGTCAGGTCGAGGGTCACTGAGCAATGAGCATGGACTTTGGGCCCCTAACCCTTACTTCTGGACCCAAGTCGCGGCTCTTTCTAGTAAACTGCAGGGTCCCCGGAGGGAAGTGTGTGTTAATATATGGCCTCTGATGTGGAGAAGACCTCAGGGGTGTAATTTCTCCTGGCCGCCCAGGAGTTCTCCGCGGAGCTCCTATTATTTCAGGTCATCATTACTGTGAGCTGTGTCCTGAATTCTCCATGCACTGCCCTGAAATTTGCCCCATATGTTTGTGAAGGTTGATTACATCTTTGGGACCTTTTTCTAATGTGAGCAGAAGCTGTAAAGTTTCAATTGTGGCAGCTCGTTGAGATCAAGTGTCTGTTGGAGTGCGCCGTAAAAGGCCGCTGCATCTGGTATCTGATGTCAGACAAACGTGTGCGAACAATCTGTTGATTTCAGATGACGTGTGATGCCGTCATCTCTTAGATAGGAAATTAGGAGCAGATCTTTCTTTCTCCTTTTCATAGGAGGATGACTCAGTGCGGGGTAATGGAATCCTGGCTAACTTTGGGACAGGGATTAAAAAGGAAGCCTCACTTTCACATGCTTTTGGCAGAAGTATAAATTGGTACAACTGCTTAGGGAAGCTGACAGTAGCTAATAAAGCCTCCTATGCACTGAATAAAAGCAATTTTGATGCTTGTGCACTTATCTAAGAGAAATGAGTACGTGTCCACCTAAACACGTGTATAAAAGTATTCACGGCGGTTTAAACAATAAAAGCCAAAAAATGGAAACGACCCAAATGTCCATCAGTACTAGAACAGATCAATAAACTGTGGTACAGTCACACATGGAGTTCTGCCGGGCCATGTAAAAGAATGACATGCTGAAATACACAGCAACGTGGCTGGATCTCATGGCACATGGATGCAAGAGAAAACATTCTGTGTCATTCTATTTGAAGTTTAAAGACAGGTAAAGTGAACGTATGATGGTAAAGGGCAGAATAGTGAATATTAGGCAGGTGTTGATTGGGAAAGGGCATAAGGGAGCCATCTCGGGTACTGGAAATGTTTGATATCTTTATCCGGGTGATGGTTACACAAGTAAGATTTGGGCACTGAACTACAAGTAAATTATACATTAATAGAAGAGTACTTAAAAAGAAAAAAGGGAGTTCGTTTCCATTGGCAGGGCTGTCTGGAGGGACTGCAGAATGAGCCATCCCAAAGACCATGCCTGGGAGAAGCAGCTTGACAGGAGTAGCACTGTCTTCTCAGCCCCATTTGGAGATAGCCATCACATGTGCTCTTGTTGACACGTGCTGGGTAATGGGCGCCAGTCACCCAAGCCTCAGTCAATGCTGGTGTGTTGAGCCAGTGGCCTCAGGACTGCTTCTACCCGGAGAACAGAGGCTGAGACCACTCACACTCCACTGTGTGAAAGAATCACCTGGCTGGGTTCAAATGCAGATTCTGATCCAGTAGGTCGTATGTGGGGCCTGAGAGTCTGCATTTCCAATAAATTCCCAGGTGATGCTGATGCTGCTAGACCAGTTTTGAGCGTCAAAGCTCTGGAGGGAGACAGGCCAGGGTGACAATCTTGCTTCTGCCACTTACAAACTCTGTGATCTTTGCCAGATTCCTCTGTCTCTCTGATGATCTCTCAATGTCTTCTGGAAACTGGGGACAGGGGGAAAGGGAGGGCTAGACAGTCATCTCCCAGAATGGTGTGGATTCAGCGGGGTAACATACATACCTGGTCTAGTGTGAGCGCTCATTAATTGGTAGCTCTTGTAATATTTGTTATTTTTAATGAAGAAGGTTTGGGTCATGATTTGGAGAAAGGTGAGTGAATGTGGTTTGTACAGGCAGGAACTAGCTGTACATTTATTTCCCCCGTACCTTGTTGAAGGAAGACGTTTTTTCTTTTCTTCATCCCATAATCCTCCCCTTGGTCTCCAGTATCAAGATAAATTTTCTCTTCACTTTTCTTCCCACTCCAATCCACGCTAAATCTAGTAAAGACGGAAGAACTCAGGCAGAACTGAAGCTTGAAGCCGGGCAGGTTGTCAGATTGTCAGACTGTGCCCGGAGGTGATGTCTTTGTTAAAGAAACATCCTCTCTACTTGGCTGTTTCTAGAGGGGCGGGATTGGCCCCTGGGAGTCAAGGTCTGAGTCTGGGTCTCCGTGTGTGCCCACTCTCAGCTGCCCTCCTCAGAATCCACCCGTGCTTCTCTGTGAGCACGGGCCCCTCTGGAGGAAGACATATGTTTCTCAATCTGTGGGGCTGTCAGTTGGTGTCTTTTTCAAGAACTGAATTAACTTATCGTCAAAGGGAAAAAAAGGAGAGATGCTTGGTTCCGTGTTGTCTGGCCAGTGACTGGCCAGGAGCGGGTCTGGGTTTCAGGGTGACTGTCTTTAGTCCGGAGGTGAGGGAGCCATTTGGTTGGCGGCTTGAGTACATCTGGGGTGGCTGGCGGGGGGTTGGAGGGAGCCCTGAGTCACAGCTTAGTTCAGTTCCACAAAGGGAAGTTGTGTTTAGCGAGGGCCAGGCACTAGACCAGGCACAGAAGGCTCAAAAATAACCAGCCAAGCGATGGCCCTCACAGTGGAGCAGGGAAGGTAGAAAAAGAAGCAAGGGTAGCGCCCTGGGAGAAATGCAGAGGTGGGGGTATTCCTGTTTCCTGTGGGAGCACAGAAGGGGAGAGACGGGAAAGCCTGGCCTCCTAATGAGCTGCACCTCTTGGCGTTCACGCCCTTGGGTACGCCCTCTCCATACTGAATCTGGGCTGACCTGCGAAACCAACAGAGGTCAGTGGAAGTGGCCCCGCGTGGCTTCTGAGGCTGGGTCATAAAAAACCTTGTAGCTTCTGCCTTGGTCTCTTGGAACACCTGCTCTGGGAGAAACCAGCTGTCATGTAAAAGGTCTGACTATACTGAGCCACTAGGCTGTGAGGAAGCCCAGCGTAGCCCTGTGAAGGCAGCACAAGGAGACAGACTGAAAGATACCCACCCAGCAGCCAGTCATTCCATCCATCTCAGCCAAGCCCTGGAGGGCTGCGTGAAGGAGCTCTCTTGGGTGCTCAGCCCAGGTGAGCCTTCAGACGACCCCGGCCCCTGTCATCTGACTGCAACTGCATGAGAGACACCAAGCAAGAGCCACTCAGCTGAGCTCCGGCAACCCACAGCACCTTGAGTAACCGTGAACGATAATAGTAACTGTTGCTTTGAGCTGCTAACTTCGGGGTGGTTGATTACACAGCAGTGGGTTACTGGGAGAGAAAAGTATCTGGTAGAAAGGACCCCTGAGCTGGGAGTTGAAGAGCAGATTGCCAAATGGGGAGGGCATCCATGGAGAAGGGCATCTTGAAAAACCACATAGCAGGAAAAAACAGAATGGGCTATTGAGGAATTAGGAGCAGTTAAATATTAAAAGAGAGCAAACGGCCAGGTGGAGAGACCTGGGGGAGGAGCCGGGAGAGGTGAGCAGGGGCTGGAATCAGAGATTCAGTGCAAGGGGTTCTAACTGACACACCACGTGGTTTGCGGGAGCTTTGTTTTATTTACAATTTTGAGAGGTGGAGATGTGAACATCCTCTAGAAATCTCTCCACGCTGCTGCTGTTGTTGTCCTCGGCAGCTGCGACAAGAACCACTCAAAGGCTTGGTAAAAGCAAGTGCTCAATGGCCTCGTTGGCTCAAAGAAAGAGGGGAAAGGGTTAAGCACTGTTCATGGCTCTTCAGCTGCTCTCCCAGGTCTGGGAAGTGTTACCTGCCGGAGAAGTACTAGATTCTATTTCAGCAGCAGCCAGAGACACTTGCCTTGAATTGGTGGTGTGTCCACAAAGCACCTGCCCGCCAGAGTTGGGAAGTGTGTGATTTAACATATACTAACAGCAAGCCAGGTTTTCCCCGGTGCCGGGGATGTCTCTCACTTCTACCTCCAACTCCACTGAGAGGAGAAGAGCCGAAGGGAGGATGACCCCCACGTGGCTGCGGCTTCCGCTGTACCGTCCTACCCACTTACCTTCTCAGGTCTCCATTTGCTCTACTGTAAAATGGGGGCAATAATGCCTACCTCACCAGCGACTTGGGAGAATTAAATGAAATACTGTGAGTCAAGGAAGCAGCCCAGAACCCCTCCACAGGGCACACTCAGCCAGTGCAGGCTATCTTACTGTCATCCTTGTCTCGGCGCCCTGGTCTTAACTCCCACCCTGCCCCCCAAGCTTTCTCTTAGGGTAGCAGATACGGAAGCAATGAGCTGTTCACGGCCAGCATCACTAATGGACTGAGCCCCTCTTTGCCCCAGCGTGCAGATGGCCTCTCAGGCTCTGGCAGCCTCGAATATTAATTAATAGTGAACATTTCTTGAGCTCTCAGTGTGCTACAAATGAGTTTTCCCTTTAATCCTCATAAAAATCCTGCACACTGGGAACATTTTACATTTGCAGTGAGGGCACCTTGCCCGAAGCTATGCAGCCAGGAAGGGCCCCGGCTGGAAGCTGAACACTCCAGCGCCTGCTGCCTGGCACTGCCCCGCACTGCCTCCCAAGAGAGTCCATTCTAGAAGGGAGCCCCGCGGGACAGTAATGCACACCACCTGTCACTGCTCTCAAGAGACCGAGATGAACTGTAGACGCTTCAGTTAGCACATCTAGTGACTTTTTCTTTTCGTCCTAAATCCAAATGTAAAAGAAACTGAAGGAAGGATCCTTTTAAACCCGATTTCCCATAATCACTAGTGGGAAAATTCCTCAGAAAACTCCATTCCTCATTCGGAGGTTTCGAAGAATGATCTGGAGCTTATGCTAGAAAAAGTCCAATAGGACAGAGACTGTTTTCCTCACTGCTGTATAATCTGTACTCAGAGCAGTGCCTGGCCCGTAGTAGATGCTCAATAAATATTCACTGAATGGCTGCAGGACCGGCCTCTCCATTAGGCCCAATAGACGCGGTCTCTATGGCCCAGATACTGTTAGGGGCCCATAATAGTATTGTGACTTAAATGTCTTTTGAAAACAGAAGAGAATAGTAGTAAATACATAATAATGAATCCAGCCTAAATTACATTCATCTTGATACCAATATAGTCATAAAGTATAATTTTTAGTATTTTTTTTTAATGGAGGAATGACTCCCAAGGGTTCTAATGCAGCCCTGAATGGGTGAGCGTGATGTGTAAATGCCCAGAATCTGGTACAGAGTAGCGCTTAGACAGGGTCATTTCCTTCCATCTGTGCTTTAGGAAAAAGTGCAGGGCAGACATTTGTGACACCACACATACCCAGTGGCTCAGTCCTTTTGTGGCCACAGGCTCCTCTCCCCTCCCCACCCTGCTAGGGGGCATGGCAATACCACGTATCATAGACCTCCTGTCCTGTGTGCCACGGCTGGCTGGACCGGAGTGCACCCTTGACCAGGAACAGCCAATTGGAGCTGCTCAGGCTCAGGAAATGCTGTCCAAGAGATGCTACCATGAGCAGTGGCCAGTCCAAAGGATTTGAAGAAAAAATAGGAGGAAAGAATCAGTAGATAGTGAGAGGAGAAACCAGAGACACCAGAGAAAAGTGGAGACGGAGTAACAGTTGTATGAACGGTGGAATGGAGTGAACATCCATCGACTCTCACTGTGGGTAGGGCCAGGTGATCGGTTCTCGGAGGGACTTCAAACGCTAGACCTGCCTCCATTTACTGAGTGCCTCCTGTTTCCTGGGTACTGGGCTGATTGGCTTCTGTACATCATCTCGTTTAGCCTCTCAACAACGTAACAGAGTTGGTTTGATATTTATCCTATCTCCTAAATGTGGAAAGGAAGCTGAATTCATTTGCTGAAGCTCGCACAACTAGTAAGTGGAAGAATTGGTCTCAAACCTAGCCTGTCGGACTCCAAAATCCACAGTTTAACCAACAAACCATCTTTTTAGGCCAAATCCCAAAGTTCATTTGAGTCTCCATGAGGCTCAACAGCTTACCTTTCTTGGGTTCCCTTAAGATTTCTGTCTCCCAATGTGCTATATATGTCTTTGCAATTCACTCCCCACCCCCCCCCCATGACTTGACATAGTCAAGTTCTTCGTCTTCAAAAGACCAAAAGTCCAGGAGAAGTTCAAGGAGAGAGGACGTGGGGCAAACAACAGGTAATAGACACAAAAGAGAAGCCAGTGAGGAGGTGTGTACTGGTGAAGAGAAGTAGCCCCATTCACCAGGTCGTGGTGAGAATAGCTTCAAATGGTTTGGAAAAATCTAGATCAAGGAGAGCCCATAGGGCAGGCAAAATCAAAGAGGTGGTTCTTTTCCTCATAGACGTAGCTTAAATGGGAAGAAATGTATGCGAAGTGATGTTTAGGAAGCTTCGTCTGGTGGCTTAACCAGGATGAATTTGCCAGAGAGAGGGATGAGGCAAGAGGCTATGTTTACAACAGTAGGAGAAAGATCACCGAGTTGTAACTTGGGTGGTAGCATAGGGGATGGGGAGTAAGGGTCACTGAAAAGAAGGACTGCCCAGGAGTTATGAGATACAGGTGCAGTGAGAAGCAGCCCGAGGAGCCTTCTGCATAATTTCCTGAAAAATGCTCTGAAAACTTGGAAGCGCTAGATAACAGTGGCAGAGATTCCTAGTTGTCCATAGCATCCGTTTGCCCCTTCTTCCTTCATGTATAAAAGCTCAAAATCTTAAGAGGTCCCTTGTAGTTTGGTGTGGTGATGGGCTCGTCTCCCACAGTGATGGACCAGGACTAGTTTCCCAACCACGCTGGCCATTGGCTGGGAGGAGCCTTGGGAAGAGTGGTCTTGGTCACAAAATGGTGGCAGATTCAGAGAGCAGTAGCTGGGCCATCAGTCAATTGCCCTCCTCGCAGCAGGAGATCTGAGGGGAGCATTTTCTTAGCTGCCACATGCTTTCCCTCTGTTTTTTTGTTTTCTTTTTTTTTTAATTTAATTTTATTTTTTGTTACAGCAGGTTCCTATTAGTTATCTATTTTATACATATTAGTGTATATATGTCAATCCCAATCTCCCAGTTCATCCCACCACCACCCCCGTCCCCGCTTTTCCCCCTTGGGGTCCATACGTTTGTTCTCTACATCTGTGTCTCTATTTCTGCCTTGCAAACCGGTTCACCTGTACCATTTTTCTAGATTCTACATATATGCATTAATATACGATACTTGTTTTTCTCTTTGTGACTTACCTCACTCTGTAGGACAGTCTCTAGGTCCATCCACCTCTCTATAAATGACCCAATTTTGTTCCTTTTTATGGCTGAGTAATATTCCATTGTATATGAGTACCACATCTTCTCTATCCATTCTTCTGTCGATGGGCATTTAGGTTGCTTTCATGACCTGGCTATTGTAAATAGTTCTGTGATGAACATTGGGGTGCATGTGTCTTTTGGAATTATGGTTTCCTCTGGGTATATGCCCAGTAGTAGGATTGCTGGGTCATATGGTAATTCTATTTTTAGTCTTTTAAGGAACCTCCATACTGTTCTCCATAGTGGCTGTATTAATTTACATTCCCACCAACAGTGCAAGAGGGCTCCCTTTTCTCCATACCCTCTCCAGCATTTGTTGTTTGTAGATTTTCTGATGATGCCCATTCTGACTGGTGTGAGGTGATACCTCATTGTAGTTTTGATTTGCATTTCTCTAATAATTAGTGATGTTGAGCAGCTTTTCATGTGCCTCTTGTCCATCTGTATGTCTTCTTTGGAGAAATATCTATCTAGGTCTTTTGCGCATTTTTTTGATTGGGCTGTTTGTTTTTTTAATATTGAGCTGCATGAGCTGTTTATATATTTTGGACATTAATCCTTTGTCCATTGATTTGTTTGCAAATATTTTCTCCCATTCTGAGGGTTGTCTTTTCATCTTGTTTATAGTTTCCTTTGCTGTGCAAAAGCTTTTAAATTTCCATTAGGTCCCATTTGTTTATTTTTGTTTTTATTTCCATTACTCTAGGAGGTGGGTCAAAAAAGATCTTGCTGTAACGTATGTCAAAGAGTGTTCTTCCTATGTTTTCCTCTAAGAGTTTTATAGTGTCCAGTCTTACATTTAGGTCTCTAATCCATTTTGAGTTTATTTTTGTGTATGGTGTTAGGCAGTGTTCTAATTTCATTCTTTTATATGTAGCTGTCCAGTTTCCCCAACACCACTTATTGAAGAGACTGTCTTTTCTCCGTTGTATATCCTTGCCTCCTTCGTCATAGATTAGTTGACCACAGGTGCTTGGGCTTATCTCTGGGCTTTCTGTCCTGTTCCATTGACCTATATTTCTGTTTTTGTGCCAGTACCATATTGTCTTGATTACTGTAGCTTTGTAGTATAGTCTGAAGTCAGGGAGTCTGATTCCTCCAGCTCCATTTTTTTGCCTCAAGACTGCTTTGGCTATTTGGGGTCTTTTGTGTCTCCATACAAATTTTAAGATTTTTTGTTCTAGTTCTGTAAAAAAATGCCATTGGTAATTTGATAGGGATTGCATTGAATCTGTAGATTGCTTTGGGTGGTATAGTCATTTTCACAATATTGATTCTTCCAATCTAAGAGCATGGTATATCTCTCCATCTGTTTGTGTCACCTTTGATTTCTTTCATCAGTGTCTCATAATTTTCTCAGTACAGGTCTTTTACCTCCTTAGGTAGGTTTATTCCTCTGTATTTTATTCTTTTTGTTGCAATGTGAATGGGATTGTTTCCTTAATTTCTCTTTCTGATCTTTCGTTGTTAGTGTATAGAAATGCAAGCGATTTCTGTGCGTTAATTTTGTGTCCTGCAACTTTACCAAATTCATTGATGAGCTCTGGTAGTTTTCTGGTGGCATCTTTAGGATTCTCTATGTATAGTATCATGTCATCTGCAAACAGTGAGAGTTTTACTTCTTCTTTTCCAATTTGTATTCCTTTTATTTCTTTTTCTTCTCTGATTGTTGTGGCTAGGACTTCCAAAACTATGTTGAATAATGGTGGCGAGAGTGGACATCCTTGTCTTGTTCCTGATCTTAGAGGAAATGCTTTCAGTTTTTCACCGTTGAGAATGATGTTTGCTGTGGGTTTGTCTTATATGGCCTTTATTATGTTGGGGTAGGTTCCCTCCATGCCCACTTTCTGGAGAGTTTTTATCATAAATGGGTGTTGCATTTTGTCAAAAGCTTTTTCTGCATTTGTTGAGATGATTGTATGGTTTTTATTCTTCAGTTTGTTAATATGGTGTATCACATTTGATTGATTTGCATATATTGAAGAATCCTTGCATCCCAGGGATAAATCCCACTTGACCATGATGTATGATCCTTTTTTTTTTTTTTTAATTTTTATTTATTATTTATTTATTATGTTTTTTTATTTTTGGCTGTGTTGGGTCTTCGTTTCTGTGTGAGGGCTTTCTCCAGTTGCGGCGAGTGGGGGCCCCTCTTCATCGCGGTGCACGGGCCTGTCACTATCGCGGCCTCTCTTGTTGCGGAGCAGAGGCTCCAGACGCTCAGGCTCAGTCGTTGTGGCTCACGGGCCCAGTTGCTCCGCGGCATGTGGGATCTTCCCAGACCAGGGCTCGAACCCGTGTCCCCTGCATTGGCAGGCAGATTCTCAACCACTGCGCCACCAGGGAAGCCCTATGATCCTTTTAATCTGTTGTTGGATTCTGTTTGCTAGTATTTTGAGGATTTTTGCATCTATCTTCATCAGTGATATTGGTCTGTAATTTTCTTTTTTTGTAGTATCTTTGTCTGGTATTGGTATCAGGGTGATGGTGGACTCTTAGAATGAGTTTGGGAGTGTTTCTTCCTCTGCAATTTTTTGGAAGAGTTTGAGAAGGATGGGTGTTAGCTCTTCTCTAAATATTTGATAGAATTCACCTGTGAAGCCATCTGGTCCTGGACTTTTGTTTGTTGGAAGGTGTTTAATCACAGTTTCAATTTCAGTGCTTGTGATTGGTCTGTTCATATTTTCTATTTCTTCCTGGTTCAGTCTTGGAAGGTTATACCTTTCTAAGAATTTGTCCATTTCTTCCAGGTTGTCCATTTTATTGGCATAGAGTTGCTTGTAGTAGTCTCTTAGGATGCTTTGTATTTCTGGGGTGTCTGTTGTAAGTTCTCCTTTTTCATTTCTAATTTTATTGATTTAAGTCCTCTCCCTCTTTTTCTTGATGAGTCTGGCTAAAGGTTTATCAATTTTATTTTCTCAAAGAACCAGCTTTTAGTTTTATTGATCTTTGCTATTGTTTTCTTTGTTTCTATTTCATTTATTTATGCTCCTTTATGATTTCTTTCCTTCTACTAACTTTGGGTTTTGTTTGTTCTTCTTTCTCTAGTTCCTTTAGTTGTAAGGTTAGATTGTTTATTTGAGATTTTTCTTGTTTCTTGAGGTAGGGTTGTATTGCTGTAAACTTCCCTCTTAGAACTGCTTTTGCTGCATCCCATAGGTTTTGGATCATTGTGTTTTCATTGTCATTTGTCTCTAGGTATTTTTTGATTTCCTCAGTGATCTCTTGGTTATTTGGTAATGTATTGTTTAGCCTCCATGTGTTTGTGTTTTTTATGTTTTTTCCCCTGTTATTGATTTCTAATCTCATAGTGTTGTGGTCGGAAAAGATGCATGATATGACTTCATTTTTCTTTAATTAGCAAGGCTTGATTTGTGACCCAAGATGTGATCTATCCTGGAGAATGTTCTGTGTGCACATGAAGAGAAAGTGTAATCTGCTGTTTTTGGATGGAATGTCCTATAAATATCAATTAAATCTGTCTGGTCTGTTGTGTCATTTAAAGCTTGTGTTTCCTTATTAATTTTCTGTCTGATGATCTGTCCATTGGTATAAGTGAGGTGTTAAAGTCCCCCACTATTATTGTGTTACTGTCGATTTCCTCTTTTATAGCTGTTAGCATTTGCCTTATTATTGAGGTGCTCCTATGTTGGGTGCATATATATTTATAATTGTTATATCTTCTTCTTGGATTGATCCCTTGCTCATTATGTAGTGTCCTTCCTTGTCTCTTGTAACGTTCTTTATTTTAAAGTCTATTTTATCTGATATGAGTATAGCTACTCCAGCTTTCTTTTGATTTCCGTTTGCATGGAATATCTTTTTCCATCCCCTCACTTTCAGTCTGTATGTGTCCCTGGCTCTGAAGTAGGTCTCTTGTAGCCAGCATATATATGGGTCTTGTTTTTGTATCCATTCAGCGAGCCTGTGTCTTTTGGTTGGAGCATTTAATCGATTCACATTTAAGGTAATTATCGATATGTATGTTTCCTATGACCATTTTCTTAATTGTTTTGGGTTTGTTTTTGTAGGTCCTTTTCTCCTCTTGTGTTTCCCACTTAGAGAAGTTCCTTTAGCATTTGTTGTAGAGCTGGTTTGGTGGTGCTGAATTCTCTTAGCTTTTGCTTGTCTGTAAATGTTTTGATTTCTGTGTCAAATCTGAATGAGGTCCTTACTGGGCAGAGTAATGTTGGTTGTAGGTTCTTCCCTTTCATCACTTTAAATATATGGTGCCACCCCCTTCTGGCTTGTAGAGTTTCTGCTGCGAAATCAGTTATTAGCCTTATGGGAGTTCCCTTGTATGTCATTTGTTGTTTTTTCCCTTGTTGCTTTTAGTAATTTTTCTTTGTCTTTAATTTTAATTTGATTACTATGTGTCAGTTTGATTACTATATGTCTTGGCATGTTTCTCCTTGGGCTTAACCTGCCTGGGACTGTCTGCGCTTCCTGGACTTGGATGGCTATTTCCTTTCCCATGTTAGGGAAGTTTTCAACTATAATCTCTTCAAATGTTTTCTCAGGTCCTTTCGCTCTCTCTTCTCCTTCTGGGACCCCTATAATGCGAATGTTGTTGTGTTTAATGTTGTCCCAGAGGTCTCTTAAGGTGTCTTCATTTCTTTTCATTCTTTTTTTTTACTCTGTTCCACGGCAGTGAATTCCACCATTCTGTCTTCCAGGTCACTTATCCATTCTTCTGCCTCAGTTATTCTGCCATTGATTTCCTTCTAGTGTACTTTTCATTTCAGTTATTGTATTGTTCATCTCTGTTTGTTTGTTCTTTAATTCTTCTAGGTCTTTGTTCTTTAATTCTTCTAGGTCTTTGTTAAAACATTTCTTGCATCTTCTCAGTCTTTGCCTCCATTCTTTTTCTGAAGTCCTGGATCACCTTCACTATCATTATTCTGAATTCTTTTTCTGGAAGGTTGCCTATCTCCACTTCCACTTTAATTGTTTTTCTGGAGTTTTATCTTGTTCCTTCATCTGGTACCTAGCCCTCTGCCTTTTTATTGTGTCTATCTTTCTGTGAATGTGGTTTTTGTTCCACAGGCTGCAGGATTGTAGTTCTTCTTGCTTCTGCTGTCTGCCCTCTGGTCTGTTTCTTTGTTTTCAATTTGCCTTTTCCATGCTGGTTCCACGCTCAGGCAGGCTCTCCCCTACAGATGGGAAGATGGCTGCCCGCAGCTGCAATATCACATGCCACTGCGTAAACAAATGAGAAAGAGCATCTGCCTATTTCCCAGCAGCCCTAGCAAAAACCTCATTGTGTCTCATTGATTCTCACTGTGTCACATGCCCACTTGTAACCCAGTCACTGTGAGGAGGGAAATATGGCTTTCTGATTGGCTGAGACCAAGACCACAAGCTCTGCTCAAGGAGAGATGACACCATAGCCAGACTCCATGTTCAGAGAGAAGGGGAGGTTGAATCCCCAGTCAGAAATCGAAGAGTGGGGAACTGTTGCTGGGGAGAGAGCAACAAAATGTCCTTGATAATAGTATTCAGTGTCCTCACACTTAGTTCATCCAAGAACCCTGTTTTCAGATAGCAATTTGCTGTGTTACTTCTACAGAGTATATAGTGAGAAATGCAGCATCTTAGAAATACAAGTGTATTATATCTGCATAATTGCACCTTCTGGTTGTTCTTTGGAAATGGGTCGTTAGAGATGTTAGCAAAGGAAAAAAAATTCCAAAAATTAAAAAAATTTTAAATCCAAATTAAATGGGGTCACATTGTTGGTTGAAACCTCCAGTTGCCCTTTCTTGATCTATTCTGTTCTCTTAGAGATTTTATTTCAAAACAGATGTGGAATTTGCCAGGTTTATGTGTTTTTAAGAGAAAAGGTAATGAGACCCCATGCATTTCCCCACAGTGTCCTTAATCACTTTTTCTTTGCATCCCGAGGGCTCCTGTAGCCTCCCAGACAGGAATCAGTTAGGGGTTTTCATTCTCTCCTGTCACAGATGACAGCTATGGGAAAAGGGCCCTGCCCTTCCCTTCCCACCTTGCTCCAGGGATTAATACCCAGATGAGGCTCTTAACAGAAGGAAGCAATTTGGATCCAGCGGGTGTGAGCCAGTGGGGCTAGGTGGCCAGTATTTAAAAATACTATGTGCTAGGCATGAATGAAATTATATCTTCATTGTCTCTGAAGAGTTATACAAGAGCAAAAGCATGTTCAAAAAAACTCTTCACAGAGAATTGTACTTAGCAGACTCTGAAGTTTACAGAAAACATGTAATACCATTCTTAATGTTCTGTAATTTCTCTTTGGTGAAATAATAAGGTTGTCAATAATAAGAAAAACAGCAACACCTATCTTTTATGGAGTCTTTTCTATGTGTCAGGCACTCTCCTAAGTACTTTATATGCATTATCTTGTTTAATACTCACAGTCATTTCCATTTTAAAGATGAGGAAGTTGAGGCTCAATGCAATTAAGGGGCAAATTCAAGACCACATGACTGATAAGTAATAGAGTCAGAATTTGAACTCGGGTCTGTCTAATTTCAATATATGTGTTCTTAAAATTAATGTGTTACCCTGCCACTTAATGATGAGACCTTGTCTCAACCTGGCATGGCTGTCTCGTAGGGATGCTGGGAGAATGCGTGAAGATGTTAGATAGTGCCCTGCCTGCAGGGATTGGCCCATTGGAAGCTGTGGGTTTTATTTGGACTAGACTCTTTTTCCTTATTATTATCATCTTTAATTTATGTGGAATGGCATTGCTAAAGAGCTGCCAGGCCAGCACCAGTGACTTGTACCTGGGTTTTACCAGCTCTGGACCCCACTTCTAAGTCAGGACCCTGACTTCTTATAGAATCTTTTCCTAATAAGTATTCATAGAAGTCACCATGTGTTCATGAATATAACCAGTGAGTAACTCATGGCATAAGCCGTTTTATGTCCCTTCTCTCACTCTGGGCCCGTTTTTCTGGACACGCGCAGCGTACGAGGTACCATCACTGCTTCCCCTGGGTGAGTTGTGCATGATGTAGGGCACTCTCATTCCCCATCTCTGGTCTCCCGACACCTTATCAACCTGCTGCATTTTCAGGAGTCCTCAAATGGCCAGATGGGAGTAGAGAGTGCAGTAATCTGTTAGAGAGTGTGAAGAAACTGGGTAAAATTGGGGGGGGGGGCATTAGTAAAGTGTAGCATGCATACAGAAAAGTACACAAATCATGAGTGTTTAGCTCCGTGAGTTTTTCACAAAATGAACCCACCGTGTAACCAGCACTGAGACCAAGAAACAGAACCTTCCCAGCACCACAGAATCTTCCTTTTGCCCCCTTCCAGTAGTTAATAAGGATACCCTCCCCCTAAGGGTAATCACTATCCTGACTTCTAACGCTGTAGTTTCATGTTGCCTGTTTTTGAACTTGATGTAAATAGGAACCATAGACTTTTGAAACTCTGCTTTCTTTTGCTCAATATTATGTTTGTGATATATATTTATATTAATGAGTATAGCTGTAGTTTATCAGTTTATTCTCCTTTCTGCATAGTATGCCATTGTATGAATGTAACACAATTTAGTTATCCATTCTACTGTAGATGGATATTTGGATGTTTCCAATTTTGGACTATTATGAATGGTATTGCTGTGATGTACATGTCTTTTGGTGAACATATATATATGCAAACATATGCATTTCTGTTAGATCTGTGTGTTTGAATAAGTGGAATTTCTGGGTCGTGAGCTATGCATGTATTCAGTTTTAGTATCTAAACTTGGTATCTACTAAGTTTGGTAAGGCTTCCAAAGTTTTTTTATGAGTTTACACTCCCCTCAGTGGTACAGGAATTCGGAAAAATTTGTATAGTATTAGGGAATTTTTTTGTTTTTGTCCAAAGGGGCCCAAAATATCTAAATTTTGCCTTAGACTAAAGTGTCCCTCTCCATCAGTCTCTCGTGTATATCAGTTAGAGTTTTTGGTTGCAAGCAACAGAAATCAGCTCTAGCTGACATATAGGAGGTGCTCACAGAATGATGGAAGGTAATTCTCCAAAGGGAAGTCTGGATGTTGATAGAATAGAAAATGGATTCTGGGCCAAAGGATAAGACTTGGACATGGGCTGGAACCAAGGCAACTTAAGAGACTGGCGGCATGAATGACAGCAGCAGTCTCCAAGCAGGAATTGTGTTAGCATGCCACTCTGCACTTAATGGCCTTGCTCTTGATCCTTCATTATGCAGTGGCTCAGGAAAGGAAATCCACTTGACTGAGCTTACACAGTGGGCCTGTTCTCTGGCTACATTAGGGGAGGGAGAGGGGGCGCCTGTCCCTTTGAGTTCTGTAGTGAGAGGTGGTCACCAGGCATTTCCCTGCATCAAGGAAAATATAATTCCCCCCAAAGAAATATGGGTGTGGCTAGGATGGAAAATGGATTCTGAGCAGCCAAAAAATGATGACTATCCACCAGTCTAAGAGAGATATGTGCATGTGGAATAATGGCCGATAGGAAGCAAAGTCACACTTTTTGGTAGCTGGGCCCCAAACTGCAACACAGACAAGTCTAGTAGCTTAACTGGACCACGTGCATTCGTGGTCCAGTTGGTGCATTCGTTTCCTAGGGCTACCATAAAAAGATGACCACAGACTGGGTGGCTTAAAACAATAGAACTTGTTCTCTCATAGTTCTAAAGGCAGAAGTCTGACATCAAGGCATTGGCAGAGCCCCGCTCCCTCTGAAGGCTCTAGGGGAGGATCCTTCCTTGTCTCCTCACCTCCTCCCAGCTTCTGAAGTTGTCAGCAGTCCTTAGCATTCCTGGGCTTGAGGCTGCATCACTTCAGTCTCTGCTTCTGTCCTCACGAGGGCTTCTCCCTTTGTGTACCTCTGAGTGTCCTCTTATAAGGACACCGGTTATTTTGTTTAGGGCCCACCCTAATCCACTATGACCCCATGTTAACCAATTCCATCTGCAAAGACCCTACTTCGAAATAAGTTCACATTCTTAGGTTCAAGTTCACATTCTTAGGGGGGACACTATGTAGGTTTCAGATGTTTAGGTCTTAAACCAGAGCAACTGGTGAGCTCTGCTCCCTTGAATTTCCCCCACTTGCAGATACCCGGGTCTGATATTTTTTTACATCCTGGCTACATGGAAGGAAAGGAAGATCGGAGCTACAATCATGTCTTGATCTTTTAATGTGTTATAACCCCACTCTACTGCGGACCTGATCCAAGCAGGTTCTCGAACAGACCAATCAGAGCGGTATGGCTCAGTGGTTAAGAGCCAGAGGCTGTCGTCAGGCTGCCCAGGTTCAACCCTGGTTTGCCCTTGTTACCTACTGTCTGGGTGACACTCTGCGTGCCTCGGTTTCTTCGTCCACAACGTGTAGTTGACGAAAAAGTACTATTTCGTAAGGTTGTAGTGGTAAAAGGTAAATGCAAAAGTGGAACCAAATTCTTAGCTCAGCCTGGCACGGCGTCAGTCCTGACTGAAAGCTGTTGTTTTTAATTTGTGTCTTCCTGAGGGAAGTAGGTATGAGAAAGGAGGCTTAAAAACAATTCCCCCTCAGAAAAGCCTTATGGAGTTTTCATAAAATCTTTTTTCTCCCCCTGCAGTCTTCGCGCCCTCCTCCCTCCTAACCTAGCACTGACACAAGTCCCTGGGACTCCAGGCTGGAATATGAAACATAAGAACAGACCCCAGGGTCTACATGCCCTCCTTAACAATCGAAGCTCTGTTATGGGGCCGAACTTAAGGGTCCAGCTCTGTGGTCCCTTAGGGTGGGTCCCAGCCCACGTGCAGATGGACTGCCAGAGGCCCAGCCCATTCATTTAGCAAGCTCAAGCCGGGGTCACGGCTACGCCCACTGACAGCTAAAGGCAGGGCTGGGTTGTCCCTTGGGCTGGAGACGCGGCCTGGCTGGGGCATCTGGGGCCAGAGCAGGTCCCTGAGGGGGTAAATCAGGCTGTGCCAGGGTCACCCAGGAAGAGGATTTGGGCTTCCTTCTGTCTGAAGGCTCTGGCGCCCTGGCTTCATCTGGTGGATGGCATATAAGACTAGCCTGTCCAGAGTGACGTGAGGCTGGCCGGGGGCCAAACTGCTATTGATTTTTCTTGCTAGGATTTGAGGCCGAGACAAGAGGCTGCTTTCTGCATCCGCTGTGTGAGCCAGCTCAGAGAGGATGGCTGGGGGAGGCGGGGGGGAAGGGGAAGGGGATGGTTGGAGGCGATGGAGGAACGGGCACACGTCAGAAGCAGGATAATGACTCTTTGCAGCCATCGTGTGCCTCGTGCAGTGAAGAATGCCTGTGAAGAACCGGCCCCGTTGCCCCAGCAAAGGATCCAGTGGATTTTCTTTGGTTTTTATAGTTTTCAAAAGTCTCCAGTTTCTGGCCTTACAATGGGACAGGGTTTAACACTTCCAGCTGCCCTGGCTTCTCCTGCCAGGATGAAGGGAGCTGAGCAGAGCAGAGCCGCCAGCTCTGCGTTCAGGCTGGGCCCCTAATCCTGTGGAGCCTGGAGCAGGAGTACAGACGGGGGTCCACATATGCCACGTCTAAGTATTTCAGAATGATACTTTTCACCAGCAGAGTGTTATGTAAAATATGTTCTTCCCTCCATCCTTGACGGATATACCTTCCTGATGCCCTGCAGTGACAGGACTGAGTTTAGATTCCTCAGGATCCTCAGTGTTCCATGCCCCTGGCCTCCACCCGCTAGTCTCCTGTTGCAACCTTGGCCCCGCCGTTCATCATGAAGAGCCCCGCTGGCTCTCTCGCGTGTGGACACTCCGGTCTGTGTATCCATGCTCTGTCCCCACCTCCCTGCAAACAGTCACCTCTCAGGCTTGGGGTGTGCACACTGGTGGGGAGGTTTGGTCTCCCAAGGATGAAAGAAGGGGAGGAGTGCACTTGCGTCCTGGAGACAGGATCAGGGCCACTTGGGTAGGAAATTATGGTGTCTCAGGAGCCCACAGGGGCATCTAGAAGGAGCAGGGCCTGAGGCAAACATGGGCACAGCCCCTTGGTCCCATAGGCTCTATGTGGGGAGGCACAAGGCCAAAGGAGAGCCAGAGGGGCCCTTTAAATCAAGGGGCCAGGCAAGACCCTCCCTCTTGCCTGATTCTAAAGGCTCTTCTGTCCACGCTAACAACCCTGAAATTCTGATCTCGTGCCAATCTGGAGACCAGGCTCATATGGCAGGAAGCATGATTGCTGAAGTCTGGGGGAGATGAATCCTTGGCTTTCCTGCGTCCCAAGGAAAAGGCTCACCAGGATAGGAAATGCCTCAGAACCAGGGAGATCAGCGGAGAAAACAGGGTTGACAGCACCCTGACAATGGCCAGGGTCTTCCTTTTGGCCTTCTCTGGACCCAAAGATCTTCCTTCCACAATCCATGTGTTTTCTGTTGTTTGTTAATCCTCCACTTGGCTGGCCCCTGAGTGCTGCCTCCATATTTTTGTCTGCTCTTTTGTCTGATAAGTTTCTTCCTACATGCCTGAGCTGGCAGCAGCGAGCCTGCAAAACGAAGCTTCTGTCCCTTCGCAAAAAGATTCCTCATGTTCTTTGAAAAAGCCTTTCCAGCCTTCACTGCTCTTCCTCTTGCCCGCCATCTCCTTTTCTTTGGGTCCCATTATATATGTTGTTTTAGCAGTCTTGGTGTTCCCACATTTTTTTCACCACGAAGTTGACTGTTATGTAACAGTCTCATAGACCTGCCTCCCAGGAGCTGAAGTGTCTGTTGCTATAACTACAATGCTCATAAATTCAGCCTCACTTAAAATTATGCCTTTTCCAAACTCCCCAAGTGAAGACTTAGAAGCGTTGGGCTAGCTGGATTTTGAACCGTAAAGTTCATGTCTAGACCCCCAAATCTGTCCTGTTTCTATTTAAAACGTTTATAAAGGGACCAGGGTTTCTCTTCATTTCTGCAGACAATTTAAAGGGTAAGTTTTATTTCTGCATCTGGGGTCACAGACATTCTCCACTCCCCAGGAAATAGATTTCACTTTGCTACCAGATCCCACAAGTAGCAAGGTCAGTAGGATGGAAGGAGAGGAAATGTGTGATTGTGAACTAGCCAATGGCTTTTGTGTCCAGTCTGTCTTCCTGCTACGCCTGTGTTTCTGATCTGAGCTTCTGTTTAGGAACTTTGTGTGGGAACCAGGTCATGGATAAGGGGGTAATGGGGACCTTGCAAATTGCTAATAGGTGATTGTTACTGAGTGAAAGGAAGTTACTTCTAAAAGAAAGAAGGAACCAGGAATCCAATCACTACCTGTCATTCCTGCTGCCATGGCCCTAATCCAGGATGCCAGCCTCTCCCCCTAGGAATAAATACCTCCATAGCTTCTGTGGATAACTGCTACTGTCCCAATAATATATTCTCCTCTTTTTAAAATACAGAATCGCAGTCTAGTTGGTGATGGCAACATGCCAAGCTAAAAACTATCTTACCAGCCTCCCTCAGGGATTAGGCAATGTATTCATTGTCTACTGCTGCATAACAAATTACCACCAGCTTGATGGCTTCCTCCTCATAGAGCTTCTCTAGAGAGAAAGCCCAGCTGGTGTTGCTCCCCACAGAGAGGGAAAGCTCTGTGAGGAAAGGCTGGCTGGGTCCTTTGCTACACGGTCATCCTGGAGAACCAGACTACCATCAGGGTGTCATGCAAGGCTGGGGTCTCAACTGAAGGCTTGACTGGGGAAGGATCTACTTCCAAGCTCACGTTTTTGTTGGCCGAATTCAGTCCCTTGAAGTGCTGTTTAATTGAGGGTGTCAGTTTCTAGGTGACACCCTCCCTTTCTTGCTGGGTGAAAAAAGCAATGTCCTCTCCAGTATGGCACTTGGCATCATCAAAGTATGCAAGCAGAGAAGGCAGTAGTGTCTGCTAGCAAGACAGAGGGGACAGGCTCTGGTAACCTCATCGTGGAAGTGACATCTTATCACCTTTCCCGTGTTTCGTTGATTGGAAGCCAGTCACTCCTGGCCACCGACATGATGTCAGAGTTTGAGCTTCCGGGCTCGGCTACGCTTGACATGCCCCAATCCCTGGGCTTTTCAGTTACAAGAGACAATAATCCTCTCCCTCTTTTTTAGCTTAAGCCCACTTGAGCTCACTTGCCACCAAAGGAGAATATTCTAATACAGTAAGCTTTAATAAATATTTGATGAGTGAATTTAAAGGAAGTACTGAAGAATTGATAAGTAATTTTAGAACTCTGAAGGCTGGAGATCCTAGAAATAACACCCAGGGGTTGGCAAACTTTTTCTGCAAAAAGCCAGCTAGTAAATATTTTAGGCTTTGTGGACCATCCAGTCTCCGTTATGACCATTCAACCCTGTCATGGCAGCGTGAAAGCCGCCGTAGATGATACACAGGTGAGCGTGGCTGGGTTCCAATAAAACTGTATTTACAAAATCAGGCAGTGGGTGAGATACGTCCCATGGGCTAGAGTTTGCTGACTCTTGCCTTAGGGCGCTGACAAATGTGGAAAGATAGTTGTTTCATATCTTTTAAAATACCTGAGCAGGTTGGTGACCTTGGAGGATGCAGCTGCAAGGTTAGGTCATGTTTCTCCTCAGTCTCCTCCTGTCCGTCAGTCCTCTCCTCCTTTCCTGGTCCTTCCAGTGGCTGAAGTGCTTTGGCACAAGGGAGGGGGCGGCCAGGCCTTTTGTGGTTGCATGGTCAGCCCACCCTCCATCGCTCGGTTGGCCAGAGTGCTGTCAGCCTGGACCTTTCTCTGTTCCCTTCCCCTCCTCTCACCCTCAACTTTTTTTCTTCTTTTCTTCTTCTGTCCACTCACTAACATTTTAATCCTTCTCCTCTCCTCCCCCCTTCTTCCATCCAGAGAGGGAAGAGGAGGGAGCAGACGCTGAAGAGAAAAAGAAATGAAACCAGACTGGCTCCTTCCCCAGGGTTGGATCGAACCTTACCTGCTTCCCCAAAATGCTATGGGAGAGAAGAGGCATCTGAGCTGTTCTCAGGGGAGAGCAGGAGAGAGAACCCCTACTGCGAGGGAGGCACGTGGGAAGGTGGGGTTCCTGACAGTGGGGACTTTCTTCTGGAACATAAGCCCCAGCAGGGCAGGTACCATGTCCCCAGCCTGTTCCAGTGCCCAGAGCAGTGCTTGCACTTGGTCCGTGCGCAGCAAATCGTTACTGAACGAATCAATGAATGGAGCCCTCAGCTGGTATTCTGAGTGATTTCTCAAATGAAGGCTCACTTTATTTTCAGGCTGCTAAAGACTCTGCTTCCTTGCTTAGCTCCAGGCCAGCTGCAAAGACTTCCTAAGCTGGAGGCGGGAGGGGCGATCCTGTCCTCTGTAATCTTTTTAAGTGACTTCTTTAGAAAAGGCTTTGCATGCATTAAACACCGGGTTGGCAGAGTCTTAAACATCTTTCAGAGGTGGTGTCAGGCAGCTGCTGCAAATAGGGACCACAGGAGGCTGGGTAAAAAGATGGATGAGGGATTATCTCCTCTCTGCGGGGCCAAGGAGGGGCAGAGCCAAGAGCGGCTCAGAGCGCTGTCCACAGTGACCAAGCCCCCATGATTTCCAGAAAGCACCGCGTGCTCCTCTTTCTTTTGCATCAGGCACAGCGTGGCCCTGCGATCAAGAACACAGGCTTGGTACCTATGTGGTCTCACTTTACAATCCTGCCACCTCCCTGATCAGGCTGTGTGACCCCAAGCAGGTTATATGCCCTCTCTGTGCCACAGCCTCAAAATACTGACTGTGCTACAGACTTACATTTTAACACAGGGTTAGGTTCTAAAGTCAGCTGGATATCATGCAGAGTCCAAAATACCCTTGAAAAATGTCTTAAATCACCATAAAATTCAGTCTGTGCGATTTTGTGTATCTCCAGTGCTGCACAGAATTTTCCAGGCACACAAAGGACCAATGGAAAGTCTGAGTGCAAGTGCTTGGGAAGTGAAATCATTCTGTCTTCCAGATAATTATCAAAACCCTGGCAGTGAAGGAAGGTCTGGAAGACGGGGTGGGGTGAAGATTTCTTCAAGTGCTCTGGCTTGCCTGAGACTTTTCTGCATTCCGGTTTCATAGTTCGTGTCTGCAGTCTCCATACATGTTAATAGTTTTGCTTATAATAGGAAAGATCAAAGCAATAGTGGCAGTGTGTGGGCTGTGGGTGGGGTGGACATTAGGAAAGCCGAAAAGCCCTCAGAGAGTCGTCCCCTCAGTGGAATGAGCAACTGTGCAGTCACTGTGTAGGGCAGTGCTCGGCACCGAGTAAGTGCTCCATAGAGGAGAGGTTTAGTCTAACGATGGTGGTGGTGGTGGTGGTGGTGATGGTGATGATGGTGACGACGTCTTAAGAACCTCAGTTCAGTTCAGTTATGAACCTCAGTCCATAATTAGCTAGTGTAGTGGATGCTGTCCGCACTCCACTCTTAGCCCCTGGATCTCTTTGCATACTCCTGCACCACATCTCCCCAGCCTGCACCTGAGCCCTCACCAACTCACTCACGGGCTGTCCTTAGGCTGCTGGAGCCCTTAGTCCGTGCCGAGGTAGAGCGGGAAGTCCCTGGGAATTTATGGCCCACCTGGCTCCCCTGCCCTGGCGGCCCTGGTCCAGGGACAGCTCTGAGGTGTGACCCACGCTGTCTCTGCACGCCCCTGCAGGAGGGAGCCCCTTCCTCCCAGTCCCGTTTCCCACTCCCCCCACTTCCTAAGTCACTTGCGCCTGAATCCTCATTTAGGGGTCTGTTTCTGAGACCCCCGTCTAAGACAGAGAGGTATGGGGAGTTTCCAGGCTACAGGGGTGGACACCAGTGTGAAGAGAAGTGGGCGAGGAGCACAGAGGAAAGAAGGAAGCGCTGGGAACGACAGGGAGGGGAACAGAAGTGTTTGTGGGGTATCAGTTCACACGAGCCGGACCTGACAAGTGGAGAAGCTGAGGCCCAAGAGGGCAAGGGACTTGCCTGAGGGTGGACACCATCATTAGGGCAGAACTTGGTACGGTGTCTGGTTTGTAAATGTGCCCCCGAATGCTGGTGGAGTAAATGAATGAGAGGGTGAGTGGCCAGGACTGCACCCTGCCCCCGAGGAGGCAACAGGCTCAGATGCAGCTCCAGAGGACGTTCTGGCCTGAAGCACTTAAATGCCAGGTGCCTCTGGGGCTCTGTTCCTAGGGGCCCCTGGTTCTGAGAAGCACGCCCCAGCCAAGGGCCTAGTGTAGGCATATCTGTACCCCCTTGTCATCAGCCCAGACACGCAGGGAGGTCACCTCTTCTTCCTCTTTCTTTGCCACAAGGGCATTTCACAGAGGTCGGAGATGTCTACCCTGAGCTCCTCAAACTGTGATCTGCACCTGTACCTCCTGGTTGTTCAAATGCACATTCTGATCCAGTGAGTCTGGGGTGGGCCTGAGAGTCTGCATTTCGAACAAGCGCCCTGCTTGCCTATGAGCCATACTTGGCCTAGCAAGGTCCTAAGAATATAGGCATATTCTTGTTTGCATGGTCCCCTCCTCCCAAGAAGACCCTTTCTCCTTACCCAGCCTTTAAGGTTCCGCTCGAATGTCGCTCCTGATCCCCTTGAGTCTTCCTTGTTCTCTAAATGGGAAGAAGTCTCTTGCCATGCCAGTTTTTCTCTGCCTCTTATAACATTAATGCCCTCTTCGTTATGGCATAGTTATTTGTGTCCTAGACTGTGGCTTCCTTAAGGAGCTCTGTGATTTCATCTTGAAACCCTTCTAACACCTCTTCGGCTCCCTGGCACACTGCAGCAATTGCTTACTTGTACATGCCAGGCACTGGGCTCAGGCCCCAGTGGGCATTATCTCAGTAATCCTCAAATAGTCTTGTGAAGTAGGTATTAGCAACCAGAGGGTCAGAAAGGTAAGGTGAGTTGCCTGAAGTCATGGCTAGTCAGTGGCCAAACCCAGTGAACCCATCTGTCAACTGTCAAAGCCCACACTCTTCTGCATTTCGTATTTGTTGAATGAATCAATAAGTGAATTAATGAATGGATGGATGAATGAATGAATGGGATTTCAGATGAAAGAGCTGATTCTGTGCAAACTGCTTCACATGAAGCTAGGAAATTCACATGCTTTGACTTGGGGCGGGGCTGAGCCTCCCCAATCCCTCCTTCCTTTCCATCCTGAGAGTTCCATGAAATTCTTATTCATAATTGAGACCCTGCCCACAAAGGAGAGGAAACTGACATATTTAGCCCCAGCTCTGGCACTTTCTGACACCCTCCGCCTTAGTCCTCAACATCTCATCTGTCACTAAGTAGGATCTCCCTCCCCTAAAGCGTGGGGAGAGAGCTCCCTGCCTCCTGGGGGTGGGGTTGTGTGTGGGGGGTGGGTGGCGCCTTTTAGAAAAGCGCAGCGGCTGACGTGGAAGCAGGCAGCTGTTGGCCTTTATTTCACTGGAGCGGCTTATCTCAGATCATCTCCTCCATCACAGGCCCTTAAACAGCTTCTGACAATCAATTCATATCCCTGATGCTGCCGCTACTGCTGGTGGGTGGGGGGGAAGAATTACCGTATTTATCTGTGTATAAGCTGCAGCCCTCCCAGGGCCGCTGGCTCTCTGAGGTGGGCCAGCCCATCGCCCCTGCAGGTTTACGGGGAAGCCAGATTATTCCTCTTAGTCCTCTTAGATGCTTCTGTCTTGTAACGGCGGGCATGGAGCAGACGCTTTTGTCAAAGCAGGAGCAGGGAAGGGGTGGTGAGCAGCGCTGAGGGAGTCTGGGCTGGGATTGCGGCTCTACTGCTCGCGAGCTGGGTGACTATTCTCTCTGGGCTGTGGTTTCTGCACAGCCTCACCTCGCAGGGTGGAGGCGAGGCCTGAGTGAGATCATGCATGGAAGGGGTCAGTGCAGGCCACACACACACAGGGGAAAGCGCTCAGTAAATGGGAGGTGTGCTCCGGCTGATTTCCAGAGCTCTGGAATCCGTGGGATCACAGTGTAGCAGGGTGGCTTCCTTAAGTTCATCCCCGTGCCCCAGACCTCAGAGCCTCCTACTCATCCTCCAGGAATCTTCCTCTGGGGAGCTCCTCGGGCTGCAGTGAAGTGCTCCCCAAGGCTGAGCCGCTCTGTGTCCAGCTCACAGCATCTCTCTGTCCTGTTTTTCTCTGTTTTTCTTTCTCCTCCTCCATGCCGGTGCCTGACACGTCCTGGGCCCTCTGTAAATATCTGGGTAAAGACTATCAGATGAAGGAAACCACCCAGGCGAGGGCAGGAGGCATGAAGAGGCATGCCCCTATGGAAAGGCCAGAAGTTTGAGTGGGGATGGATGGGAAAATGAGGCTGAAGAAGGCTTTGGGACCAGATTCCCAGGGGCAGGCTGAGGCCTGCTAAAGATTTAGGACTTGACACATTGGAGAATGATAAGCAGGCCAGTGGGTAACTCAGACTGGGGTTTAGGAAGCTCTTTGGTGGCTTTTTGAAGGGTGGACTCTGTGGGGTTGAGGGACAGAGTGGCCTGAAGGAGAACAGATAGGAAGCTGTTGCTAGAACCAGAGTGATATTTGAAATATTTAACTACTGGCCCCTGAGCAGTGGGACACCTGGTAGGTCCTGAGATCAACCAGTCAGAAGGGGCTGGAGCAGCACCTTGGTGCCCCTGCTGTGCTCAGCATTAACTCTTTAGTTGCTAGACCCTGGCGATCTGGGGGTACCAGGAGAGGGGGCTGGGTGGCCTGGGTGGGGTGGAGTGCGGGGAGCTGGGCACTCAAGCTAGTGGATACTTAACAGCAGACATGGCAGTGGTGCAGTATTTTCACAATGCTAATGGCTGTAAGAGCACACACAGCCAAATCAGCCCTGGCTGGTGCCTGGGCCTTGGAGAGACTGAGGCAGATTTCAGAAAGATTGCTCAGGTGAAATGACAGTAGGGTTTGGTGACAGCTTAGGTTCTCACTGTGTCATAAGGAAACTGCCTTGTTCCGAGCCGTCCGGGGAAGGCAGAAGGGGTGGTGTCACCCCATGGCCATGTTGGTTGTTTACTTCTGCCTCCTGACGTCCATGTCTCCTCCTCCCGATACCAGCATCGCATTTCCCTTTGGGGAAACGTCCTCCTTCCATTCCTGCTCCATTTGGTACCAGGGTGCCCATGTTACTCTGGTCTGGCCAATCAGCATTTCCATCCACTGGACAGAGTGAAGGGTTCAGCAGTGAAGTTGTGATCCTGGTTGGCTCAGTGAAAGTCAACCCTAGGAATTTGCTTGGAAATTCTGGCAGAAAGAAGCCCTCTTTCTACTGAGACTACTAAACTGGAGGATCTAAACCTAGAGGGAATTTGCCTGAGAATGAAACCAATGCAGAGCAAAATAGTGCTGAGAGTTGGAGTTCCCAATGAAAGAGCTTGAGCCCCTGGATCCAGCTATGCCTGCAGCCCTACACTTTACCTTTAAGGTACTTGAGCCCATAAATTTGCTTTTTTCCTGAAGCCAGTTTGAGTTGGGTCTTCTATTACTTACTAACCAGGTCCCCTCTGACAGTTAGGAATTGAAGACTGAAGTTCACTTATACTGGCTTAAACTAAGAGGCCACGTAACGTGCACAGATTGGAGTGGCCACATGCTCACTTAGGCAGAAATACCAGAGGAGAGGTAGCAGAAAGGAACGAGAGTGAGAGACGAAACAGACCAACAGAGAGGGAAAGATAAGCGTCAGTGTGACCTCAGGAAAAAAAAATGAGGTAAGGCCTTCTCTTTACTCCTGGCATCTTCATGGTCCCTGCTTCTGTACCCGCAGGGAGGCTGGCTGCATTTCCTGCTCTCAGTTCCTTCCCCAGCCCTTGCATCCTTCCAGTAAATTGGCCTCCTGGACTTGTGTTAGTCTGAATGGATTTCTTTTCCTGGCCCCCAAAGAATTCACAACCAACACAGCAGCTAACGGGACAGGGGAGACAAGGAAAATAAATGAACCGGGGATGAGGTCAGAGATGGTATCACGGGGAGAGAAGAGGGTAGGAGGCACAGGCTAGGGCTGGGGGTGAACCAGAATTAAAGCTGGGTTCCGAATAGCCAGCGAGGCATCTTCCTGGGTTCATAGCCTAAACTTCTACAAATAATGCAGATTGCTGTTTCCTGGAAACCAAAAGTCCAAGAAGCTCAAACAGCTGGATCCCACAGCCCTGCCCTGTGTGGACACTCACAGAGCTGTTGTTTGGCACCTGCCTTCGTTTGTGCTGATCTCCCCGTGGGGTTCCAGCTTCGCTTCTGATTGGCCATGCCCTTGCCCCTTTGGCGTCTCTCCTTGCCTCCTCATTCCCATCCCCACCATCCATCACACCACTCTCACCAGCCTCTCCCAGGAGTGACTGGCCTCAGTCTTTAATCCCCTCAATCACTGGGTAAAGACCTAGTCGCCGCAGAGCATGTATCCTCTTGGCTCTCACTGTCCCCGTGTACATGGCTGCCTTCCTACTGCGAGTGCCTGGGACTCTGCCAGGGAGCTTTGTTTGGCCGGTGGCATTCTTGGGGGCGGGAGGTAGGCAGGTTAGAATGCTGGGGGGTCAACCCCTCCCAGGAGCAGCCCTGGACCAGTGCCAGAGAGGAGTTGGTGGGCAGATGCCCCAGCTTCCTTAGGCGGGATAACTCTGATGTCTGTCCTGTGCTGTCTCTCAAGGTGTGCTCCTGGGGGCAGTAAACTAAGTCAGACTGGTACATCCCTAGTTCAGGCCACTGTCATTTCTCACCTGGATTCCTTCTGGCTACCTTCCATCCACTCTATAGCTGAAGGAGCTTTCTAAGATGCAAACGTAATGACTTCCCTCCTCTGCTCCCCAGTGCTCCTGGGCACAGTTCAAACCCTTTATGTGGATGACAGCCCCTGCCTGTCCCCATCTTCACTCTGGGCCTTGAACTGTGCTGTTCCCATCTCCTGGAATCTTCTCCTCCTTTTCCTCTTCCAGTACCTGGGCCCAGCGCATGGTGATTCGTGGTTTCAGGCCTCAGCTCCCCTAGAAAGCCTTCCAGCCCCCAGGCAGAGTTGTAGGCACAGCACCCTGCTCTTGCCCTCCTCACCCTGGGGTTAGCTGTGCTGCCTGCCCTTCCCTCCAGAGAGCCATGTTCGCCGCTGTGATTGTGCATTAGAAACAACTGGGGGCCTTTAGGATGCAGACCTGCCCACGCCCAACTCCACAACCAGTTAAAGCAGAATCTCTGGAGCTGGGGCCCAGCATCAGCGTTTCGTAAAAGCTCACCAGGTGTTTCTAACGTGCCAGCCGGCTGGGTGGAAAACCACATTTGGATAGCATGATCTCCATGAAGGTAGGGCCTGGGTCTTATTTATTTCATCTCCACTCCCTGGCGCATAGTAGGAGGCCCCTGGTAAATGTTGGCTGTGAATACGAACGGCAGCTGCAAACAGGCTGTCCTTAAGTGCCAGGCACTGTTCTAAGAGGCTGAATGAATAAATGAGTGAGTGAATGAATGAATGAATGAATGAATAAAAGGCCCACCCACGTGCATCTGGGAACTGGAGGCTCCAAAGAAATGCCTGTCACTAAGACGTCTAATTGTCTAGCGGGCAGCAGATAGCTTCTTGCCAGAACAGAGATTTAGTCATCAGCCCTGGGGCACGACCGACCCCGGTGGTCACTGCTGAGGTGCCAAGTCACCAGCAGGTCTCCTCGGGGAGCAGCCACAGAGCTGGGAACCTGGGGGAGTGACGAGGTGGGGCTGTGGAGTGGAGAAGGGACCACTCATTTCGAAGTGAGTTTTGGCCGTCGGGGTCTTTAAAATGCACTGTTTCTGGGGCTGCATCGGAGAGTTGGACGCAGCCCCAGCCGGTGGGATGAGAGTGGAGTAGTTAGGGCTTGCAGGGCTGGATGTGCAGGTCTGCGTCCCATGCAGCTGCGCTGAGGAGTGCACCAGAGAGGATGAAAATCCTCTCCCAGCTTTGCCGGCAGAATGAAAATATATGGTTTAATAAAAACAGCTGATTCCATTTCAAACAAGTGGCTCATACCCACCTCTAAGTAGCTGCTGTTAAAAATTCAGGCTCTTGCCCTGTTTTAAATGAAGCCTGAGGTCGGAAAAAAAAAAAAAAGAAAAGAAAAGAAAAAAAGACCTATTTGGGTTGGCGGGGAGGTCATGGAGCTTGGGTGAAGCCTGTTTCAGTCTGTCTGGAAAATGGAGTCAAAGCAAGGGCTTCGTGTTGCTTGATGAGTTTTTCCCCTGCACAAAGCAGGCTCTAAATGGCATTAGCTGTAATGAGGCGGGCCCCTGCGCCGCCAGGGGGAGGGCCTGGTGGGGAAGTGATTACGGAGCAGGGGTCCCTGCAGGACTGCCCGCAGTCCTGGGAGCCGGCTCCTCAGGCTCTGGAGTGCTTTGTGGGCCCCCTGCCTCCCTTTGTTCTGTCTCCATGGCCAGAAGGAGCCCGAGGCGGAGCAGGGTGGCATTCTGAGCACCCCCCAGCCCCAGCTGCCAGTTCCCTGGTTATCTGAATTGAAGAGGTCAGAGGTTAAGTGAGAGATCAGAGTTCTCCGGTCAGGGAAAGAAAAACAAATCCCCAGGGCCTTTGGCTGCGCTCTTGAAGCGTGTAGGCCGTGCCCTCTGGTACAGATAGGGGAATATTTTAAACATGACCCTGTCCTTTCCTGTTACCATGTAAATTGATTGATTTTTTTCTTTAATCGAGTTAGGGGAATTTCATGGAAGGGAAAAAAGGATTGGTTGGGCATTTGGATTTCGGTGGAGGCCCAGAAGTAGCAACTCCAGCTCTGGCCTCTGCTTCACAAGAGGATGCCGGCAAGGACCACGTGCCTCGGTTTCCCTGTCTTCACACATCAAAGCCTCGGGGGGGATGCAGTGACAAGGGATCTGAGATGCGCAGGAGCTTATTCGGAAACGGGGACAAGAAACCTGCTCTTAGGAAGGAAGGAGGCACATTTAAGAGCTTGTTATTCTGTGGTTTTAACAAGCTTCTTGTCGTTAAGGCTCATCAATCAGGAAGCCGTCGTGGAATCTCCTCTGGGTTCTTAGCCTGTGCAAAGAGCAGTGAGGGTTACTGAAGGATAAGACAAGACAATGCCTCTCGAGGGGCATTTTAGGTGGTTGCAGAGCCAGAAAGACTCTTGGTGCTGATAGTTCTGGTCCTGTGACCTCGGGCCGGCTTCTCCAAACCTCAGTTTCCTTATCTATAATATGGGAGCAATGAGTCCCATGCCCTTACCGCTTCAGGGCACCCCAGTGCCTGTGTTCCTTCACGCAGGGAGTTTAGCTACTCATGGCCATTTTATTTGCCCTCGAAGGGGCCAGAAGTGCCCAGGAATGAATGCCGCCGCCCCCTGCCCACAAGGCTCTCAACCCACGTCTGATGGAATTGGTGAATAAATACCCCAACTCCCTCCCCGTTGGGTACGATGACTCTGAGGTGTGTGCATTCTACACCGTTTCCCAGAAATTCCCCAGGGGATCCAGCTCCATTTTCCCATGGGGCTAACTTGCTCGCTCCCAGGCCTCTTACTGACTTCCTTCCCCACCGCCCTGCCCATATTCCTTTCAATTCCCAAAGGAACGACTTGTACTGGAGTCCCCACTCAGGGTCGGCTTCTGGTGGAGCTGAGACAGTGGGTGTTGAGAAGATGAGAAGAAGCAGGGTTTTCATGAGGTTATTGCAGTGACTGAGCAGTGCTAAGCATACGGAGAACCTGGCACAGAATGAGCCCTCAAATAAGTGATAACTAGCATCAGCTAGACTCTTAACATTTATCTGAGAGAGATGGTGCTTTACAGTAAGAAAGCAAGGCTGCATTATGACCGAGCGGTTTAGATGCTCAGAGGAGGGGCAGGCGGCCCCAAAGGCAGGGATGATTAGATACGGCCTCCAGGAAGAGAGTGGGATATGAACATGGTGGGGGGGGATTGATATAAGTGGCCATATCCATGGCCTTCAAAGAGCGCCTGGCTCCTGGAGGGTCCCCGGTACTTCTTCGTCAGTGTCTCTCAAACTCTCAGCACACCTTGAGGCTCCGTCTTAGCACTAGACAGATTTTTGGCAAATATTTGAATAATGTTCATGTTTCTTGTCAGAGTATAAGGCTCCAAAGGGGTGGATGGGCCATGTCCACTCAGCACTGTGTCCCCAGCGCCTGGTACACAGCCTTGCATCTTAGGTCTCTAGTAAATGAGCCAGCAAAGAAGTGAATGAATGATGAATGAAGGGATAAACATAGTTGGCTAACCTTAGCTAGTCTGGAAGAGGTTGGAGCAGACCAGGTTAAGGTCCTAGCGAAGGGACCAGTTTGGCAGGAGTAGAAAAGGAAATATTACAGAAAAGCAGGCTCGGGGCAGCTGGTGGAGCGCCTTGGATGCTGACTTAGGAGACTGGGCTTTTGTCCTGACTAAATGGGAGTTATCAGAGGTCTTTGAGCTAGGAGGTGACACGGCAGAAAGAGTTTTTTTAGGAAGACTCTTCTGCCACTTTCCTCGGCTGTTAAAATGGAGTTTTAATACACTTAGACACCATTGGGTTTCTGTGAACTTCAGTGAGATAGTACAGTGGCCCTGCTTAGCACAGTGCCTACCGTGTAGTCTTAGTAAGCACCCTATGAACGTTAGCTACTCTTCTTGGTTCTTCTTGCTGGTGTTTTACTGACAGGAGATTGTAAATAGAGAAGAGCGGAAGGCCATAGCGTGAGGCCATGGTTAAGGTGTCAAGCGTGGGAAGGAGCAGCTGGAGGGAAGGTGGGTCTAGTGCCTGCTGTCGTGTGCTGCCCAGATCCCCCTGGAGGGAACGGATTGATTCCCTGACTGCTGGGAGTGCTGTTGAATGGCCTCTGGCTGAGGAGCACTGCTTCACCCAAGCCTCCCCTCCTTCCGGGGGCAGCCCTCATCCCGTGGCCGCTCTGCGGGACCCTAAGGATCTGGCCCTTCTGCTCCGACTCAGAGCTCAGAATGGCTGTGCCGCTTCCTCAGCTCCCAGGGGGGCTGGCTGAGGACTTTGCTAAGACTGAACCACAGCTCAGCTTCCCCCTCATCCTGCTCCCCCACTTCCACAGGTGATGTAGAGAGCACCCCCAGTCATCTGCATCTCGGGGTCGGCTTTGTAGGGAAGTCAGCTCGCAGCCGTGGGAGAAGTGGGGAGGAGAATAGCGTCCTTCAGGCCCTAGAAAGAGAAAGACCCAGAAGGAGGAGGCGGGCAGCAAGACCCAATGCTGCCATGAGAGCAGGGGCATGAATCTGAGAAAGGCTATGGGATGTAGCAGCTAGGAAGCCAGCAAGGATCCTAGAGCCAGTGATTCCGGTGAATGGGAGAGGCTGAGAAATCAAGGATGGAGTGAAATAAAACTGCAGGCACAGAAGAGTCTAGAAGGAAGGCCAGGAAAGAAGGTGGGCCATGAGAAGCTAGCCTCTTTCTTTGGCTCATTTTGTGTAACATCCAATCAAGGATTCCCATCAGAGAACCCTCTGGCCACAGGCTCGAGAGACATCAAATATCTTTTTAACTGTGAGATTTAAAAACAGCGATTTGGGGACTTCCCTGGTGGCGCAGTGGTTAAGAATCCGCCTGCCAATGCAGGGGACACGGGTTTGAGCCCTGGTCCGGGAAGATCCCACATGCCTGCGGAGCAACTAACCCCGTGCGCCACAACTACTGAGCCTGCGCTCTAAAGCCCGTGAGCCACAACTACTGAGCCCACGAGCCACAACTACTGAAGTCTGCATTCCTAGAGCCCGTGCTCCGCAACAAGAGAAGCCACCACAATGAGAAGCCCGCGCACCACAATGAGAGTAGCCCCCACTCGCCACAACTAGAGAAAGCCCTTGCGCAGCAACGAAGACCACACGTGGCCAAAAATGAATGAATGAATGTATGAAAACAGGGATTTGTTTTCTCGGGATTGAGAATGCCATCCTTAAGGACCTCATTTCCCCAGTAATGAAAAGGCTCTGTAATCTCGATTGTAGGCATTTTGTCAAATGAGAGTCTCGTGTCAGTCCAGCCATGGCTCTCCCACTCTCCTTCGTCCTCCATGAGCTCTTCAGTCTCCCTCTTTGGAACCTGAGCCCTGTGCCTCTTCCCTTTTGGCCTCCCTTGACACTTGTTTATTAATTAAGTATTTATTGACACCCACGAAACTGCATCAAGTCAAAGCAGCTCATCGGAATTCTTTCCCCTTCCTCTGCCACACCCACTCCCAGGTGGGGACAAAGAGAGCGGGGAATAGATGCAGAGCCCATTAGCTCTCCCATCAGACTGGCCCTCCCCACTGTCTTGTGGACCACTGCTGGTTCCCGAGTAACTGTTCTGTCCCCGACTTCCACCCACGTCTCTTCTTAAAGATGTTTATGTAAAGGACAGCCCTTCTGCAGACTTCTATCTGGGTTTAAAACAGTCCAGATGCTCACACACTGCTGATGGGCATGTAAAATGGTACAACCACTTTAAAAAGCAGTTTGGCAGCAGCTTAAAAAGTTAAACATAACCATATGATCCAGCCATTCGACATCCCTCTGAATCCACAGGAGACCGATTCCAGGACCCCCCTGAGGTTTGCTAGAATCCATGGACGTTCAAGTCCCTTATATAAAATGGCATAGTATTTGCATGTAACCTACATACATCCTCCTGTATACTTTAAATCACCTAATACAATGTAAATGCTCTATAAGCAGTTGTAAATACAATGTAAATGCTATGTGAATAGTTGCTACGTTGTAGTAAATTCAAGTTTTGCTTTTTAGTACTTTCTGGAATTTTTTTCCGAATATTTTCAATTTGCGGTTGGTTGAATCTGGGGATGTGGAACCCGTGGACATGGAGGGCCTACTGTATTCACCTACGAGAAACAAAAGCCTGTGTCCGAACAAAGGTCAGTGCACAGATGTTCATAGCAGCTTTATTTCTAACAGCCCCAGGCTGGAAACAATCCAAAACTCCATTCACTGGTGAATCCAGAAACAAAATGTGCTACATCCATACAATGGAATACTACTCATCAGTCAAAAGGAATGAATTACTGACGCTGGCAACAATATAAAATTCCAGCATATGCCAACTAATCTACCGTGACAGAAAGCAGATCTGTGATTGCCTGAAGGGGACGTTGGGATGGGCTGGAAAGAAGAGAATAAAAGGGCACAAGGTAGCTTTTGGAGGGAATGGATATGTGTATTATACTGACTATGGTTTTAGTTCCATGGGTGGATGAATATATCAGAACTCATCGATGTGCAGTTTATTGTATGGCAGTTATACCTCAATAAAGCTGTTCAAAAATATTCTTTTAAACCGAAGTCCAGGAGAAGGAGGGCATCACGGTTTAGTTAAACACTAAAATCTCTCTTAGGAAAGCACGTTGTTCCTGGGTTGACACAAGCTGACGTGTCACCCTCTTCTTCTTGGAGACTTGACCAGGAGGGTTAGCCTTGGAATCACCCCTTCCATTTTGGAACTGAGTGGATTTGCTTTCCGCTTGATACTTCTGTTCTGAAATAGCTAGGAAAGAATATTTAGCAAATACTAGGTTTGATGAACTGAATAAACAGTGGAAATGTGGGTGAAAAGAGTGTCCATCCCTCTTGGTTAAATTCCTAGAGTTTGCTACATGGTCAAATAAATTGGGCTTATTTGTACCTATAAATCTTTTCTTAAATGTTTAGAAGAATTCATTTACTGCCTTTGCAATAAATGCGTATTTACATTGCTTTAAATGCATGCATGGCATTCGTTGTATTGACAAACCATGATTTATTTAGCATGGTTTATTAACCTTCTTGTCGGATGTTTAGGTTATTTCCAGCGTTTTACTGTTACACATCAGAGCAGACAATTTGGTCAAGACCAGGTTGGCCAGAAGCAAATTGATTAAGCTGTCGGTGTGGTGAGGATGTTGAATTCATTGAAAATGAAGATGTTTAGTTCTTAGGTTTATAAAAAGAGGAGATTTTTGTGTGCGAAGGGGAAATTTTCCTTGGAATGACTTTGCAACTTGTTATGTATCTTTCACCAATATCATCTATTTTTTTAATGTAAGATTTTTGTTTTTTACTTTTCTACTTTTAAATGTCTTCATATTTGCCATCAATGACACTCTGTTTGGGATTGCATTAAGAAACACCCTATGCGACCATCACCTAAAAAGATGGAAATGGCCTAAGTGTTAGTCATTTCCTGCCTTGTACAGAACGCTCAAAATTTATGACGTGTGCGCCAGTGATTGAAAAATTAATCTTGGTTCAGTTTGCTAAATAAAAACTTTCAAGGGGGCTTCCCTGGTGGCGTAGTGGTTAAGAATCCGCCTGCCAATGCAGGGGACACGGATTCGAGCCCTGATCCGGGAAGACTCCACATGCCACGGAGCAACTAAGCCCCATGCACCACAACTGCTGAGCCTGTGCTCTAGAGCCCGTGCTCCACAACAAGAGAAGCCACCGCAATGAGAAGCCTGTGCACCGCAACAAAGAGTAGCCTCCGCTCGCCGCAACTAGAGAAAGCCCGTGCACAGCAACAAAGACCCAACACGGCCAAAAATAAATAAAATAAATAATTTTTAAAAAAAAAGTAATTATTTAAAAAAAAACAAAAAACTCGGCAGCCCCCACGAGTCATATGAACCAATTTCTTAAAAATCTCTCTCTCCAGAGACATATCTATCTCGGCAGTGAGAGTGCGGAGTCCTAACCACTGGACCGCCAGGGAATTCCCAGTAAGTATCCATTTTATGCTTCTGCTGCCACCCAACCAACTCCCTTTTGATAGACATAAAAACTTATTTTCTGCTTCTTATTACTAGCAGCCCCAAAGCATGCTTAATTGACTGAAAAGGAATTTGAAATTTAAAAACCAGAAAAAAAATCCCCAAAATTTCTAAAAAATATTTAAATATTTTGTGTCTAAAGATACAAAAAGGTCATAAAGCTACCCCACCATGGATCACAATTACCCATACCCATGACTGATAATATTTTTTTCAACCACATTCTCATAGAGACCAAACTGCTATTGCAACCAATGGATTTTCAACCAAATCAAATGAAGTCACTGTAAACAAAGCTATGATAGGACATTCTTGTAATTAAATTTTTGCACACATCCTGAAAATATATCCTTCAGCTAAATACTCACAAGTGGAATTGCTGAGTCAAGCAATATGCACTTTCAAAGCTTCATCTCTATAATTCTCCCCTTGGGATTTATTCCAAATTATGTGTTTACAAGACAAAGTTTTTGATTACTTCCTATATGCCAGTGTCTATTAGGCCTGGGATGCAGAGACATATAAGCTACATCCTTGGCTTCAAGGGGCTCCTGGGTGAGGCTCACTTGCCTTTGTGTCTGTCACAGTGATCCTACAGGAAGCACTGAACAAATATTTGTTAAATGGACAAATGGATGGATGAATGTGTATCAGTAGCCTTTGCTATGTAGCAAACCACCTTACTGGCTTAGAACGACAAACTCAGTACTCATAATTCTGTGGATCAGTTGGGTGGTTCTTCTTCTTGGGACTGGCTCGACTGGTATCTGTGGTCTGTTGGAGGCTCAGCTGGGGCTGCATGATGGCCTCGCTCACTTACCTGGCAGTACGCAGGCTGGTTGGTCCTGAAGGGACTTACCTGGGATGGTTCATCTCTGCTCCGCGTGGCTTTCCTCTTTCAGTAGGTGAGCCCAAGCTTGTTCCCATGGAAGACTCAGGGTTCCAAAGAGCAGCAGGGGAGGGCAAGCACCAGGGCACAAGCACTTTTCAAATCAAATCTCACAGCCAAGCCCAGAGTTAGTATAGAAGGGTGTGAATACAGGTTGTGGATGTAGGAATGGGAATATGGCGGCACTTCCTTTCCAGAAAAGCAGTGCTTCTGATTCCAAGCTCTCAGTCTGTGTCTATTTACCTAAATGCCTGAATTGGAAACTCGGTTCATAGTTTCTGAAATTATACTTTGGGGCTTGAACTTTTCCACTAACATGTGTTTAGTGCTGCCTTCAAAGAAATAACCCAGTGTGTCTGATTCTGGAGGCCTCAGCTAAGAAAACCGTTTCTGGGGAGACTGAATGTGGGCTTTGAATGCATGATCACCACCCTGTGTTCTGACCTTTTTCTGAACAAGTGTAGAGAATGATAACTCACTGTTGCTGGGGCCACCGGTGACTTATTTGATCTCCTCTCATGAACACAGATAAAGTTCAGCCATTACCTTGGTCCCCTACACACAGCCTCTTGGCTCTGTGGACATCATTTTTCCACTTGCTCAGCACTTGGAAGGTGATTTCAAGTGAAATTCCTTAGCATCAATTAAGCACTGGCCTCAGGATGGCAACGTGAGAGACCGTTTGGGGAGCAAAGGGGTGCCTCTCGTTAAAAAAAAAAACTTTGGGCAGATTTTCAAAGAACAGTTGCCAGAATGATCCCTTCCCAACCACTTCTCGCCTGGAAATCGCTGCCCTCTCTTAAACACATGTGGCATGTTGGGAACAGGAGAAGAGAGTTGGTGGAAAGCTCTCGCATTCTTTACTGGAGAGGGCACAGAGGTTAATTTGGGAAATAGCTCTCTAATGGAAGCCAGATTGGGGGAAAGTGAGGAAACAAATTTAAAAATCGTGTTTCCAGTGTGGGTGAGAGGGACACATCTCGATGGTGCGGTCCCTGTGACACGGGGCTGTCTGGGTCAGTTAGACGAACAGGATGATCTTAATAGCTGCAATTTATTCTTCCTTTTGGGGCTCAGGGCCCAAGAGACTCTTTGATGAGCTGTTTATTGTCTGGATTGTGTGATTCTGAGAAAGTTTTTTGACGGCATCCTATGCAGAAGCATTCCCTGAAAATGCCGATTCAACCAGGTTTATCTTCTAATGCTTCCTTTTCCTGTGCCCCCCACCAACCCCGCAGCACGCGCACACACATGCACGTGCACACACACACTCTCACACACTCACACACAGACACACTCACACACACACACTCACACACACACACACCACTTCTCTTTTGTCACCCCAGGAAGGGTGTAGAACAACACTTCTCAAATGATCTGGGGGTAAAGGACCAGTTTTTTAGATTTTGAATCCCCTACAGACCAATACTTGCATAAAATACCGTAAAAATACATTAATAGAAAAAATGCGTATATAAAACCAAGACATACAAAATATAAGGCCAGAATTTTTATGAATAGGTTGTGCAGACAAGAAAGTTCTCAGGTAAATTGTTTTAAAGGTTTCCAAACACTCTCTATTTCGACACTTAATTGGTCACCAGCTGGTCACCAGTGTAGGGCCCACACCCTGCCCAGCCCTGGTGAAGAACTCCATTTCAGTGGTGGACCGAATGCCTAATAAAGGTCCATTCATTTACTCGCCTGTGTATCCTGCACGCATTGATCGAGCCTGCGTTCCCCCCAGGAGCTCTGTGGGACCTGCCAGGAAAGCTAGGACACGGCTCTGCCGGGGCGCACGGTGGGCGTGGAGGCAAGTGTGCCCTGCTGGGGAGGCGGGGCCGTGGTGGGGGAGCAGAGGTGCGTGGGAGGGGCAGCTCACCCCAGTATCAAGGCTCAGGGATGCCCAGCTGGAGGGGTGGCGTCCAGGCAAGTCTAGAAAGAGGAGGAAATGTTGATTCAGTGAAAAGAAGGTCTGGGAGAGTGAAAGGGACTGGAAGAAGTCCTCTCCAGGCCGAGGGAAGGGCATGGGCGGACGTCTCAGTGTGCTCCCGACAGAGCAGGCAGCGGGTTTGCCTGGGTGTCCAGGGGGAGGAAGGGGGAGACGAGGCTGGGAGGTGGAGCATCTTGGGTGCTTCGAGGCTATGCCGGGGCGTGAGGGCTTCATCCGGAGGAGCACAGAGAGCGCTGGAGCCCCCCAGGAGCAGATGTGCATTGCAGGAGGCTCCCTGGGACTGCTGTGCGGAGGGTTGGAGGGGGGCAAGGCCGAGGCCAAGGCCAAAGGCACAGCAAAGGGGCTGTGCTGACATCCGGCTGGAGGTGATGGGTCTTGGGCCAGCTTCATCAGGGGTGGCCTGGAGAGGAGGTGCATGCACGGCCTGGACAGACAGATGCCGGGCCCACGGGAATGGAGACAGATCGTTTGCAAAGAGAGAAAGGAGAAACTTTGAGGAGGGCTTTGAGCCCAGAACAAAGTTGGGCTGGGCTGCCCAGAGCTGGCCCAGGGAAGGGTGGGGCTGAGCCAGCCCCCGACTGCTGCCTTTCCCACCACCACCAGCCCGGCACCATTCAGAAACCAGCACGCAGTGGTTTTCCTCAGGCTTCTTGTTAAAAAGTGCTGGTTTGCCTCCTCATCCAAATTACAGGAAAGCAATAAAAGCTTGACCAGAAGAAAAGGATCCATTCCACATCATGCTGGGAGAAAAACAACTTAGAACAGTCGGGCTGCAATCCTCAAAGCTGTACCTCCAGTCTCTCTCTTTTTTTTTTTTTTCTAAAACAGCTGCAACTCCCCAAATCCCAGGGTTTGATGTCTGTAGCTCGTGCCACACGCCTATCTCTGTCTTTGTGTTTGTCTCCTGACGGATGGACGGACGCTGTTGCGGGAGAGGGATGTGTTTGATGCTGAAATCACACAACGTTGTGCCAGCATCAGTTAAATGACAAATCTTGCACGAATAGCTCATCTGGTGTTTAGAAGGGAATGGAACCAGGTTTGGTTGATGTCTCTACTTTCACGTGATCGGGGGCAACGTTTGGTCGCTGGGCAGGAGTGGAGGCTGTGTGACCTCTCTAGGTGGACCCTGGGTCCCCTTCTCCCGCTGGGGGGCATCAGGGTTCTTACAGGTGCCACACCACCGAGAAGAGCCCGGCCCCAAGAACAGAGGCAGAGTGCACCCTTCTGCTGCAGCTGTTTCGGGAGAAAATTCAGTTCATAGACGAATGTTCCGCCGGGTCAGTTCACAGGCAGGGTTAGCGCTCTGGGCACAGCAGGGTAGAGGGAGGGAGGAGGGAGCCTTCTCTAACTGCATGCAAATGATGCAGCCATTCAGTGTCTCTGCAGCTGGATTTCAATGCCTCATCACCCATCTGCAGCGGTAGGAATTTGATTAGATTTTTTCTTAAAAAAAAAAAAATCCATGAGTTGTCGGGGGACCTACAGTTCTTGTTTGATCTATGTATCCCCATGTCAAGAATTATGACCAGCACAAGGTATGTGCTTAGTGAAAGCTGGAGGATTAGCTGAATGGATGATTGGAATTCCCCCAACTCTTGTCAATTTCTGTATCCTGGCTTTTATTTGTTTCCCCCACTTGTTTTCATTCCCCTGTGGGAGCAGGGATTGTGTCTGTCTTAATGCTTCTAAGTAATTCCCCAGCACCTAGCACGGAGCCTGGCCCTGGTGGACAGTAGGTAGAAGTTGGTTGGATGAGTGAATGGATGGGTGGTGGGGGAGGGGAAGCCAGGCTCACCATGGCCGGTACCCAACCCACTGCCAAGCCCTGGGGGGCGCCTTCTTCTGGCTGCCGCAGCCTCCCCAGCCCATGCTGCCCTGGTGTAGAAATCCCCCGCCTCTCTTCTGGGATGTTCTACACAACTCCAGAGTTCCCCGGTGGGATGAAGCTCCCTTTACTGTGGGAGGCGGCTGGCTAGGAAAGGTTCTCTGTTGACATCCTCCCTTCATCTTACTTCCCCACCGGTGTTCCCCAGGAGCAACCCCCCAAATAAAGGACTTGCACTTGAACCGTTATCTCAGGGTCTGCTTCTGGGGAAACCCAAACTAAGACAGATGGACAACGTCTTGCCTCCCTGGGATGATAACCTCAGTGGTAGAGATAGTGCACTTCCCCTCCCAACATTTTATTTAGAAGAATTTCAAGCCAAAGCAAAATTGAAAGACTATATACCCTTTCCACTAGTTTCATCAGTCGATAACATGTTCCCACAATTGCTTTCTCTCTTCTTCTCCCTCTTTCTCAATACATATATTTGTATTTTTATCTACGTATACATGTTATATATTATATAATTATGCTTTTATTATATTTTATAATATACTCAGGACAAATACTTATATATTTAGGCCCTTCAGTGGGAAACACTGATAAGACAAACATGCCTTTCTCTTACAAAACTCCTAATACATTTTATGTAAATATGTATGTATGTTTGTTTGTTCATATTTATTTATTTATTTTCTGAACCATCTGAAAGTAAGTTGCAGACTTGATGCAATTTCACCTGTAAATCCTTCAGCACGTGTCTACCCAGAACAAGGGGCATTTTCCCGCACAACCAGAAATTCCATGGTCACGCCCAAGAAACTTAACCCTGATACAACAATGCTATGTAATATACAGCCCACACTCAGATTTCCCCAGTTGTCCCAGTAACCTCCTTTATAGCTGTGGGACAGTGTCTCTGTACACCGGACCACTCACCCCTGCCCACAGCGCTCTGTGGAGACAGTGAAGAGCCATTAAATTCAGGCCGAATGAACAGAACGGAAGAGACTCTCTAAGACCCAGAGGTGGAGAAGTTTCAGCTAAGTGCATCGGGATGAGCATTGCCACCAGAGTGTGGGGCACGCAGCCTCCCGGATTGCCAGGTGAAATAGCTGACGGTGCACAGCTGCGTCCCCCTACGCCCACACCCTCACCCTTCAAGCTCCTTTCCCTGACGGCCCTGCAACAGGACAGGGAGGGCGATTCCTCCCTCTGGGCCCACCATGTGTGCCGCTGTGGTCCAGTTCCTAATTTTTGATGGTCCAGAATTTTGCTTTAATTGGGAGGAAAAGGAAGTGTAACCCAAAATCAAGGTCTGGGAAATCCAGTGACTCTCCGCGGTGTTCAGGACCAGCCTCATGGTTTGTGGGGCGCAGTACAAAAGGAACACGTAGGCCCCTTGTTCCAAAATTGCGGTGCATTTCAAACAGCGACAGCAGAGTGTTAAACCAAGCACAGGGCCCTTCTGAAAGCGGAGCCCTGTGTGGCCGTGCGGAACACACGCCCACGAAGGCACCTCTGTTGCCTTTGGGTGTTGCCTGGATTCACGGACAGCTTTTTCGAACTCGAAGGTTTACACCAAAAGCAGTGAATATTGACCAAAGGCTTGACCGTCTCATGGGATTAATCCCAAATGGCTTAATTCAACGCCCAACTGGTGAGCCGTGATTATACCCTAGAGCATGTACAGTTCTTATAAATGCATCTGCAGTTATCACACACTTGCTCTGTCACCTTGTAGCACATGTCAGGTCTGAGAGGTGTTTCCCACCATAACCCTGCTTGTTTTGATACCTGTCAGACAAACGCTCCCTTAGACACTGTAACCTTCCATTAGTGCTGGTTTGATGTAAGGCCATTCCTCTTCCATGATCTTTAGGGCAAGCTGCATCCTGTTCCATGCCGCAGTGTGCCACTCTGCAGCTCCAGGTTGCATGGAACATTGCATAAGCAGCATCAGTAGTATCAGGGGAACATGAGGTTCTCCGTCCCCCCCAGTTCCTTTTCTACGGGTACAGTTCCCAGAAAAGGAGACTACAGAGTCTCTTTTTGCACAGTAACGCACCACAGTCTTGTCAAGGAAAGGAGCGTTTCTCTCATTTAGCTGTTTTCCTCTGAGGACTCTAAGGGACATAACTGCTGCCACTATTTCATTATGGAGCCAGGACCCGGGGAGGAGAACGAACAGAAAGGGGGAGCAAGGTGCGGAGACCTTGGCAGGACTGGGCGCAGAGGGCAGTGGGAGGTGGGGACCCCGGGAGAGCAGAGAAGAGGCTCCCAGAGCCCGCTGTTTTGCACCAAAGGATGACTTGCTGGGGAAAATAAATGGTTTACTCTTCCTCTGACTGTACCTGTGCACATCTAAGTAAGACTTCCTGTCTTGTTATAGCCTTTATATAAATGCCCTCCCAGACTTAATGGGCATAACTAGGAGGATAAAGGAGAGATCGTGGTAGCCACGATCGGAACCTGACAGCACACCTGTGCAGGGTTGGAGGCCGAGTACCCTCACGGAGGTGTGTGGTTAAAAAATAACTGTGAGTTCACATTGCAAGTCCCTGTCCTCCGCAGGGAGAGATCCAGAGCAGAGATTTCAACAAAAGTCAGGAAAAAGTAAACATGGCCAGTGGGAGAAACTCGAAAATTCTTGTCAACAGGAAACATTTCCTTTTTGGTCTGTCGGACCCAGAAGCAGTCAGAAGCAGTGAGTGGCACACTGATTTTTCTCTTCCTGGGATGTAATAAAAATAGCCCTTCCTCGGTGTAAGGAAGTTACTCCTTCTCCATGCCTTAGCGCCACTATCTAGAGCAGCAGTCAGGACTGAGCTAGGATTTTGCAGGACGTGTTGTGGTTGTTGCCTCTTACGGGAGATTTTCAGTGTGTCGTCCTTCTCCCTGACAGGAGGGATTTGTGTCTGGAACAGAAGAGAAGGGCTTTGCAGAAGAAAGAGGCCTGGGGACAAACAGATGTTATCACTGGATCCCCAGGAAGACCTTACCAGGCCTGTAAACTCTTCCTTTGGAGCCTCTGTCTTACCAGTGTTGTTTTCTGGCCACTGGTGGATGTCTGCTACATGTGGGAGTCATTTGTCTCTGAAAGCCAGGTCACCTTAGGAAGGTGGGTAATTAAGCCCAGAGGAATGAGAAAGCAGATGAGTTCACAGCTCATGGGTGAGTGAGAGCCAAGGTTATGATAGACAAGCTCAGAGAGCCACAACAGAAAGAGAATTCCATCCCATGCAGAGAGAGGCACACTGACCACGTGAACTCTGACACTGAGAAACCATACAGCCCTCAGAAGACCCAGAGGGTACAAAGGACCAGGGTGTGAGCAGAGAGGACGTGGGTGGAAGAGTAGGAGGCCGGGATGTTACTAAAAGATCACGTGCCCAGGCATTAGCTCAAGGATTCCCACATGCATCATCACCACGTTAAACAGAGTCAATGTGTTTCTCAAGCACAGGGTCCCCAGAAGTGCTTAAAATAGCATCATTATTAACCAGAGTATGACCTTCTGGTCATGTGACCTTAGGCCAGTCACATTATCTTTGTCTAAGATCTAGCTAAGGATCTACTGAGTCCTCGTATTAGGTTCTTGGTTTATCGTAACCCATTTTCCTTGACTGAATAATAGAATTCCAAGGCCAGGGCTGGAAAGAAGGGAGGTTTGATGAGGCTGCTGTCTTTACCCCTGCCACGTGAGGAGACTGAGGCCCAGGACTTGTTCTGCCTGGAATCACACAGCTCAGGGCTCGCAGAGCCGGGTCAGCGCCGAGTTGCTGCATTCCTTGTCCAGAAACGCTCCACCATGATAAAAACAACAGCTTCTGTGCTTTGGTACCTCCTCGGATGCCAGACACCAGACTCGAGGTTTATCCAAAGGAGCATCCCATTTATTCTGTGAAACAGTCTTCCGTTTCAAAGGACAGGAACTGAAGCCCTCAGAACTAACCAACCCCCAGGGCCACAGAGCCACAGGGGCAAGCAGGCAGAAGCCGGCTGGGGTGTGTTTTGCCGACCACGCTGTTACTGGAGGCCTCTTCCTTCCACTCCACACCCCCCAGAAAAGCTCCCTGCAGGAGAGGCAGGTATGTGTGTGGGCGCTTCTGGGTATCGAATGTCCCGTTTCTTGATCTGGGTGGTAGTTACAGGGGTATTTATTTTGTTACTGCTCTTTAAATGGTAAAATATATTTTCACACACACGTACACACACACACGCATTGTATACATCAAACATTGCACACCCATAACTTAAAAACAAATAGAAAAGAATAGAAGGGGAATCTCGTGGTGGTTGAAGACTATCTTGGGGTGGTCTTAAGGTAACATGAAGGGGGCTTGGGCTTGACATAAATGCAGAGTAAAAATGATCCAGGGTTCAGCTTAGGAGCCATGCCCCGTGGTTAACATCTTGACTCAGGACCAGGTAACTAGTGCCTGGCAGGGCCTGAGGGGGCAGGGCGGGCGGGACCTGACATTTACTAATGTTCCAAGAACCGGGCCATGAGGAATACGGTTAGTCTTTCGCTTCGCTAGTCTCAGGGTAGCACAGATGGGTTAACTTCTCTTTTACTGGTTTCTCAAAACATCAGGAGAAAGTATCTATGACTGTATTAACAGCAGGGTCATTGATGAGCATGGAAATTCAGAAACCCCCCAGAAGTCCATCCATGGGGGCAGTTTACTAACGTATGGTGTCTCCGTAAGGGGAATGGCCACTAAACGCCGTTGAAAAACCGGGACATGGTGATCATAGCAAAGACTCCAGCTCCAGCTCTGGTCCTGTGTTGAGGGTGTTCTCTGTGCTGGGTACAGGCGCCCATTCTGGTAATTCGTGCTCACAGCACATTCCCATTCTACAGATGAGGAGTTGGGGGTTTAGAGAGGTGAGGTAGTTTGGTCAGCATCCCACAGCTGTGACGTGGATAGACGTTCACGACATCTTAAGTTTAAAAAGCAGTTTATAATGCAGGGTGTGCAGTATGATGTCAGGTCTACACACAAGGTCCAGTAATGGGGGATTGGTGATGTAAATTACTTCACACGTGAGCCCAACTGTTGGACAGGTCTGCGGACATTGCAAATAATATGGTAGATTTTTAATAGTTGACCTAGAACGAGTTCATAGCAGAGTAAATTGTAAAAAAAGAAAAAGATAAGACTGTATTTGCAATATGATTCCATTTTGTAAATATGTGTGTGTGATCAGTGATTTTAAACGGAGGGTGATTTTGCCCAAACAAACATATTGGGCTATCACAGATGTAGAGGCCAGGGATGGTGCTGCACATCTTACAGTGGACAGCGCCATGGCAAAGAATTATCCTGCCCAAAGTGTCAGTAGTTTAATAGATTCAGTTGGCCCTTGAACAACACATGTTGGAACTTCAAGAAGTCCACTTACACCAGGGTTCATCTCTACAGGGATTTTTTTCAATAAATATAGTATGTGTATTTTCATTTTAGAGATGTTTAAATTAACTAAATGTGAGGAGAAGTTTGTGTTTGATTAGAGATCACTACATGTGGAATCAAAAGAACTAGGGTTTGAGTCCCGATTCCATCCAGACTGTTTCAGCTTCCTGCCCCTGGGTGAGTCATTTATAAAATTCCTTTGTTTTTGAGGCAGAGACAGCAGTCCGAGGATTTTCAGCTGCACAGGAAAGGAGGTCAGCATCCCTCACCTTGTGTTGTTCCAGGGTCAACTGCATACACACACACATACACATACTTACAAATATATACATGCAGAGAGAGAAAAAGCATCCAGGTGAAATATTTCAGGATGTTAACAGTCATTATCTTTGGGTATGGGTGAATTTCTTCCGTATCTCTTTTTTGTAACTTTTTTTAGAGCATGATTAAGTTATAAACTGTAGAGTTACAATTGTCTTAGAAATAGTTCAGTTGGGGACTTCCCTGGCGGTCCAGTGGTTAAGACTCAGAGCTTCCACTATAGGGGGCGTGGGTTTGATCCCTGGTCAGGGAACTAAGATCCCACGTGCTGTGCAGCCTGGACAAAATATTAAAGAAAATTTTTTAAGGAGAAGAAGAAAAAAGAGAAATAGTTCAGTCGATGATAAGCAGCAGAGGGGCAGAAGGTTTTGTGGGGGGAGGTCTTCCAGGGGTTCAAGCCATGGCCATGTCAGGTCATTCTCTTGGGTAACGGTTTCCCTGATTTTGAAGCTTGGGTAAAAACCCAGCACATGAAAACCACAAAAACCTGTGGGCAAATGTGTCCAAGGCCAGAGTGTGTGCCAAGAAGCCACGCCCACCTCGAGGGCGGTCAGATCCCCGAGGGCTGGAGGCGAACTTGCAGGAGGTTTTGCCACGGTGTTAACGATGGGGTCTAACACCATCACCTGCTCCTTGCGCTGTGTGCTGGCTCTGTGTGCTCTTTGACCTTTTACGGACCAATAACATTGCAGACTCAGGCGGCAGTTTTGTAACCACCTGGGTCACGGCTCCTTATGGGGATAAAGAGAGACAATAGTGTCCCAGCTTAAAACAGAACGGCTCCAGCAGCTGCTTAGCAACTCCCGGGCCGAGGAGCAGACATAAACCATCCCATAAAAAGAGGGCAGGAGGGGCCCAGACAATGGCTGGAAACTCACAGGGGCTCCTGGCAAGTTTCCTGACAGCACGGGTGAAGACCCAGACAGCGCTAGACAAACGGCCACCTCCGGGGCCACCTCATAAGCCCTGCTCCTCATTGAGGGGGAACATCGCCTCTGTGCTGAGTGTTCCAGCGATCGACTCAGACCACAGGTTCCCAGGGCTGAATGCCGGTCAAGTGCCCCTCCTGCCCACCAAGGTCCCAGCCCCCTCCCACCCATCATCCCCGTTCAACTGTCCCATGCATAATAGCTCTGCTCTGCTCCTTCTCCATGCACACTGGAGAAATCGCTTTCTTGCCAGGATTTTCTGATCCAGGCAGATTCCTGGACCTGGGGCTTTGGATTGAGGATGGCAGAGAGGGTTCAAGTCTTGTGGCAACTCGGAGCGAGTGGAGGTAGCTGGCTGAAGTGCTGGGTTGGGAAGCTTCCCGGGACTCTGTGCAGGAGAGTGGGGAACAGGTTGTGATTGCTTTGTCTGTCAGGGGTGTGTACATAGGGAGTTGGGCCCAAGCGCCCCTCCGTTCCTCTCTAGCCTTTGACCTGTCTATCCACGTGGTTATTCCCAATTGTACTGGAATTTTTTTTTTTTTGGAGTGACATTAATAGTTTAATTCAAGGGCATATCCATCTGCTAGTTCCTATCATTAAGAACATTGGATTTTCCACTAAAAAGCTGTCTTCTTAGCTTTTTGTTTTGTTTTCTTTTTTGGGTTTTTTGTTTGTTTGTTTTACTGAGAATGTTTAGAAAAAATAGCAGAAGGTTACTTTTCCTAGAAATGTAGCAACCTTTCTCTGCTAAAGGGAATTTCTTTTTTTTTTTTTAATTTAATTTAATTTTTTATACAGCAGGGTCTTATTAGTCATCCATTTTATACACATCAGTGTATACATGTCAATCCCAATCTCCCAATTCATCACACCACCACCACCACCCCCTGCCGCTTCCCCCCTCTGTGTCCATACGTTTCTTCTCTACATCCGTGTCTCTATTTCTGCCCTGCAGACTGGTTCATCTGTACCATTTTTCTAGGTTCCACATATATGCGTTAATATACGATATTTGTTTTTCTCTTTCTGACTTACTTCACTCTGACAGTCTCTGGGTCCATCCACGTCTCTACAAATGACCCAATTTCGTTCCTTTATATGGCTAAATAATATTCCATTGTATACATGGACCACATCTTCTTTATCCATTCATCTGTCGATGGGCATTTAGGTTGCTTCCATGTCCTGGCTATTGTAAATAGTGCTGCAGTGAACATTGGGGTGCATGTGTCTTTTTGAATTACAGTTTTCTCAGGGTATATGCCCAGTAGTGGGATTGCTGGGTCATATGGTAGCTCTATTTTTAGTTTTTTAAGGAACCTCCATACTGTTCTCCATAGTGGCTGTATCAATTTACATTCTCACCAACAGTGCAAGAGGGTTCCCTTTTCTCCGCACCCTCTCCAGCATTTGTTGTTTGTAGATTTTCTGATGATGCCCATTCTGACTGGTGTGAGGTGATACCTCATTGTAGTTTTGGTTTGCATTTCTCTAGTAATTAGTGATGTTGAGCAGCTTTTCATGTGCTTCTTGGCCATTTGTATGTCCTCTTTGGAGAAATGTCTATTTAGGTCTTCTGCCCATTTTTTGATTGGGTTCTTTGTTTTTTTAATATTGAGCTGCATGAGCTGTTTATATATTTTGGAGATTAATCCCTTGTCCGTTGATTCGTTTGCACATATTTTCTCCCATTCTGAAGATTGTCTTTTCATCTTGTTTGTAGTCTCCTTTGCTTTGCAAAAGCTTTGAAGTTTCATTAGGTCCCATTTGTTTATTTTTGTTTTTATTTCCATTACTCTAGGAGGTGGATCAAAAAAGATCTTGGTGTGATTTATGTCAAAGAGTGTTCTTCCTATGTTTTCCTCTAAGAGTTTTATAGTGTCTGGTCTTACATTTAGGTCTCGAATCCATTTTGAGTTTATTTTTGTGTATGGTGTTAGGGAGTGTTCTAATTTCATTCTTTTACATGTAGCTGTCCAGTTTTCCTAGAACCACTTATTGAAGAGTCTGTCTTTTCTCCATTGTATATCCTTGCCTCCCTTGTCATAGATTAGTTGACCATAGGTGCGTGGGTTTATCTCTGGGCTTTCTATCCTGTTCCATTGATCTATATTCCTGTTTTTGTGCCAGTACCATATTGTCTTGATTACTATAGCTTTGTAGTATAGTCTGAAGTCAGGGAGTCCGATTCCTCCAGCTCCGTTTTTTTCCTTCAAGACTGCTTTGGCTATTCGGGGTCTTTTGTGTCTCCATACAAATTTTAAGATTTTTTGTTCTAGTTCTGTAAAAAATGCCATTGGTAATTTGATAGGGATTGCATTGAATCTGTAGATTGCTTTGGGTAGTATAGTCATTTTCACAGTATTGATTCTTCTAATCCAAGAACATGGTATATCTCTTCATCTGTTGGTATCATCTTTAATTTCTTTCAACAGTATCTTACAGTTTTCTGCATACAGATCTTTTGTCTCCCTAAGTAGGTTTATTCCTAGGTATTTTATTCTTGTTGTTGCAGTGGTAAATGGGAGTGTTTCCTTAATTTCTCTTTCAGATTTTTCATCATTAGTGTATAGGAATGCAAGAGATTTCTGTGCGTTAATTTTGTATCCTGCAACTTTACCAAATTCATTGATTAGCTCTAGTAGTTTTCTGGTGGCATCTTTAGGATTCTCTATGTATAGTATCATGTCATCTGCAAACAGTGAGAGTTTTACTTCTTCTTTTCCAATTTGTATTCCTTTTATTTCTTTTTCTTCTCTGATTGCCGTGGCTAGGACTTCCAAAACTATGTTGAATAATAGTGGTGAGAGTGGACATCCTTGTCTTGTTGCTGATCTTAGAGGAAATGCTTTCAGTTTTTCACCATTGAGAATGATGTTTGCTGTGGGTTTGTCGTATATGGCCTTTATTATGTTGAGGTAGGTTCCCTCTGTGCCCACTTTCTGGAGAGTTTTTATCATAAATGGGTGTGGAATTTTGTCAAAAGCTTTTTCTGCATCTATTGAGATGATCATATGGTTTTTATTCTTCCATTTGTTAATATGGTGTATCACATTGATTGATTTGTGTATATTGAAGAATCCTTGCATCCCTGGGTTAAATCCCACTTGATCATGGCGTATGATCCTTTTAATGTGTTGTTGGACTCTGTTTGCTAGTATTTTGTTGAGGATTTTTGCATCTATATTCATCAGTGATATTGGTCTGTAATTTTCTTTTTTTGTAGTGTCTTTGTCTGGTTTTGGTATCAGGGTGATGGTGGCCTCTTAGAATGAGTTTGGGAGTGTTTCTTCCTCTGCAATTTTTTGGAAGAGTTTGAGAAGGATAGGTGTTAGCTCTTCTCTAAATGTTTGATAGAATTCACCTGTGAAGCCATCTGGTCCTGGACTTTTGTTTGTTGGAAGGTGTTTAATCACAGTTTCAATTTCAGTGCTTGTGATTGGTCTGTTCATATTTTCTATTTCTTCCTGGTTCAGTCTTGGAAGGTTATACCTTTGTAAGAATTTGTCCATTTCTTCCAGGTTGTCCATTTTATTGGCATAGAGTTGCTTGTAGTAGTCTCTTAGCATGCTTTGTATTTCTTCGGTGTCTGTTGTAACTTCTCCTTTTTCATTTCTAATTTTATTGATTTAAGTCCTCTCCCTCTTTTTCTTGATGAGTCTAGCTAATGGTTTATCACTTTTGTTTATCTTCTCAAAGAACCAGCTTTTAGTTTTATTGATATTTGCTGTTGTTTTCTTTGTTTCTATTTCATTTATTTATGCTCTGATCTTTATTTTCTTTACTTCTACTAACTTTGGGTTTTGTTTGTTCTTCTTTCTCTAGTTCCTTTAGGTATAAGGTTATATTGTTTATTTGAGATTTTTCTTGTTTCTTGAGGTAGGCTTGTATAGCTATAAACTTCCCTCTTAGAACTGCTTTTACTGCATCCCATAGATTTTGGATTGTCATGTTTTCATTGTCATTTATCTCTAGGTATTTTTTGATTTCCTCTTTGATTTCTTCAGTGATCTCTTGGTTTTTTAGTGACGTATTGTTTAGCCTCCATGTGTTTGTGGTTTTTACATTTTTTTCCCTGTAATTGATTTCTAATCAATTGCATTGTGGTCAGAAAAGATGCTTGATATGATTTCAATTTTCTTAAATTTACTGAGGCTTGATTTGTGACCCAAGATGTGATCCATCCTGGAGAATGTTCCGTGCGCACTTGAGAAGAAAGTGTAATCTGCTGTTTTTGGATGGAATGTCCTATAAATATCAGTTAAATCTATCTGGCCTACTGTGTCATTTAAAGCTTGTGTTTCCTTGCCAATTTTCTGTTTGGATGATCTGTCCATTGGTGTAAGTGAGGTGTTAAGGTCCCCCACTATTATTGTGTTACTGTCAATTTCCTCTTTTAGAGCTGTTACCAGTTGTCTTATGTATTGAGCTGCTCCTATGTCGGGGGCATATATATTTATAATTGTTATATCTTCTTCTTGGATTACTCCCTTGATCATTATGTAGTGTCCTTCCTTGTCTTTTGTAACATTCTTTATTTTAAAGTCTATTTTATCTGATATGAGTATTGCTACCCCAGCTTTCTTTTGATTTCCATTTGCATGGAATATCTTTTTCCATTCCCTCACTTTCAGTCTGAATGTGTCCCTAGGTCCAAAGTGGGTCTCTTGTAGACAGCATATATATGGGTCTTGTTTTTGTATCCATTCAGCCATTCTGTGTCTTTTGGTTGGAGTGTTTAATCCATTCACATTTAAGGTAATTATCAATATGTATGTTCGTATTACCATTTTCTTAATTGTTTGGGGTTTGTTTCTGTAGGTCCTTTTTTTCTCTTGTGTTTCCCACTTAGAGAAGTTCCTTTAGCATTTGTTGTAGCGCTGGTTTGGTGGTGCTGAATTCTCTTAGCTTTTGCTTGTCTGTAAAGCTTTTGATTTCTCCATCGAATCTGAATGAGATCCTTGCCAGGTAGAGTAATCTTGGTTGTAGGTTCTTCCCTTTCAACACTTTAAGTATATCATGCCACTCCCTTCTGGCTTGTAGAGTTTCTGCTGAGAAATCAGCTGTTAACCTTATGAGAGTTCCCTTGTATGTTATTTGTCGTTTTTCCCTTGCTGCTCTCAGTAATTTTTCTTTGTCTTTAATTTTTGCCAATTTGATTACTATGTATCTTGGCGTGTTTCTCCTTGGGTTTATCCTGTATGGGACTCTCTGCACTTCTTGGACTTGGGTGGCTATTTCCTTTCCCATGTTAGGGAAGTTTTCAACTGTAATCTCTTCACATATTTTCTCAGTTCCCTTCTCTCTCTCTCTTCTCCTTCTGGGACCCCTGTAATGTGAATGTTGTTGCGTTTAATGTTGTCCCAGAGGTCTCTTAGGCTGTCTTCATTTCTTTTCATTCTTTTTTCTTTATTCTTTTCTGCAGCAGTGAATTCCACTGTTCTGTCTTCCAGGTCATTTATCCGTTCTTCTGCCTCAGTTATTCTGCTATTGATTCCTTCTAGTCTATTTTTCATTTCACTTATTGTGTTGTTCATCTCTGTTTGTTTGTTCTTTAATTCTTCTAGATCTTTGTTAAACATTTCTTGCATCTTCTCGATCTCTGCCTCCATTCTTTTTCCGAGGTCCTGGATCATCTTCACTATCAGTATTCTGAATTCTTTTTCTAGAAGGTTGCCTATCTCCACTTCATTTAGTTGTTTTTCTGGGGTTTTATCTTGTTCCTTCATCTCATACATAGCCCTCTGCCTTTTCATCTTGTCTGTCTTTCTGTGAATGTGGTTTTTGTTCCACAGGCTGCAGGATTGTAGTTCTTCTTGCTTCTGCTGTCTGCCCTCTGTGTCTTCTTAGCATGCTACCATCCTGTTCTGATCCACTTCCACTTCTTGCCTGGATTATGCAGCAGGCTTCTCACTGACCTCCTGCCTCCAGCCTGGTGATCTGTTTTTCCTGTACTGGAATTTCTGACACTGTCGTTCCAGTGGCCAATTATTGCCAATTCCAATGGCATTATTTTTACAGATTACCAGCATCAGAATAACTTTGGGGGACTTTTCAGATGCAGATTCCTGGACCCCAATAACCTGCATTAGAATACTCTAAGGGACTTATCCAAAAATGCCAATTTCTGGACCCCGGCTCCCAATGTAGACTACCGTGGAGGTGGGTATGGGGATCTTTACTCGTAACAAACACCCCCAGATGGCTCATATTCACACCAAAATCTGAGAGCCATTAACCTAGAGATATTGTTCCTAACTAGACTGTCCCACCTAAGAACATTCCTAAAATCACTATTCTGGGTTTGGTTATAGTAGTTTTAAAATATGTCTAATATTCTTTAATATTTCTTCCTTCAAAAGATGGAGCCTAATTCTCCTCTCCTAAATGTGAGCTGGACTTTGAGACTCACTTATAATGAATAGCATGTGGCAGATGTGACAGTGGGTGACATACAAGATTAGGCCATAGAGGGCAGCGTGACCTCTTCCTTGCTCTCTCTCAGATCACCTGCTCTGAGAGAAGCCAGCTGCCATGTTGTGAGACACTCAGGCAGCCCTGTGGAGAGGCCCAGGCGGTGAGAAACCGAGGCCTCCTGCCAACAGCCACGTGAGTGAGCCATCAAGAGGTCCTGGTCAAGCCTTCAGCCCAGCTAACATCTTGACTGCAACCTTATAAGAGACCCGAGCCAGAAGCTGTCAAGCAAGCAGCTCCCAAGTTCCTAACTCACAGAAACTGTGAGATAATAAGTGTTTGTTGTTGGAAGCTTCTAAATTTGGGGATTATTTGTTATGTAACTAATGTCTGAGTAAAAAGACTGTTTTCAGTGTTTTCTCACAGGGCTACACCATTAACCCAGTAAGCCACTCCTGGGTGAGTGAGCTTAACTTCTCCAAGAAAAAGCCTTTATTTCCCTCTGGCCAATCCTCTGGGCAGAGTCAGAGGGACTCTGCAAGCAGGTTTCCCCAAACCATCTGAGACCAAGCCAGGCTGTGGTCCCTCCAGGAGGCCCAGATCTGTGTTTGCCCAGGGAAGCCCGTTTGACATACCACCTGTATATACACACTCTTTGCCCTGCCTCCCAGTATGGGTACCCGTATCAAAGCTCACAGAGCCTGAACATTCACCCCACCCTTCTTCCCACTCTCACCTCCCAGCACTTCACCTGTTTCCACACATGGGATGTTTCCAAGTCCCTCCAGCACCCGAAACATCTGTGTCTGCATGCCTCTGCTGACACTCTCCCCTACGCCTGGGATGCCTTCCTCCTATCGCCTCTTCTAGAGCCTCCTCTGCCTCCCTGAGTCCCTTCCATGCAGTCCTGGGGCTTATCCTCTGCTTCTCCAGCACTTTGTACACCCCAGGAATGATGCCTTCCTTCATCTTCAGAGGTCTTCACTCCAACCTCTAGTTCCATAGTCACGTCTCCTTTCTCTGACTTTGACCCACTTGCTTCCCTATTTTAAGGCCCTTGTGATTACGTAGGACCCACCCAGAAAATCCAAGATAATCTCTCCATGTCTAGATCCTTAACTCAGCCATATCTTCAAAGTTCCTTTTGCTGTGTAAGGTAACATAGCCATGGGTTCTGATGATGAGGATGCAGACATCTTTTTTTTTTGGTGGGGGGGGTGTTATTTTTGGCCCAAAATAATATAATCAACATAAAAGCATGTCACATGGTAAGCATTCAGTAAATGCATTTATTATCATTTAGGCGCCACCTCCTATGTGCCCAGCATGTGCTAGACATGGAGCTGCCACAGTGATCAGAACAGATGTGGTACCTGCCTTTGTGGAGCTTATCCAGTCTCATCAGTATAACATTTGAACTCTCAGATTCTTATACTCAGTGTGCTTAAATCTACTTCACGTATGCTCAGTGACTGTATCAGTCGGCTTTTTCTATATAACAAACAATCCCAAAGCTTTCTAACTCAAAACAACTATTTATTTAGGTCTCAATTTTTTTTTTTTTTTTTTTTTGCCATGCCACTTGGCACGCAGGATCTTAGTTCCCCAACCAGGGATCAAACCCACGCCCCCTGCTGTGGAAGCACGGTGTCCTAACCACTGGACTGCCAGGAAGCTCCCCTAGTTCTCAATTTTATGTCATTTTCAGTTCTCCTGACTGGGCTGGACTCAGCTGATTTAAACTGGGCTCACCATGATCTGCTGGGGTTGCTGGTTTATAATGGTCTTGGCTGGAATGTATGGGGTCTTTCTCCATGTGGCTTTTCATCACCCAACAGGCTAGCCCAGGCTTGTTTGCATGTTGACAGAAGGGAACAACAAGAGGAGACGTTGCAAGGCATCTTAAGTCCTAGGCTCAGAACTGACCCACTGTCACACCTGCCACTTCCATTGATCAAAGCAAATCACAAACTGTGATTCCAGGGGTAAGGAAATAGACTTTATCTCTTGATGGGAGAAGTAATAAACTATTGTGGCCGTTTTTGCCATCTACCACAGTGACATTGCAGGAAAGAGAAAGAAAGAATGGAGGTCGTGTCCCTGTGGAATGGTTACCAGAGGAGCATTTTTCCCTGGAAAGTTCCCCAGGAAAGGAGGCAGCAAGGCCACAGCCTGTTCAGGAGAGGCCTTGGGGTGGCTAATTATTCTTGTGCTCTCTGTGAAGCACAGCGCGTTAAGCATATTTCTTTCTCCCTGTGCTAAAATGCCAAGCTCCAAGATTTCAATTATAAATGACACAGTTAAGTCCTTGGCAAGAAAAAGTCAAGTTCTCTTTTCCAGGAAGCTAGTGAGGAGACAAGCAGAGTGACTACACCAAGTCTACACGAGTGACAAAAGACATATGCATTTTGAGAAATTGAGAGGTCCTCGGGACATTAAATTCCTTTAAAACAAAGGGTTCTATTTGTCATTGGCAAATGTGAGTGAAAAAAGCAGGATATAAAACAGTTGATCCAGCCTTACCCCAAATTTGCAAACAGAAAAATGTTTACTTATATGTAGGCCTAGAAAAAGATACAGTGTAAATATACACCACAATATTAACAGTGGTCGGTCATCTGTCCTGGAATTAGAGGTGATTTTTGGTTTTTCTGTTTCTGCTTCTCTGAATTTTCCCAATTTTCTGTAATAAACCTGAGTTACTTTAATAATCAGGAAAAAATGTAAATAAAAGAAACCCCACAGTGGATTCTAATTATTTCAACATTTAAAACTGAAGCTCTAAGTTACTTGATTGTGCCATTGATGGTATTTGCTGGAATGCGGGCTTTTGTTCTTTTCTCCTTTAAAATTATCCTGAGGCAGTAACTTTGCACACTAAGGTCATGAACTCTTAATTTCAAGTTTATAAAATAAAATGTATTAATCAGTGCAAGTTCCTTCCATTTGTATCCAACCCCTCACTTCTCTAGATGCCAGGAGCTCAGAGCTCTTTAGCAAATGAGAGACCCAGAGGCCATTATACAGACTTCCTCACACAAATGACTCTACAGAGCTGTGATTTAATTTCTTACTCTCGGCTCTTATTAAGGGTCAATACACAGAATAGGCCTGCAAAGAACATTTCTGCATCTTTTACAAAACTACTATCTGTCTTTGGTTCGTGGTCCTTTCCACAGAGATTCCCTCGATAGAATCCCCTTGTATACCTGATGAGGAAGTTTGGTTTCCATGCTGCACGGCTTTGCTTCCTGTTAGGAGCCCATGAGATGAGGTCATTTATCTTGGTTTCTCTTTGCCTTTGCTGCTGGGAAGCTTAGAATCAAATTTTGTGCTCAGTTAAGGGGACTTCCTTTAGTCAAGGTTTTCTATCTTGTTGAATAGTACCACCATCGATCTATCTGGCTGAAGCCAGAAATCCCAGACAACATTCTAGAATTTTCTGTCTCCTTGTGGCAAGGACCCATCCTGGAGGTTTTTCTTTTGAAATCTTTCTCTCTCTCTAATCTGTCCATCCCTTATTTCATTCTTGGATTGCTCAAGCAGCCTGACTGGACTTCCTGAATCTCATCTTACCCTACTCCATTGTACCCCCAACCAAAAAAGGTCCATCTTCCACGCTAATAGGGCAAGTGGTCTTTCTAAATGCCAGTCGGATCTTGTCGCCTACTAGTTACCCATCTTTACACATGAAGTCTCCTTTCCCCAGATTCTCTTGCATAATGTCCATCTGCCCCCTCAACTCCCGTCTTCCTTCCCTCCAGCCATACTGAATCCACAAGTCTCACCCTCTGTTGTGTCTGGGATTCTGCACATACCGTTCCCCTGCCTCTAATGCTCTTCTCTCTTCCCTACCCCTCTGTGGAGTAGTTACAGTGCCGTGAATCTTGCTTCAGAGTTTATTCCCTGAAGGCATCCCTGGTTTGTTCTCCCACCCAGACTGGTTAGGCACCCCTCCTGTGAGTTCCCACAGATGTCCACGGTTCCCCTGACAGAGCGCTGATCATAGTGAATTGAAGGGTGGCCTCCTTGATCTGTCTCCTGCTCTAAAATGCAAGCCCCAGGGGGACTGGTTCCAGGTCTGTCTCCCATATCATCCCCAGACCAGCAGAGTGCCTGGCCTCAGGAGATGCTCACTGAACATGTGTTCAAATAATAAAGAAACCATTTTTCTGCATAGAAATCTATCTCTTCTGCCCACTCCCTCTTCCTAACCCTCATTATTTATCTACTGCTTGGCCTATTGCTTTATATTGTGCATCTCTGTTACCCTAAGCCAACCTGTAGTAGATTGTTTCTCAAAAATGACCACGATATCCCTTTCCTTGCCCCAAATCCTTGCAGTAAATCCTTTCAAGGGGTGGGGTCTATTTCCCTACCCCTTGAATCTGTGCTGGCCCCCCGACTAATAATATGCAGCCGATTGAATGTGGCTGGCTTTCCATCAACTCAGGCAGCCTGGCATGCTTTGGCTGCTCTCTTGGAATTGCGCCACTGCCCCGTGGACAAGCTGGAGCTAGCCTGCTGGATGATGAGAGACACAGCAGCCCAGCCCCTCCATCGCCCTGTCCAACAGCCTGCCAGACACCTGAGTGGGACCATTGTAGACCATTCAGCCCCAGGCACCCCACCTCGGACTGTGGCCACCTGGGTGAGGCCAGTGGAGATCAGCTGAGCTAGGCCCAGATCAGTGGACACACCTAGTTTGACAAACAGCCTGGAGAGCAGTAACAAAGGCTTATTGTTTCAAACACCTGTGTTAAGGTGGTTTCTTACAGTACATCTTGGAATTTTTCCTGGTAGCTGACCTCAAGTGACACCATCTCCATGCAATGGACAGGTTAATACTTCAAAGTCTCCAGAGGGGGAAGGTCAGTCTGGTCTTCTTTTTCTCTAGCAGCTTAGGGTACAGACCCCAAATCTGTTTTCAAGCACAGAATTATGAAGTGTACCCAAATTCTTAGGTGACCCCAAATCTGTTTTCAAGGACAGAATTATAAAGTGTACCCAAATTCTTTTTTTTTTTTTAATTTATTTTATTTATTTATTATTTTTGGCTGCGTTGGGTCTTCATTGCTGCGTGTGGGCTTTCTCTAGTTGCAGCAAGTGGGTGCTACTCTTTGTTGCGGTGCGAGGACTTCTCATTGCGGTGGCTTCTCATTGCAGAGCACGGGCTCTAGGCACGCGGGCTTCAGTAGTTGTGGCACACGGGCTTCAGTAGTTGTGGCACGCGGGCTTCAGTAGTTGTGGCTTGCGGGCTCTAGAGTGCAGGCTCAGTAGTTGCGGCGCACGGGCTTAGTTGCTGTGCGGCATGTGGGATCTTCCTGGACCAGGGCTTGAACCCGTGTCCCCTGCATTGGCAGGCGGATTCTTAACCACTGCGCCACCAGGGAAGCCCCACCCAAATTCTTAAGTGACCAATTCTCCTTACATCCTTCTCGTCTCCACTCTACCTCTTAGAGCTTTTTTTTCTCCTAAAAATAAAACAAAAGTTAATTCTTCTTCCCTAGACTGTACCTAAAGTATCCACATTTTTCATACACTGGGGTCCTTTTTTTTTTAAATTTATTGATTGATTTATTTATTTATGGCTGTGTTGGGTCTTCGTTTCTGTGCAAGGGCTTTCTCTAGTTGCGGCAAGCGGGGGCCACTCTTCATCGCGGTGTGCGGGCCTCTCACTATCGCGGCCTCTCTTGTTGCGGAGCACAGGCTCCAGACACGCAGGCGCAGTAATTGTGGCTCACGGGCCTAGTTGCTCTGCAGCATGTGGGATCTTCCCAGACCAGGGCTCGAACCCGTATCCCCTGCATTGGCAGGCAGATTCTCAACCACTGCGCCACCAGGGAAGCCCCACTGGGGTCCTTTGAACAAGCCCAGTGACTGGCTCTGAAGTGTGTGTGGCCTGGTGCTAGTAACTGGCTCTTGCATGACCTCCCGCAAATCACTTCATCTCTCTGAGTTGCAATTTTCTTGTCTGTAAAATGGGCACTATAATTCTGTCTACCTCCAGAAGTCTTGAAAATCCATTCATTCATTCCGTGAATATTTACTGAGGGCCTCCGTGTTGCAGGCATTGTTCTGGGCACTGGGGATGTTTCCATGAGCAAATGGAGGGGGAGAGTTCTCTGTTCTACTATGAAGTTTATATTCTACCAGAGGGAGACAGACAATAAAGAATGAGGTTAATAAAGAGGAAGAGTATGTGGTGTGATAGAAGGTAAGTTCAGCTGCAAAAAAAACAGAACAGGATAAGGGGGTGGAGAGGGGGCTGGCAGCATGGATCTTGGTTGCAAATTTAAATGGAATTGCTACCATAGGTCTTAAAGAGGAGACGATATTTGAGGCAGATCTTGACAGAGTTGGGAGTTAGCCTTGCGGGTATCTGGGGAAGAGGCTCCCAGACAGGGGAACAGGCAGGGCAAAGACCCTGAGATCAGAATATGCCTTGTGTGTCAGAGGAGCCTGTGTATCTGGCATGGAGGGGACAGGGGCGGGGTGGGGAGGGGGAAGAGCCCCGGGAGAGGCAGGCAGAGAGGAAGGGGCCGCAGCAGGGCAGATTGCTTGGGGACCCCGCAGGCCTTGGGTTTCACTTGGACTGAAATGGCCATCTGGGGAGGCTGTGGGCAGAGAGAGAAAGGCTGCAGTTTGACCAGCACGGTGCTGGCGCTGAAGAAGTGCTCCGTGGTTAGTTTTGGAGCAGGCAGCGATATTTCAAGTTGCCAGCACTGCATCGGTCTAGAAGGAAACTGCAAGGGCCCTCTGAGGAACGGAAGCTGGGGCCCCCTTGGCCCTGCATCTGTCTGTCCCCATCCATGCTTCCTGGTATACTCAGCTCCGGGGCAGGTAGGCAAATTTGCATGAGGGCCGTGGAGCCTCTTGGGAGAACCAGGGAACCCTCTGGAGGCTGAGCAGTAGTAATCACTGTGTTGATGGCAGTGGTGTCACCTGAGATCAGCTACCAGGACAGACACCAAAGACCCCGCCCCAGGGGATCTCACCGTGGGGTAAGAGCTCCCCCTTGTCAGCTACTGTGAGTTTAAGGTTCAGCTCTGTAAACACAGAACCCCCGCTTGGGGTGCTCTGGCCAAGGGTGCCTGCATAGGGACTGAGAGATTTCCTCTCAAAATGTGGGAGGCTGGACCAGGCACCTGGATTGTCAAGGGCTCTATGTGGCAGCAACCAAAGATGCAACACATTGGGCAGGACCAACTTCCTACATCAATCCATGGGAGAAGACAACCCCAAACTGGGCTCTGCATAGACCCATCAGCTTCTCCAACCTTGGACGCAGGCTTGATCCCTTTGGAGAGGTGAGGACCTGGGGTTTTTGTAAAACAGAGGTACAGGTAGGGCAAAAGAGAGAGAGAGGTAATGGGCATGCTGCTAATCTTACAAGTGGGAGCTTGCAACCAATCATGGGAATATTAAGAATGGATGTGACCTTATTTGTGCCCTAAGCTGCCAAGGCTGGTCAAGCCCATTAAATTGATCACTGTTGCTCTTAGTCTCATGTGCCTTGTGGAGAGTATATGAGGCGGCCTTTTTATCCCTTCATTACACCTAGGCCCCCTTCCAACCTACATTATGGTATCTCTAGGCGTTAGCTCTCACAGTTAGCGAGGACATCACCATGGGGACCTACTGAGGTGACACAAGGCTGGGAGGCCCTTGCTGGGGCTCTCACCAGCCAATTGATATTGGCCAAGTCATTTAGAAGCAGTCAGCTTCTTGAACTTGACTGTGCAGGTGAATCCCCAGGGGACCTTGGGCAAATGCAGGTTCTGATTCAGTCAGTAGGTCTCAGTTGGGACCAGTGCGTCCTCAGTGGAACAAGCTCCCAGGAGATGCTGATGTGGGATGAGAGCATCCATGGCTGGTCACAGCTCTGGCTGCATGTTAGAATCACCTGAGAGGCTCCAATCAAATACAGTATCTGGTCCCACCCCGGCAAATTTTCTGATATAATTGGTTTGGGCAGGGTCTGAGTTTTGGAAGCTTAAATAATCTCCCTCAGTGATTCTGCTGTGCAACCAAGATTGAAAACCGGTGGTTTGGTCCACGAGCCTCACCTTTTAGGGCTTTCGAACTATATAATTTATCATCCAAGCTGGAACACATTTTTAGAGTGAAAGAGGTCACGGGTGATAATTACACAGGTTTAACAGGCATAAACTGGGTTGTCCTGGGCGAATCCAATGTGTAGTCAATTTAACTGTAGCCTGGTGGGGCCCCAGCCCTGCCCAAGCTCATAAAGGTGATTAGTGGTAGAATCTGGGCTTGGAACCCATGCTCCTGACTCTTAATTGAGTTCTCATTTCACTACCTCATAACCTCAGTTATTCAGTCCATGAAATAGGGATAAGAATGCCTATCTTGAGGACTTCCCTGGTGGTGTGGTGGCTAAGAATCCGCCTGGCAATGCAGGGGACACGGGTCCAAGCCCTGGTCCGGGAAGATCCCACATGCCGCGGAGCAACTAAGCCCGTGCGCCACAACTACTGAGCCTGCGCTCTAGAGCCCGCGAGTCACAACTACTGAGCCCGTGTGCCACAACTACTGAAGCCCGTGTGCCTAGAGCCCGTGCTCTGCAACAAGAGAAGCCACCACAATGAGAAGTCCTCGCACCGCAAGCAAGAGTAGCCCCGGCTCGCCTCAACTAGAGAAAGCCTGTGCACAGCAGTGAAGACCCAACGCAGCCATGGATAAATAAATGAATGAATGAATGCCTATCTTGGGACTTCCCTGGTGGTCCAGAGGTTGAGAATCCGTCTTGCAGTGCAGGAGACTTTAGTTCAATCCCTGTTTGGGGAACTAAGATCCCACCTGCCGCGGGGTAACTAAGCCCGCACGCCACAACTAAAAAGCCCGAGTGCCACATCTACAGAGCCCACATGCTCCTGAGCCCATGTGCCACAACTAGAGAGAACCCTGTGCCCTGCAACGAAGAGCTCATGTGCTGCAACTAAGACCCGACGCAGCCAAAAAAAAATACCTATCTTGTCAACCCTAATCTAGGGTGACTGTGAATTTAAAAGGAGGCCAGAATCCACGCAAATGCGCTTTAAAAGGTTGAGCCACTCTGTGGAATTGGAAGGGATTTTTATTATCATGAGTCTGTGGTTACCAGAGCCAGTCTGCGATCCACCCATCTTGAGTAAGAGTGACCACAGCTATTTGAATAGTAAATAATACATGGGGCTTATTAGCTAAAATAACCTTGACAAAGTGGAAAAGTAAGGAGACGGGAATCAGAAAGTGTTATTCACTGGATCGAGGCTGAGCCGACGCAGGCTCTTTGGGCGAGGGAAGATAAGAATCTCAGAGTGGCCCACAAGCTAAATGGGAATCAATAATGTTGTCTCTGGAAACAATGAAGTTAGTGTGATCCGTAAATAGAAGCATGGCTTGTCTGAACCATGAGATCATTGTGCTGGACCTCTTGGATCTGAGGAGGGTGTCAGCATGAAGATGGGTAGAGATGACCCTGGAATTGACATTGTCAAGGTGCTGGGGGTCGGGGGTGGGGGACTGCAGAGGAAATCCCTTCTAACCTGCACATTTTCCAGATGAAAACACTGAGGCCTAGCCATGCTGAGTGAGTTACCCAGCAACCAGTGATGTCCTGGTGGAGCCCACATGGGGCCCAAGGTCTTGGGTCACTTCCAAGTCTGTTCCTTGTGTGTTTAGGTCAAGAGAAGTGCTGGTGGGGACTTAAATGATAATAAAGACCACCATGCCATTATAATATCCCCCAAACTAACAGTAATCCTCTGTTAACATTTAATGCCCAGTCCCTCTGTCGTCATGGTTGGATTATTCCAGGCAAGAACTAAACTTCTCTCCCGAGCCCCACGTTGCATTTGGTCGATAGGTCTCTTTAGTCTGTTTTCATCTATAACAGTTTTCCTTCCCTTTTTTATGCTATTCATTAGTTTAAAACAAGAAAACCTGGGTTATCTGGCCTGTTGAGTTTGCCACCTTATAGTTTTAACTGATTGCTTCCAGGTGGTGATTTTGGACATGGCCTGCCCCCCACCATTGCCTGTAGTTCCTGTGAACCCCAGAGCTTAGTCCAGTTCAGGCTTAGTGTTTGTAGCAGCTCTCCTTTGTAGGTGGTGCCCTGTGCTTTTTCCTCTGCACCCCATCAGGAGGCTCGTAATGTCATGGCAGGTGGTATCTGTCAGAATTACACACTGTGGCATTTAAAAGGGGAACAGTTACATGTCATTCTACATTTGTGCAAACCCATAGAGTGAACAACACCAAGACTGGACCCTAAGGTGAACTGTGGACTCTGGGTGATAAAGATGTGTCAGTGTAGATTCATCGCTGTACAAATGTACCACTCGGGTCGGGGATGTTAATGGGGGGAGGCGGTGTGTACAAGGGGCAGGGGTTATAGGGAAGTCTCTGGATCTTCCCCTCAGTTTTGGTGTGAACCTGAACGTGCTCTAAGAAACAAAGTGTACTTAAGAAAGAAAAAAAAACGTGAAATAATTGCTTTATAATACTCCAAGATTGGGGCGCTGGAGGTGATGAGGAAGGGAGAGTGATGAAATAAGAATGGCAAATAATGGCTGTTGCAGCTGGGCGATGCGTACATGCAGTTCATTGTAGTAGTCTCTTTACTTGTGTGTTTGAGAATCTTTAACGAAAATTAAATTACTGCTGAGATGCCCCTAAGAAGATGTGGCAGACATAGTTGGTTGTTTCTAACCCAGTGTTCGTCCCCTGCTACCCCTTCTTTCTCTTTGCTCGGAGCATCTCAATTCTGTTAAGTGAAGCTCTCTCTGCTACCTGGCCAGGTGTGGCAGCAGCTTCAGCCCCAGGAGCGAGGCCCTTCGTTCTCTGCCACAGCTGCCACTTGCAGCGCTGGCTGCTTCAGGGGACGTCCCAGGTTGAGCATTCAACAGAGGAAATGCTCGAAAAATCTCTTATGTTTACTCCTGTCTTTAATCTTCACGACAAACCAATGAGAACATTACCATCCCTACTTTACAGATGACCGTGAGGCTTACACAAGTCACAGAGCCCAGGGTCACAAGCCAGAAGGCTGAGGTCTGTGCAGTAGCACCAAAGCCCATGTTCTTAGCCACACTAATGCTGCGCTCCCAGGTCTGGCATTGCACGATTTCACTGAATTTTCTCTTTAGGTTGGTTGAATTTCAGAAGAATTTGTGATTAGGGGACAGACTTTTGGGGAACAAGAAATAGAATTTTGACATTGGAAAGACACTCTACCCGATGGTGATATTTTCCACATTTTTCTGACTGTAAGATCTTCTAGAATGTTAAAATGCAGATTCTAGAGAAGGCCCCTGATAGTCTACTTTTTTAACAAAACATCTTCCTCCCCGACGTGAGTCTCCCAGTCAAGCAAGTTAGAAAAGCTCTGTACCTCCCGGCGTTGAATATAGGCCCAGACAGAGCAGATTTCCAGACAGAGTGGATTTATGAAATCTAAGCAAGAGAAAGGGATCTTGAAGTTCAGCTGATGCCCCATCACCCACAGACACGGGGCAGCCAGTCCTGATGACACTTACACTGGATGCATTTAGAGGCGGGTCCATCCAGGGCACCACAGCCTCTCACAGGGGCCAGGCCGTCCTGCCTGCACCTGGTAACTAAGCACCTGGTAATGAACCTTGCCCCTCAGCCTCAGCTGACTGGACACCTCACTAGGCTGCCCCAGTCAAATCCTTTCTCCCAAGAATTTTTAATTAAATTCTGGTTGCTGGGCACCAGCTCTATAAATTCACATGAGATTACGGTCAGTAAAGAGAGAGAAAGAGGAAGTGAGCTGAGAGGAAGAGGGAGGCAGGGAAGGAGGGGAAGGGGAGACTAAAGGAGGGGGAGGGAAAAGGGGGCGGAAACAAAAAACAGGCAAGTGGAGAGAAAAGGGAGAAAGAGTTTAGTGGGTTAAATAGTGGACCTCAAAAGATGTATATTCACCCAGAACCTCAAAACAGGACCTTACTTAGAAAAGCGTTTTTGCCGGTGTAATTAAGTTAAAAGATCTAAAGATGAGATGACCCTGGGACTAGGGTGGGCCCGAAATCCAATGACTGGGGTCTGTATCTGTGAAAGGAGAGCGAGCTTTGACGGAGGGGAAGGCCATGTGAAGACAGGGCAGGGATTGGGGTGATGTGTTTAGAAGCCCAGGAATGCCCAGGATTGGCCATCAGAAGCTGAGAGAAAAGCAAGGAACCAATTCTCTTTCAGAACCTTCGGAAGGAACCACCCCATGGGCACCTTGATCTTAGACTTCCAGCCTCCAGAACTGGGAGAGCATCAGTTGCTGTTGTTTTTAGCCATCAAGTTTGTAGTGACTTGTTATGACAGCCCTAGGAAACTGATTCGTCTTTGGAGATGCAGAGGAGGGGGAAAGGGCTGGGAGGGAGAGGGAGGGGAGGGCAAGGGAGGAAGGCACGGGGGAGGGGAGGGGAGAAAGAGGAGCGAGAACCAAGCACCAAGCGGGGGTGCAGGGAGCAGAGGGAGAGAGACTGTGCTGCCCCCCTCGGCGCCTCCCCAGTGTCCGTGCCCTTCGATGTCCTGGGTCACTTGAGGATTCGGCCTGAGGTTCCCAAGGTGTCCCCTGCATCCTGACATGACACCCTCACCCCACCCCAAGTGTCTGTGAGAGGGCGTCTGCTCCCCACGCCCTGGCCCCGTGGCGAGGGGTGCAGAGCTGCAACTGAGCCCTGACCTGGGCACCCAGGCTGGCCCTGGGAGCACGAACAGGGAGGCTGACAGCAGCCAGGTGCCCGGGATGGGGTCTCTGCAGCGAGCTGTGCACGTGGGACGCGTGGGGGACCGGCTGCTCTTCGCTGGATGATGCAGCGCCACGAAGCCCCCCCATCCCTCCCTGGCACTCCTCCCTGGCACTCCAGTGGCCTCCTCGCAAGGTGGCTTTCTGGGACCGTTTCACATGATGATGAGCCCCTGTCTCCTGCTAGTCGGCCCCACCGAGGGCTCGGTGGCCACCTCTGCAGCTGGTGCCGTCAGGGTTGGGTCCTCGGTAGGGTGGTCAGGGGGAATTTCTTCCACGCCTGCTGGAACGCTCCAGAACAGAGGCATTGGGGCACACGCTTGAGGGGTTTTCAGAGCCCAAGGTCCCCTTTCATTCTCTCATGCAGTGTAATTTTTTATTGATGATAAAAAATAAAAATTCTAAAATAATAAGAAACGATGATTTTAAAAAAATAATGAAACCCTTCCTGAGTGCCAGGCAGCATGCTAAATGCTTTACAGCCATCTCCGTGGCTTCTCCCAACAGCTCCAGGAATAGGGGGTGCTGTGACCCCCCCATTGAAGGGAGAAACCGAAGCAGATCAGGGTGGTAAAGACCCTGCCCAGGGTCCCCAGCAGGAGGACAGACGGCATTTGAACCACAGGCTGCCTGCCGTTTACCTGCTGTGCTCCTTGCACGTACCCTGAATGAGGAGAATCCCTGGAGCGTTTTCACACGCTCCTTTGTTACTGAAACCGCAGCAGATTTTTCTCCGTGTTTTCCTTAGGAGAACAAGGGGCCTGAATGGTCTGAGCTGGGTTCCTCAGCCCCAGGTGCCTCCGCCCTGTGCCTGCTCGCTGAGGGCTGGGAGGGTCCGAGGACAACCAGAGTGGGAAGAGGGAGGCTAGAGTTTTGCTTCACTCCGACGTGGAAGTCTGGAAAACAAAGCCCAAACGTAAGGTGGTTTCTCTGCTTCCCTCTGCTCCTCACAGACTTCCTGGGGTCCAGGTTGCATCCCACCCCAGTCTCCCTGAGCCCTCCTGCCAGCCTGTGACTCTCCCACTCCCCATCCCAGCCTAGCTGGGGCCATGGTGGTGTCACCCATGGTTTCCCACACAGAGTTTGGAGGTGGCTGGGGGGTGTGGTGGGGGGCAGGAGCCAGGCTGGAGGTCCGGAGGCAAAACCTGCTCTCGGTGTTGAGGTCGGGGGGGTGGGCCCTGGAAGAGCCCACCTCACTCTCTGGGCTTCCCGGTCCTCATCTGACAGATTGAGATAATATCCACCTCCAAATCTGCACTGTAATTATGTGCTGTTTGCTGTACGTCAGTTATACTTTAACAATGAGATTTTCAAAAGCACAATACTCTATTATTTGGGGAAGCACACCTAGGTACCTTCAAAGGAGCAAGGAAGCGCTTACCTGAGGGGGAGGGAGAAGCTTGCGGCAGGATGGGTCCTGGAGGCTCTGGAGTGGAAACTCACCTTACTCACCTGGCTGGTGGTTCAGTAGCTGTTTGTGGGTCATGCTTTGTGAAGCCTTGTGTTTATGCTTTTGGTGTTTGTCGGTTCAAATGCTGTATTTTACAACTTTAAAAGGGTTACAGAATAATGAAATCGGCCTCCCGGGATGGTGGGGGCATTCTGTGAGATGTGCGTTTGGCGTCCTGGCACATTGCTGGTGCCCGGTGAGCAGGGCCTGAGTCCAGTGACCTGCCCTTCCCGGGTCCTCATTCAGCCCGGGGGCAGCTCAGCAGGTGGTCAGGCCCAGAACCCCGAGGAGCCCACCAAAGAGAAGAGGGGGTAGGAAGAGAGGAGTTATTGACGAATTCATGGGGCAGTGAGAAATGTATTGAGAGTTGGCTGCATCCCAGCCCAGAGTAGTTTCAGAAAGGAGCTGTTCTGATGGCTTTTGTGTTCCTTGTTTGTTCATTCCTTCCACAGATATTTACTGGTCACCTGCCGTGTGACGGGCAAGGTGACAGCTGAAGGGGACACTGTGGTGGGCAAGACAGAGCCCCTCCTCTCGGTGCTTCCAGGCTAGTAGAGCAGCGGACGTTAAAAGGGACAGATTCCCCCTGTGGCGGTCGTGAAGGAGAGAGGAAGTGCAGGGCGCTGGCTGAGCAGGTAGGACGGCCACCTCGCCTAGTTTTTCATTTTCACTTTGGGGACATGGTGGTGTCAGAAAAGTCTTCCTGAAAGAGGCGACATATATACTGAGCCCTAGGGTTACCTGGTCTAGCACGTTCTAGACAGGGAAACAGAATGTGCAAAAGCGCGGAGGTGGGAAGGAGAGGCTGGTGACTTGACTGTAAAAATATTTAGGTGGCTGGAATACCCCTGAGGGGGGAGGGTGGGGGTGCCGTTGTGGGGAGGAAACCAGAAAGGGAAGTCAGGGTTCGTTCATGAAGGGCTTTCTCTGCCTGGTAAGGAGTCCGGAGAGTGTAGAGTCGGGGCGTTTCGTCGCCAGGTTTGCATTTTGGAAGAAGCGTGGCAGCTGCCATCTCTGTTAGAAGTGGATGGCTGCTCTGGGCAAGCAAAGCCAGCCTCCGACTCTGGAACAGGAGCTGACCTTCTCAGGAGAGTTGCCCTCACCCTCCTACCAAGGCCACTGTTTTGTCAAAGGACCAGGGAAGCCCACTTCTGCCCAGCTCTGAGAGAACTCCCACTGTCAGGGCATCGTGGATGACAAGTCTTGGAGGACTGGGGACTCTCGGTGTCGGTGCAAGGAACTCGCCTGCAGCGCCCGGTGCCCTTCATGAAGCAGGAACTCAAATAATGCTGGCTGTTGAGCTGCTGAGGCTGCCTGCGCCTTGCTTTAGTTTTCCTTAATTTCTAGGACTATCATGGCCTGAGGAAGTAAGACTCCTAGGTACGCTGCACTACTGAAACCTAAAATTCTAAATGTCCATTTGTTTTGTGGCCAACATTTAGCTGTCTAGCTGATGGAAGGCTCACTTCTCAAAGAGGATTCTTTGCTCAGATGTTATTAGTGAGAATGAGGGTCACACATGGAGCATGTTAAAATGCAGTTTCTGGGAATTTTGATTCAGTAGGTATATCAGTCACCTTTGGCTTGGTTATGCTGCAGTAACAAATAACTCCTCACATCTCAGTGGCTTGTAACAAGAAAAGGTTTGTTTCTTGCTCACATGTTGACCGTAATGTGAAACAGTAACATTTTTATTTTATCAGTCAGTATGCCATACTTTCTTCACTTAAGGACACAGACTGAAGAAACAGCCCCTATAGGGGACACGCCACTCTTGTATCAAAGGTGAATAATCATCTTAGAGGAAAGAAGGAGCGAATGATTTGGGAACAGTAATACTTTCTGGACAGGTGGTCTGGGGTGGGGCCCGGGACTATGCATTTTTAGTAGTATTTGCAGGTGAATCTGTTGCAGGAGCTCCGAGGGCCACACTTTGAGGACCTCTGGACGATCACATGTTAGGATAACAAAAGACATCGGTCTGGACTAGTTTCTCAAAGTGCAGAGTTGGGCAGTTTCCTGTCTTTCTGCCTGACACTAATCTTTCACTGCTCCCTTTCTCCTTTGACTGTTTTATCTTAGACGCCTTCTAGGCTCTGAGTGCTCCACATTTAAGCCTTTCGTCTTAGATCTTTCTGTCATACCTCCAGCTTTGTTTTCTGCTAAACAACACAATAAATCTGGTTTCAAAAAGTAATGCATGTGAATGGGCATGCATGCGTTTACGTGTTCTCCCTGCCTGAGTAGGTATTTGCATTTTAACCAGGTTATTTTCATGACGCAGAGCTGCTGAAATGATGAGAATCTCAGGGACCCTGACCAGTGGTAATGGATGGCGACAGTAGGGCCCCGTCCCCCAGCCCCCCTCCCCCATGGATGGCGCGTCTCTCTGCCCCCTTGTGAGTATCTCTGGCGCTGCGCCTGCCACCTGGTGTTATAATAATCTATTCAGGGCCGTCTTCCTTGCTAGATGATGAGGTCCTTGAGGGCAGAAGCTTTGAGTTCTTCTATCCCCTGCATGCAAAAATGTTTAATGAATGAATGCATGTTTGTTTCTTGCATATCATTGCAACCCACTCTTGGAGTATTTTTTAAATTGGCCTTTTTTTTTTTTTTTTTTTTTGGCTCATGTCCTCGCATCTCTTTCCGAGTCCTTAGAAGTGCACTTTCCAACATGGTAGCCATCAGACACATGCTACTGAGCTGTTGAACCGTGACTACTCTGAACTTACATGTAAAGCACTAGACTTAAAGCACTGGATTTCAGAGACTTAGCACAATAAAAACGTAAAATATCTCATTGTACTTAAATATCTAATCAATATCCCATTCATAGTTTTATATTGATTATAGGTTATAACGATATTATTTAGGTTATATTTAATTAAAATATTATTAAAATTAAATTATTATTTAATATTTAATTATTAAAATGGTTAAAACTTATTTTCTCTTACTTTGTTTCATGCAGCTACCAGAAAAATTTAAATTGCATAACGTGGCTTGCCGTTATATTTCTATTGGACAGTGCTGCCTTAGAGAATATCTGAGTTTCCCAGTCACATCTGCAAGTTTTCTTTACTTCCCTGGGGAGTAATTCACTTAAGTACAGAAGCAGGAACTTATTTCAAGGAGCAGAGGAGCACCTGACAGTAGCTTTTCCTCTCTTAGCCTTCGATTCCCTTGAACATGGGTTTTTTCTTCCAATGCTCCCGTGAAGAGGATGCCATCAACCTGCAAATTCCAGCAGCTCAATCCTGCTTGAGCCAGAGCATTGTTCCTGTCAGCATCAGGTCTGTAGCAGAGGTTCTTTTCAGTCCTGGTTGGCTGAGCAGGTCTTGTTCCTAAGCCCGAAAATCCCTATTACGGGATGACTTCTTAAGTAGGGCATGAAGAAGTTAGAGGAGGCAAGTGCAGTTCTGCCAGGAACACCTTTACGGGGTGGGGCTCACACTGACCGCCTGGAAGCAGGAGGGGGCTTCCAGGGCGGGAGTGTGCTGATTCTTGATCTGAGTGCTGGTTAGGTGGGTAAGAAAAGTCACAACTTTATGAAAAGTCATCAAATGGTATATACATTTATGATTTGTTCTCTTTTCTGTAGGTATGTTTATACTTCATTAAAAATTTTACATAGTAAGACAAATAGAATATGAGTAAAAGTCTCAAAAGATACAAAAAGGAGAGAGAATTAAAGCCCTGTGAAAATAAGTCTCTAGGACAGACTATGAAAAAATCTTGCATTGTTTCATTTTTAAAATGTGCCACATATAATAAATAACATTAAATACAGCGTTTGTGACAGATGCTTAAGATGGCCCTGTGATCCACCTGTGGTTATGTCCTGTGTGATGCTCTCCCTTGAGTGTGGGCAGGGCTTGTGACTTGCTTCTAACCAGTAGAACACAGCGTGATGACAGAACGTACATGATTACAGTACATAGATGTTGCTGCAGTCTCTGCACCCCTTATTGGCTTGGAGGAAGCAAGAATCCAGCTTGGGGATTCTTGTAGGCATGAAATCCCACATGGTCCTCTAGGAGTTGAGGATGGCCTCTGACCAACAGTTAGCGAGAAACTGAAACCTTCAGTCTTAAACCACAAGGAGCTGATTTCTGCCAATAACCTGAAGGAACTTGAAAGCAGATCCTTCCCCAGTCGAGCCTCTAATGAGACCTGAACCCTGACTGACATCTTGATTGCACCCTGGTGAGACCCTAGACAGAGGACCCAGCTAAGCCAGGCCAGGACTCCGGACACATAGAAGCTGAGAGCAAATAAACAGGCATTGTTTTAAGCTGTGAAGTTTGTCTTAATAATATTAGGCAATAATAGAAAACAATGATGGCGCTAAAGATAAAAAAGCAGCCCAGCACCAGACGTGCAGTGGGTTATCAGCTGAAGTTTGTTGAAAGAACCCTAAGATATGAGGTCTCTCTCCTTCTCTCTCTCTGTCTCTCTCTATTTCTCTCCCTCTCTCTCTCTGTCTCTCTCACATACACACACACACACACAAATAGGCCTCATGCATGACCCCTATGGATGATTTCATGTGGAAGGGGAAAATCTTTTTGAGAATAACTTTTAAAAAATGAAATTAATATATACTCGTTGTAGAAATTTTAGAAAGTACAGATTAGGAAAAAGAATATAAAACCACCAGTTTCTTCATTGAACATGTACTAATTTTGTAATATCCATAAGTTACCATTATTGACATATAGAAAGATGACATTGATTTTATGCATTTATAAAAATAGTAGTTGTTCATTGTAACAAAGTCTGGAAAACATAAAAAAATAAAATGAAGAAACTCAAGTCATCAGTAATCCTCCTCACAGAGATAATCCCTGTTGACATTGTTTTATGTCATCTATGTACATGTGCGTATTAGTCTGCTAGGGCTCTCGTAACAAGATACCATAGACTGGGTGGCTTAAACAACAGAAATGTATTTTCTCACAGTTCTGGAGGCTAGAAGTCTGAGATCAGGGTGGTTGGGCTCTGGCGAGAGCCCTCTTCTGTGTTTGTAGACAGACAGCTGCCTTCTCACTGTGTGCTCGCATGGTGGAGAGGGAGAGTGAGCTTTCTGGTTTCTCTTCTTAGGAGGAACTAATCCTGTTGTATCAGGGCCCCAGTCCTATGATCTCACTTAACCTTAATTACCTCCTTGTAGGCCCTGTCTCCCAATACAGTCACATGGAGTTAGGCCTTCAACATATAAATTTTGGAGAGACAATTCAGTCTATAGCAGTATGTGTACAATTTTTAAAAATTAAAAGTTGGATTTTACTCTATTTCCACTTAGCAATATATCCTCTTTTCTCCCATGATTCTATATTCTTCTCCACTGTTTTTATTGGTTGCATAGTATTCCTGCATAATAGCTGCATAATGGCTATATGAATGTACCATTAGTTGTTTAACCAATCTTGTATGGATATTTAGATGGTTTCTAACTCTTTTCTGTCATAAATGACATAGGAGTTGATATGCTTTTAGTTTAATATACTTTGTGTATATATGTGATTAATTCCTTCCAGATAGATAGAAGGCATCACCTTGAAGAATTTATCAAAAAGGAGCCCCCATATCTTTGCCTTTGTTCTAAGCTATGTGCTAGCAGAAAGGCAGATATTATTTGGAGTTTGGATCTTGGGTTTTTCCTGTCATTTTAGAAGCCTTGGGGCTCAAGGAAGCAGCGTTATCAAGGAGCCACTGAGCTACCCAGGGGGCTCTGCATAAGGAGGAGCTTCCAGAAAACCCTTGGCATGCAGGTGCTTTGTGCCCTGAGGCCATGTGTGTGGGGGTATGTCATGGAAGCTGAGTGTTATCTTACAAATTAGAGAAGGAACTGGCGAGGGTGTGTTAGACCCTTACCCTGTGTTCTAGATTACGGGGAGAAGTGAAGACAGAAGGGAAACCATGCCAGCAAGCGTGTGGCCAGGCACAGGTAGCTGGTGATGTTGGGTGGTATTAAGGAGATGCTCTTTGGCCAAGACCACCCTTCCTTGGGAAGGGTGAAGGTGGAGAGAATGAAACTAAGGAATACGTTGTAGTCAGAGTTTGCTAGGTTTTCCTTCCCAGCATTCATTCCCCATTCTTGCGATAACAGGATCCTGACTCTCCTTTGGGGACCAGCCCTCACCCACTCTCTGACCAGGGGTTGGCACAAAACCAGGCCTGGCCAGTCCATCAGCAGGTGCAGTGACAGGCTTGTGACTAGACCTGGCCAGAGGAGGCCTCCCAGGACTCCTGCCTGATGTGAGAAATGAAGGGCTCCATTTATCTCCTCTGGTGGAATGTAAGCCTGGAGTTGCTAATGGTGGTGCTCATTACTCAAGAATGAAGGGAAGTAGAGGTGAGAAATGCAGAAACAGTGAATCTTGATGGGATTGTTGGAGTTCCTGGTTGCAGCCATGCCTGAAGCATCCTAAGCAAGTGCACCTTCCTCCCCTCCTTAACCCCTCCCCATGTGCCCCCCTGCCAGCCCTTTGTTCTTTAAGCCACTTTGAATTGAATTTCTATTTTACTGGCAGGCAAAAGGGCCCTGAGTAAAATACCTTTCTATTTAACTAGAGCTCCCCCTGCATCTCAGTGCAGAGCTCTGGTGAACTCTGCTGTAGAAACTTATTACCCGAGTTCATGGGACACCTAGGACCAAAGCAGCCCACACATGAATCTCCAATCCTACCGCTGCAATGAGAGGGAAGGGCAGACCACTCTTGAGTGAGAGGAGAGAGAGGGAGGGAGAGAACACTGGTCCAAAGGTGGAGTGAGGGTGGGAGAAGGACAAACATGTGAAGAGACAGAACTGGATGGAGTTGTCCTGGCTCTCGGTGCTCAGCCACATGCAAGGAGACAAGGGGAGACCACACCCATGTGTGCCTGCCTTTCGGGAGTCACTGTATGCCCCATTATGCCTTTGGGGATGGTGGCTCAATACGGTCTTTGAATTAGACCCAAACCTGCATCCCTGCTCCATGGGATGGGCTGGGAGGAGTTCGTTAGCTCCGCTCAGCCAACAAGCTTTATGGGCATGAGGCCGGTAGAGAATATGGCTTAGGAGGTGTCATCAGTTCTAGTGAGTAGATCTTGTCATCCCCTCAGAAAGGGCTGCCTAGTCCAGAGACTCTGTCCTACTGGTGACTCAGTTTCTCAGTCCCTCCTACTCTTTTTGTCTCACCCCATGACCTTTGCTTCTTTCCCCCTTACCCTGTGTGCCCCCAGCGAGTAAGCTCTAACCCAGACAGTGAGCCGCTGCCCACCACGGAGCTTCTCGACTGGTCGGAGTTCTTGCGCTGGACCTCCTCATTCCCTGGGTTCCCTTATGCCTACAGATGGCGTTCGGGAGCTCGTAGGTCTGATCAGACTGCAGGCAGGCGGCAGTGGTGGGAGGTGCTCACAGGATGCCCTTACGGCTTCAAATGGGATAGAGTGGCTTTTTCCCTCAAAGCCGAAAATCTCAAGAAGATTCTAGAATCCTTCCCGTGGTTCATCTCTCCCAACGCAGGTTGAAAGAACACATATAATTTTGTCTCTGTGTGTGAGAGAGGGAACCTGTATGAGCATGCAGACATTCAGAACATTTGACATCAGGCTCCTCTCCCCTTACACATTTCCCTTTCCTCACCCCGCCACCCCCTTTTCAAGTAGCCTCTCATCGTGGGAGCTGGACTGCGTTGCCTAGGCTACAGGCGCTTTCTGTCAGTCTCAGCCTCCCTTCAGCCATCAAAGGGCCCCTTCCCAGAAGGTCGGCCACGAGCCAGCAGTTTTAGGCACACATGCTAGAGGATGCTCCTGGCCAAAGGTGGCCTCGACCCCAGGCCCTCCCGCCTGTCATGGCAGGGCACTGAAGAGTCCCCACGTGGCCATTTCACCCCGAGTTGGAAAGATGGAAGAGAATTCCCCTTTTTGAGTCACCTTCTTTTACTTTGCTTGCAGGGTTGGTTCTCAGAGTGTGGCCCTTGGATCAGCAGCGCCAGGAAAGGCAACCTGTCAAAAAGGCACGTTCTCAGTTTCCACCCCAGACCTAGTAGGTCAGAAGCTCTGGAGGTGAGGCCCAATGATCTGCTTTAAACAAGTCTTCCAGGTGATTCTGATGCTGGCTAGACTCTGAGAACCACTGGTTGACAGCATGGTTTCAGAGGGTTTGGGTTTGTGTAGTAAAAATGTTCACAGCTGCTGATGTTAACTGAGGCCGACTGTTACCTGTGCCCAGCTCTTAGTTAAGCACTTTCTATGTATCATCTAGTGTAAGGTTCTCATCTTGACTGAACATTAGAATCAGTGAGAATCTTTTGAAAAATACTGATGCTTGGGCCCATCTTTAGATAAACAGAATCAAATCAGCTCTAGTTACACAGAATTAGAGTGCCTGGTGGAGATCCAGACCCAGTGAGCGTTCTTTAAACACTCCGAGGTTCTTCTGATTCACAGGGAGGGTTGAAAAGCATACTTCTAGCCATCTCTCTGACACCTTGTAGCTGTGGGACTTTCGGAAAATTCCAGTGCTCACCCCCCTGCTTACAGCCTTGATTTTTGCATCTGTAAAATGGGGGTGATGATTCCTACCCTATTGCCACCCAAGACTGTTATGTGGAATAAATGAAATAAAAGATACGAAATCTTCTTGTAACTGCTCTTAAAATTGTAAGCAAGACGAGTTTGAACCCCCAGCTCAAGTGCAGTGGGAAACCCAGCATTTCTCTCAGCAGATTGGTGGGGAACAGTGTTGGAGGTGGGGACTCCCTTCCCCTAGCTCCCTTTGGCTCTGACTTTCAGTTTAGATTTACTTCATCTTTGCCTAAGGCACATCCCTACCCCACCCCAGTCCTCCTCTCCCCAGACTTACACCAACTCAAGCTCAAGGCTATGTACAGGACAGCCTGTGCTGAAGGGTCCGGACAACATCAAGGGCTTAGAGGAGGCCAGAGCAAACATCTTTAGACTGTTAGTCTTTATATCATTCCCACCTCCAGGGGCTGGTTGCTCTTTCTCTTCTCCATTGGGGCTCCAGCCGCCCACCATCTTGGTACCCCTCCCCTCCCCTCCCCTCCCCTCCCTAGCTTCCAGCCTCCAGACTCACTTGCTCATTTCGCCTGCCGTGTTCTTTAACTATTTCTTTGCCACATTTCTATCCCAACCCTGCCTTACCCAGAGGGATAGCGTTCTACAACCACTTGTTTCATGAAGGCATTTTTTTGTTTGTTTGTTTGTTTTGGGTGTTGTTTTTTTTTTACATTTTTAAAATTGGAATATAGTTGATTTACAGCGTTGTGTTACTTTCTGCTGTACAACAAAGTGAATCAGTCATACGTATACATGTATCCACTCTTTTTTAGATTCTTTTCCCATATAGCTTATTACAATGTACTGAGTAGAGTTCCCTGTGCTTTACACTAGGTCCTTATTAGATATCTATTTTATATATAGTCATCAAGGCGTTTTGCTGAACAGAAACACTTGTTTCCTGGAACAGTTTTTCTCTTCTTTTTCCCACTACATAAGCAGAACTGTTAAGAGCAACAGCTTTAGAAGCAGATGTACAGAGTTCATGTCTTAGATTTTCGCCTTGCTGGTAGTCGACCTTAGAGGGTACCTCTTGCTACTCCACATGTGGTCCGTGAACTAGCACCATCACCATCAACTGGGAGTTTTTACAAGAGGCAGACGCTCAGGCCAGCCCAGGACACTCTGAATAAGGATCTGCATTTTAACAAGAGCTCCAGATGAATCATTTGCACGTTAACGTCTTGGAAGCCGCATTCTAACATCTCTGAGCCTCAGCTCCCTGGCCTGTAAAGCAGAGATAATACCTGGGGTGGGAGTGGAGGTGAGGGCTGTGAAAATGACATGAGATAATATATGCAAACATAAGCGCGTCTTGGAGAGCCTTCAGTAAATGGTAGCTTTTATTATTATTAGCTGTTAAGCTGTAACAGCTCTATTCCTGCATTCAGGATTGTTATTGTAACCCAAAATAGAACCTCTCAGGATGCCAGGACCCTCAGGGTACAGCGATGGCTCTGTTCTGGGGCTGGTGGAGGGGAGATGGGGGGATGTAAGCCGTGAGGTTTCAGGACTTCATTGTGGGGGAAGGGAGAGATCAGCCTGGCCAGCTGCTAAGCAAACAACCGTGGTTCACGTATTTTGGCTCTGCAAACTCATGTCTGCACGGTTGGGTGTGCTGGGGGTGATGCACAGCCATGGGAATCAATGCACTGGATCTTCTTGGTGTGACATGTTTACTCATGGCAAGTAATTGAAAACATCATTTGCATGTTAAAAACGGATCTCGAGAGAGGACATAGAGCATGGTTCTATTTATGGCAAGTTTTACAACAGACAAAACTAAAGAAAGGTGATAAAAATCAGAATATCACTTGCTTGTTGGAGGGTGGGGGGATTGACTGGAAGGGGGCTTGAGGGAACTTTCCAGGGGATTGGAAACATTCTAGATCTTGATTGGTGTGGTGGTGATATTTGTCAAAATGCATCAAACTGCACCTTGCAATGAGTTGGCCAAAATTTAATTCATTTAAAACAGAAATGGGGAACAGGAAGGAGAGATCACAGGACCCCACCCCCCATTTTCTCTGTCTGGGAATTAACCAGACCCTCAACACCAAAGGCCCTCTGCCCTAAGCCCAACCTTAGCCAATCACCTACAGGCTGGGGCTGGTGTAGACAATGCCCGGGGCCAGTGTAGATGGATTGGGTGAAATCTTCAGTCACACTTGCCCAGGGGCCTCGGGGTTGTATTCCCAGCAGCCCTGGACTCTGGCTCCTGCACCTCAGTGAGAAGGAGTCTGAGAGGAATTCCGTGGCGGTCCAGTGGTTTCCTGGCCGCTGCTAAGCAAAGGGGACTCCGTGCTTCCACTGCAGGGGGCCCGAGAACGATCCCTGGTTGGGGAACTAAGATCCCATATGCGGCGTGGCGCAGGCAAAGAGAAAGAAAGAGAGAAAAAAAGAGAAGGGTTGGGGGGGGAGGAAGGAAGGAAAGAACGAAAGGGAGAGAGAGAGAGGAAGGAAGGAGGGAGAGAGGGAAGGAAGGAAAGGGGGAGGGAGGGAAGGAAGGAAGGGGGGAGGGAGGGAAGGAAGGAAGGGGGGAGGGAGGGAAGGAAGGGAGGGAGGGGGGAGGGAAGGCGTCCACGAGGACAGCCCCGTGGGCAGACTCCATCCCAGCCCGCACAGCCTGTGGCTTCTGTTTGTTCCCAGTTTATGATGGCACAGCCCACTGGGTTTCCCTGTGGACTGGGAACACTTCCCAGGGTGCTGCCTTGCCCCTCCTTGGGCACAGGTCCCCCACGTTTTCCTGTCCAGGCTGCTGGCCTTGCCCTGTCACTCCATAAACTTGGCATGAGGCGGTCACCGCCAGGCAAGGCTGTCTTCCAATTGTCGCCTTCTTCAGTGTCTGCACCTTGGCCTACAAAGGAGCCCTGAATTCCCTGCCCTGCCTCCCTTTGTGTCCTAGTCCGTCTCCCAGCTCTGGCGAACACCCCGGAGACCATACTTTATCCTAACATGGGCCTTTCTTCACCTCAGAGTCTTGGCCCTATAAAGAGGGTATTTTCTCTTCCTTAAGTCTTGATTTCCGGTCTCAGGATTAACCTCTTCCTGGGAGAATTAACAGTGGGATGTCTGTTCTTTATGGGAAAACTCCACTTCCGCCGTCAGTGGGAAAAACCCCAGAGGGTGGGTGGATTATTCGCACTACACACACACACACACACACACACACACATGCACGCACACACGCATGCACAGAAAGAGGAAATGACTTTTTTTTTTACTTTTTTTTTGATTATTATTTTTTATTTATTTTTTTATACAGCAGGTTCTTATTCGTCCTCCGTTTTATACACATCAGTGTATACATGTCAATCCCAATCTCCCAATTCATCACACGAGGAAATGACTTCTACTCAGCGGTTAATGACAGAATACAGGTCTCCTGACTTCCAGGCCAATTCTAGTTGCTTTGATTGGGGCTGAAATTCAGGCTCCACAAGGGAACTTAGTCTGCTTGGGACACCACTGCATGATCCTGACAAGCCACTTAATGTCTCTGCAACTCTGCTTCTTGACAGTAATTGGGGACCATAATAGTTACCTACTTCATAGGGATATTTAGCGGCTCAATTAGTACCAGCTTCTGAAGTGCCTGAGTCCTGTTATTAGATGTAATGGAGTATGTCTGCTGGTGTTGGCCGAGCTGTTGGCTCTTGGTGGGAAATGCTCTTTCCAAGGAAGAATCAAGATGCAAACTCCAGGGACCGGGCAAAAGGGGAACAGAGCCCAGTGCTCTCAGGTGTTTCCAAATCCTCCTTGTCATTTGACTTTGAAGGGAAGATGCTGGAGTGAGGTGCTCAACTGAGAAATTTCTGCCTGACAGAATGATTCTTGAGTTTACAACCATGGACAGACATGTTTTCAAAGTGACTGCATTGCGTGGATTCACAGGCATCAAATGGGGACAAGAAAGTGATGGGGAGGGGCTGCCCCAGGTTCTTGGAAATAAAATTGTGCTTAGAGTTGCCCAAGTAAAATTCATAGCCAGTGGTTAGTGGGAGCTATCTGTATTAGTTAAGAAACAGGGTAAGCAGCTGAACAAAGAGATTCCAAACTGCGGTGGCTGACACAGGGTGCAAGTCATTTCTCTCTCCTGTCTCAGTCCAGAGGTGGCAGTTCTGGGCTGGTTGGGTCACTCTGTTCTCACCACACGGCCTTCGCTTGTGAGTTTGTTTCTCACCTTCTCAACCAGCAGGAAGGGGGAAAGGGACCAAGAAGACGCCTCCATTCTTTCTAAAGACAAGATCCAGAATGGGTACCAGCATTACGCTTTCCAGCTAGAACTTAAGCGAATAGCCACACAGAACTGCAAGGGAGGTTGGCAAGTGTAGTGTTCCCCTGGGAAGTCTTTTTACACGGAAAGGAGGAAAGGCTAGATTAGGGGGGACAACAAGCAGGCTGCCACCCCGTCCTTAAGAGAGACCACGAGACCGTCGGCAACTGTGAAATTGAAGAGGGCCAGAACGTCCAAACCCCAGCCGACTCACTGGGAATAATCACAGGCATAGGTCTGCAGTGTGGCTGTAATTTGCTGAGTAGGAATCAAAAGAGGTGGTCAGGTTTCCGGAAAGGAAATGTGAAGATAGAAACTAGTCCCAGGCCACGGAGAGCTTTTAACCCCTTTGAAAGACCCATCCTTAGAAAACAGTGCTCACCTGTGCCCAGGAGTTTGATGCCAATGTGAGATGCCTCCTTCCAGCTGGAGGTTTGAGCTTCTAGCTCTTGTTCCTGACTCATGGAGGGAGGTGAAGGGGGAGGAGGTCAAAAAGAGAGGTCCCAGGGGTAGCTTCAGTTACTCATTCATTGAAAGAGGAGTTTCTCTACCTTTTGCAAAAGGAGGAGGAGGAGATAGGGGAGGGGAGGAAAAGGAAACAGGGAGAGAGCTGCTTCCCCCTGCCCCTCAAAACCCCTCTAGCTGACCTTTAAATTTTCAGAATAATGCAATTTGCATATTACTTGAATGACAATCTGTTTAGTGGATTAGAATACCCTGGAAAGGAGAAAACCTCAGCAGATAGTAAAGCTTTGTAAGACCCGTTGACATTTGGGGAAAACTTGCTGCTAAGATTTCTAATGAAACAGCCCTGGGATATTTTCAAAGACTGGTTTTCCCCTCAGAACATTCATGCCTAAGCCCCTCTACTTGTCAAAATTAGACCAGAAAACTGCTGACATGGAGAATTTATTTTAAAAGAGCATAGGATGGAGCTGGGAAAGACAGAGACTGAATCAGAGAGATGAACATTTTTATTATGAAAAATTGAACACGTAAATAATAGACCCAGCTACAGCAATCACCAAGTCCTGGCCAATCTTACCTGCACCCCTCACCCACTTCCTGACTTACCCCTGGATTATTTTGAGTAAATCCTGGCACTATATCATTTCATCTATAAATTTCAGTATGTTTCTCTAAAAGATAAGAACTTTTTTACAAAAGATATAACCAGAATACATAATCGCAGTTTAAAAATCAATAGGCAGGCCCCAGTAGGGACTTCCCTGGTGGCCCAGTGGTTAAGAATCCGCCTGCCAATGCAGGGGACACGGGTTCAAGCCCTGGTCCGGGAAGATCCCACATGCCGCGGAGCAACTAAGCCCGTGCGCCACAACTACTGAGCCTGCGCTCTAGAGCATGCGAGCCACAACTACTGAAGCCCGTCCGCCTAGAGTGCGTGCTCCGCGACAAGAGAAGCCACCGCAATGAGAAGCCCACGCACCGCAACAAAGAGTAGCCCCTGCTCGCTGGAACTAGAGAAAGCCCATGCGCAGCAAAGAAGACCCAACACAGCCATCAATCAATCAATCAATCAAGAGTAATTCCTTAATATAACCAAATATGCCATCAGTGTTTAACTTTCTCCAGTTCCCCTCCCCCACCCTTTTACAATTGATTTGTTGATATCAGGATCCAAACAAGGGCTGCTTGCTGTATTTGCTTACTATGTCAGATCCCTCTGTTTCTTTTTTTTTAATTTATTTTTATTGAAGTGTAGGTTTACAATATTGTGTCTAAGTTTCTTTTAATCTACAGGTTCCCACTTCATCTACTTTTCCCCCCATTTACATCATAAAGTTCCCCAAGGTCTGGGTTTACTGGCTTCATCCCACTCGTGTCATTTAATATGTTCCTCCTCCCCTGCGTTTCCTGATGATTGATTGCTAGATCTTGAGGCTTGGTCTCATTCAGGTTAGATTTGGCTTCACTGGTGCACGTTCCTACAGCAGGAGGCCCATCCTGCCTGACTGTCTCTCTGTGACATTAGCAGATGTTGATGATCATTTGCTCGATCCATTGTTTCAGTAGGTGTTTGCAAAATGTGATATTCGAATTCTTTTATTCCTTCTTTATTTGCTAGCTGGAATCCTTCTATGGATGGCAATGTTCCCTCCTCAGCTATTTATGGTTACCGTGAGGAAAAATTCCTATGGGAAGGACAGGATAAATGCTTGATTTTTTCCCCTTTACTTACCAGTTTTCGGAATAACGAATTGTTTCCTTACCATCTTCCAAAAGGACGGAGAGTTTTGGTTTGTTTTTATTTTGTTGTTTATGAACTCATGAGTTTTTACATATGCAATGTGATTCAGTCCTTTGTGGTTCTTCTTACTGGTGCTTAAACCATCCTACTGTTGGCCAGTGGAATCTTCTGTAAGTTGACCCCTGAGTCCTGTTGGCATGACCCCAGTAGTCTCTGATAGCTTCCTTGCTTTCTGATATGACTAGATGACCAGGCTTATCTACATTTCTTGCCCTAGACCTGGAATCAGTCATTTCTCTACAGAGCCTGGTTTCTCTTAGTGGTAAATGGTATTTAGAAAGCACCATCTGGGCAGTTCAAACAGTTTTTAAGAAAACATTTCTTTTTAATTTAGAAATAAAGTATAAGCATTGCAAACACAAGTTTAATTCAAGGACTAAATGAGAAAGTTGAAAGAGAATGTTCCAGAATAGCATTGTCCAGTAGAACTTTCTGTGATGATGGACGTACCCTTTATCTGAGCTTTTCAGTATGGTGGCCACTAGCTACTAGAATTTGGCATGTGGGCAGTACAACGGAAGAACTGATTATTAAATTTATTTTTAAATTAATTTCAGGTTTAAATAGTCACTTGTGACTAGTGAATGCCTTATCAGACAGTGCAGAAAATCTAGAATCTAGTGATTAAATTCCACAACGATGTTTTTTTCAAGCACCATCCATGTGCAAGGCATGGGAAAGGCACTGCAAGAGAGCTGAGTAATACACTGTCATCCCTTGTAAGAACCTTCCAAAATATTATAGTAAAGGAAATAAGGTGAATCCCTTAATAATTTTTTTAAAAATTTTATTTATTTATTTATTTATTTATTTGGCTGTGTTGGGTCTTTGTTTCTGTGTGAGGGCTTTCTCTAGTTGCGGTGAGCGGGGGCCACTCTTCATCGCGGTGCGCGGGCCTCTCAGTGTCACGGCCTCTCTCGTTGGGGAGCACAGGCTCCAGATGCGCAGGCTCAGTAGTTGTGGCTCACGGGCCCAGTTGCTCCGCGGCATGTGGGATCCTCCCAGACCAGGGCTCGAACCCGTGTCCCCTGCCTTGGCAGGCAGATTCTCAACCACTGCGCCACCAGGGAAGCCCCCAATCCCTTAATAATTTTAATGTAAGCAAAGTGGTAATTGCTAGACAAGTTGCGTTGCGATGAGAATTCCAAAAAAGGAAATATGTTTTAATAATCTGGTTAGGGTGGTTAGAAGTGGATTCATGGAGAAGATGACAGAAGAAAGACACTTTTAAGAAATTATTATATGGTTACTTTATTTTATTTTTAATTTTGTTTTGGAGTTTTTTTCAAATAAACTTTATTTTTTGGAGCAGTTTTAAGTTCACACCAAAACTGGGTGGAAACTTAGAGTTCTCACATAACCACCGCCCCACACATGCACAGCCTTCCCCAGTATTAACATTCCCCCCTCCCTGAGTGGTACATTTGTTACAATTGATATTGACACATCATAATCACCCAAAGTCCATAGCTTACATTAGGGCTCACTCTTGGTCTTCTGCTTTCTATGGGTTTGGACAAAAGAATAAGGACATGTATCCATCACTAGAGTATCTTACAGAGTGTTTTCACTGCCCTAAAAATCTTCTGTGTTCTTCCTGTGATCACCCTACCCTCACCCTCTGGCAACCACTGATCTTTTTACTGTCTCCATAGTTTTGCTTTTTCCAGAATGTCGGATAGTTGGAATCATATGATATGTAACCTTTTCTGATCGTCTCCTTTCACTGAGTAGTATGCATTTGAGGTTCCTCCATGTCTTTTAATTGTTTGTAGTTCACTTCTTTTTAGTGTTGAATAATAGTCCATTTTCTGGATGTACCACAGCTTATTTATCCATTTGCTTCTGGAAGGACATCTTGGTTGCTTCCAAATCTTGGCAGTTATAAATAAAGCTGCTGTAAACATCCATGTGCAGGTTTTCATGTAGACCTAAGTTTTCAACTCATTTGAGGAAATAATCAAGGAGCACGATATCTGGCTTGTATGGTAAGAGTGTGTTTAGTTTTGAAGAAACTTTTAAAATTTACTTCATCATCATCACAATAATACCTTTCATTTATCGAGTGCTTGCTTTAGCCCAAACGTTTCACATGTAATAACTTATTTACTTTAATCCTAATAACCCTGTAAGGCAAATGCTTTTAACCTCCACTTTACAGGTGAGTAAATGGAGGCTTTAAGAGAATAGTGACTTGCTCAGGGCCCCACGGCTCCCCCGTAGAACTGGATTTCAAACCCACGTCTGTCTGACTTCAACGCCCCATCCTTTACTGCTGTTTATCAAGCTCTCAGGGCCCAAAGGTTTCACCAGAACTTTTAAAATGTGTCTCATTGTCTTGGCTTCTTGGACTGCTCCGAAATAAAGATCACTTTACTTCTGCACTTCTGAAAGCCTACTTCCAAAGGAGGCTGGCGTTTAGGATAACTTTCCGAGAGTGGAAGGGAAGAGCATGTCGGGGAGACCCGTGTGGTGGTAAATGGCAGGGGACTCAGCATCCTCCCTGACTCTCCTCGGCCCCAGCTGAGGCTGTGCCCCCTCAGAACACCTCTCTCCGAGCTCTCAGCATTTCTCTCCCAGCCTGTCTTTCCATCTCCTCAGCTTCCTCCACCCTGGGGTCTCTAGGACCTTTCCAAAGCCTTGTACCCAGTTACACTTCCCTTCCCAACCCTGTGAGTTGGCTTTGGTGATGCTGTTTGCCTGGCTCGCCCAGTACTCCTTCTGGACACTATCCTTTCCTGTCTCCCGTGCTGTCAACTTTGGCCCCAACCCGGGGCCTCACAAAGGTTCCTTGGAGCCTGGTCTCAATGGAAAGCCCCAGGCCTGTGCTTCTCCAAAGGGCCAGTTTAGAGAAACCATATCTTCATTTATTGCTAGAATTTTTTCTGTTGGGCATTGAATTCCAAAAAAAAACATTTAGTGGTTGTTGAAAGTCAGATTGCTCGCTTGGCTTCATATCTCTGCACCACTGCTCACTAGCAGTGTGTCCCTGGACAAATAATTTAACCTGTCTAAGCTGCAGTGTCCTCATCTGTAAAATGAGAGTATTAATAGTACTTGCTCGTAGATTTCTTGATAGACTGAAAGGACATAATGCACAGCACCTGGTGTGTAGTAAGCACTGGATAAATATTAGCCATTGGTAATAGTGATTATCCAAATAACGATAGGTGGCCCTTGGTTTGGGGGAAAGCTGAAACAAATAACTTTGTAACTGGTTTAGTGTAATTGGGTTATATGAGTGCTCGGAGCTCTGAAATAACTGATGAGCAACTGGGTTCAAGATCAGAGTCTTCTTTTTACGTGATGGGTGGCCTTGGGCCAGTCACTTAATTTTCTGGAGCCTCACTGTTATCATGTGTAGAGTGGAAATCATAATCGGCTGCTGCCTCTGGGCCTTTGCATGGCCATTCCCTGTGCCTGGATTCTCCTGCCAGAGCTCTGCATGGCTTACTCCATTCATGTCCCTGCTCAATTGCCGCCTCCTCAAAGAGTGTCCCTGACACTCTTGCTGTCCCCTGCTCTAATTCTTTTACAGAGCTTATTGTGACCTCATATTTATCACACACGTACCATGGGCTGTCTCCCCTGTCCCCTCCCAAGAGTTCAAGCTCAAGAAGGCAGGGGTAAATCTAGTCTGTTCACTGCTGGGATCCCATCTCCAAAGATGGCACCTGGGACATAGTAAACTGTCAAGGAAGGAAATTGTTGAAAGGAAAATGCTAAGAAAGTCTTTTCAAAGTACAGAGATCTAGAGCCATAAGGGTGTGCAGGCAGTTTCTGGGCCTTCTGGAAAACAGCAGGAAAGGCCTGCAGGTTGAACTCATCACGTTGATGCACCTAAAATGTTTAGCTTTGCTGGCAGAAGCATCTTTTTAGACCCGTACCTAACCCTGTCGCTTTGTGATGAGCTTTAAGGAACCCGCCAGCCCCAGATGGAGACGAGCCAGTCCTGGTGGATGTACTCTAGCCAGTTCTGGTCATGTGTTCCCTCCGACCTGGGCTCCTCCCACCCCTGAGCAGAAGCCTTCTCTCTACTCCTTCCCTCCATATAAAGGGCACGTAGAAATGTCTAGGGATGTCACATCCTCACACCTCCGTGTGACTGTGAAGCCCAGCATCCTTCCCAGGAATTTTGCTTTCTAGGCTAATCCCTGATTTGTAATAAGAAGTCTTATCTATTGTTACCTGTCATTTATGAATCACTCTTCTAATTATTAACTTAGTGAATTATCCCAATAGTTCTCCAGTTAAATGTATGCCGCCTACTTTACCAGTGGAGAAACTGAGGCTCTCAAAGCTTTGTCACTTGCTGAGGGCCGCACACTTGGCAATGACCTCAAAGCCATGCTCCTTCCTTGGCCTGTGGTTCCTCCCGCGGACTACACAGTTGAAGCAGAGGCTTAGAAGGAAGAGGACTGGGAACGAACACACAGTCCTTCTCTTTGGCCTCTCTCACACACAGTAACTGGATACGTTTCCAAAAGGCTACTGGCAAATAATTTCGAGGGTTTGGCCAGCCTGAAATAACCAATCTATTTAGAGGTTTCAAGACCAGGCAGCAGAGGCTAAATAAGGTAACGTGTCTGTCAAGAGGGGAGGCCCAGAGAAGAGAAGAGAATATTAAAAAACTCATGGTTCATATCATGCTTTTCTTACCTAAGACTCCTTGAAAAGTATGCTACAAATGAAAACTATTGCTGTCCTCACCTTAGGATACAGAAATATAAATGTATATAGTGTATATATATTTTTGGTTTACAGCATGCAACTGCACAACTTCGGAAAAAGTAAGTGTATTATACATGACTTGGGGGGAAATGGAGAGTCCTCAGCCAAAACTTGAGGTCCAGATTAAATGTATGGGGGTTTAGGGGTTTCCCCTTTGGAATGTTGAATTTTTAGTAATGAAAGTAGCTTCCACTTACGTAGCACTTACGGTGTGCCAGGAGCTAGGCTAGTCCCGTCCCGTACTTTCCGACACTTCTTCGCCACCACTCTGTTTCCGTTTTTCCGTCTTATTAATGAAGACTCAGAGATTCAGAGAGATCAAGCAACTCACCCAAGCTCACACAGCTAGTAAGTAGCAGAGCCAGCTTTTGGACTCACATCATAGACTCTAATCACAAAGGGAAGGGAAGTTGTGCTTGCCAGTATGTTACTTGGTGCCCAGAATGGACCCAGGCATTGTAAATGTTCAATAAATACTGGAATGAAGAATGAATGAATGAATGAAAGGGTCCGACTCCTCTCATCTCAGCAGCCCTGCTGGGTCTTCTCCTCACTTTGCTCTGCAGGCTGTCAGCCTCATCTCTGTAGCTGAATGACGCGATGCATTAGGATTGAGCATTCTCTATCTATAGCAGAATAAATTAGACCTAGGTGTGTTCACACTTTCTTTTATCGATTTTTGGTGGAAAGTAGAGGGTGTGAAGGAATGGCTGTGTGTTTACATATTTTTATAAGCCGGTCAGGGTGGAGAGTGTGGATATACAGGGCAGGTCCCCTCTGGGTGTGTCTACTGGCAGGCTCTCCGACTTGTCCCCATTGCTGCTCTCGTTGAGGGAACCGAGCTCTGGAACCACAATGTCTGCTAGCTCTCAAGGGAGGGAAAGAGGAAATGATGGGGCAGCTTCCACTGCGAGAAAGGAAAGCAGAAATTCTGTAAGAAACAGTTCTCTGGCAGTTCCTCAAACCTAAACTGAAATCTAGTGGCATGTCATAAAAGTCTCAACGGAACTGGAAATCAGGAGATCGGGGTCTAGTCCCTGCTTGGCCACTGACTTGGATAAGTCATTTTTCTGCTTTAGGCTTCACTTTTCTTATCTCTAAAATAAACAATTTAGGCTAAAACCCTGCCTTCAGGCATTTAGAACTGTGAGTGTGTTGAGGTGGGTGCAGGATGGGATATTTTCGGTGGTCACACTGATTAATGAGTGGCATTTGTGTATGATGTGTTGGGGGGACAGAGCGGGGATGCTCAATGTATCCAATGCTCAGGGTCACACAAAGAGAAATTGTACCACTTCGAATCTGGAATGGTAATTAAGAACCGCTTCATTGCTAAAATACTGTGATTCTATTCTAGCCACATTCATTTGAATCATCCAAGTCACACGATGAAAAGAAATCAGACTCTGAGTGAAAGAATTCAAGAGTAATGTGTATAATATATTTTTAAATGCCTCCCAATGTACCTGACTTTTGTGAATGTCAGGCAGGACAGTTTCTTGACCTGTAACCCATCTCCCACGATGGTCCCAGAAAACAGCAGGGAGCTGGCCTGGAGAGGAAATGTCACAGGCAGTTGCTATCAGACAGGAAGGTTAGAAGCCCTCTTTGGCAGAGCAGAGACACAGCCCCTCCCCTAAAAGACTCTGACTGGGGTGGGTACCAAGTCAGTGGAATTGAAAGGCTGAGAGAGGCGTACAGGGCTGTGGGCTTGCAATCGGGCCGCTTTTCTTAAGGCCTTGGGATTTCCCAGCTGGAGGGGAGAAGGGGCTGAAATACACAGAGAACAGTGAGCCAGAGAGAGGCCTGGGGTTGAAATGAGGAGCTCGTAATAGGAGGCTAAGGCAGAGGAGAGTTGAGCAGTGGGTCTCCTAAAAGAGGTGGAACCGAACACCCCTCCGCAGATACTTGTGAAGGACATTCCCTGAGCAGAGGGAAAAGACCCCCTTCAGGAAGCCAGTGTGTTTCCACAGGTGAGCTGGTCCTTCCCCACCACCCAAAGCTAGTTAAGCTTTTGCCCATATGCAGATGCCGTCTGTGCTCTTGTTGTTTTATTGAGATACAGCATACACACAGAGAAGGATACAGAGTATATAGCTTGATGGATACACACACGTATGTACCCAAGGCCCACAGTAGGATACAGACCATGTCTGCACCCTCTACGGTGCTTCTGTGCTTTCTCCCAGTCAACGTCTGCCGCCAAAGATAACCACTTTTTAGCTTGATCACCGTAGGGTAGTTTTTGAACATCACATAAGTAGAATCATACAGTTTATAGTTTTTGTGGTCTGGGTTTCTTCATTCAATATTATGCCTCTGAAGTTCATCCATCCTGTTGCAAGTAACAGTTCACCTTTTCCCCATTGCTGAGTAGAATTCCACGGTAGGATTACATCACAATTTATTTATCCATTCTACTGTTGAAGGAGACTTGGATGGTTCATAGATGCCGTCTGGAGAAAGAATACAAAGGATGGAAACCTCTTAAGATGAAAGAAATACTTCCCTTAGGGAATTTGAACCTGAAAGAGACCGTTTTAAGCTAGAGAAGCAGAATGACCTCCAATTGTCAAGTTTACATTTTCTCTGTCTGCAGAAATGGGGACTCTAGAGCTAAATGAGGTCAGTTAATGGAAGACTTTTTTTTAAATCATATTTTGTGCACATCTGAGTTGAAGAGTATAAATTTTGGCCCTGCTGGTGTGACTTTCTAATAAGACCAACAGTGTTCAGGGCTGGCTTTAGGCTTATTCAAGGGGTAGACCAGTTGCCTTACTATTAAAATGGTAACAACTTGAAAGAGTTACAGTCAAAAGGTGGTACATCAAAAACAGGATGAGTTGTAGGGGAAAATATTCAGAAGGTGTGGAAAATCTGAGTGAACATTTCTAATGGGGGAGCAGTGCTGGGCTCCCCGGAACCTCAGACAGAATTTGAGTCGGCAGCACAACAGTTGTCAAAGAAAACACCAGGCTAATTCAGAAAGGTGCACAATTAGTCACCCTGCAGTGGTCAAAGACTGTTCTAACTCTTCTGACTAATTTCAACTTGTTTATCTTAAGAGAAATGGGAGGCAGCTTGAGAAGTTCTCAAATAAAATAATCTCAGTGACTTAAGAGATGAAAAACGAGTCCAGGGTGAACAAGTTAGTAGAGTTAGGGCTGTTTTTTTGCTTTACCAGAAAACTCAGCTACCCTTAGAGTGGGTATTTTAGTCCAGGAAGAAAGTGATGGTCTACTTTCGAGGTGACAGTAGGAGTAGGTGTCTCTGAATGCCTTTATATACACGATTGGAATGGTAAGAAGAGGACATAGATGAAAGCTGTGTATTGTTGCCTCTGTGGCACTTGTGAGGGTGTCCACAAGCACTTTAGCTCACTTTCCTCTGGGCACACAGTAGGACTGCACTTCCCCGCCCACTTGAAGATACCTACAGCTGCATGACTTGCTTTGGCCAATGACATGCGAGCAGAAATGACACTTCAAAGCAGAAGCTTTAAGAGCCAGTGTGGTTTCTCTCTAAAGATTTATTTCCCCCTCTACCGTGATTCCAGGTCGTGGCTGCTTCAGCAGTCTGGCTTCCAGAGGGAGCAAGGCCCCAAGCCAACCCTTGATGGTTATGTTTGTGAACAAGAAATAACACGTTATTGCTTCAAGCCCCTGAGATTTCGGGATTGTTACCTCAGCATAGCCTAGCCTATCCTGCATGATTGAGGTGCTCATCAGGGTCTCTGAGAATGGTCACTGGATGTGCTCTGTGACCTTCGCCCCTTACCCCAGCTCTAAAGCAAAGGCGGTCATGTCACCTCTGATAAAAGACCAGCCCATTGATTCTTTCTCAAGAATTTGAACACTTCAGGGATACAGAGACAATTGGCACTCCGTGGGAGAAGCTATAGCTAAGAGGGATCTAAGGGACGATTGGAACTGTGGGTCAGGTGGGGTGAAGAACAAGGAAAATACAAGACAGACACCTGGTATAAGGCAGTGGCCAGTCGAGGGACTCAGGAGAGAGAAGGAGGCTGAGAAAGGAGGTGCAGCCCCCAGCTAACCCTGACTTTCCACTTCATCCCTAACGGGCTGGTGGGCTTGGTTTCCGGCTTCTACAAGATCCCTGTAGACTAACACTAACTCCCCGACACACACACCTTTTACTTGAATGAGTCCAGGCTGCTTCTGTACTTTCCAACAAGAACCCTAACGAGAACAAAATATAAACAGGAGCAAGAAGTTAATAGTACTGTTAACACTGGCTAATACTTGCCACGTGCCAGGCACTGTCCTAGGCCCATTATGCATCGTAACTCAGCTCATTCTCCCAGCAACATTAAGAGGTACATACTTCTGACATCCTCACCTTTACAGATAAGGAAACTGCGGCACAGAGAGGGCGAGTGCCTTTCCCCACACCACATTGCTGCCAAGTGGTGTCTCGTTTTAGACTTTCAACCACTACGTTATCGTGAACTTCTGAATGTCACTGATGATGTCTTGTTGCTTAAAGGAGTTTTTGAAATTCTGCTTTAGCATGTTGAAAGCTAAAACTATTGTCACTTATTTTAGATGTGATAATGGTATTTTTAAATGAAGTATTATCTTTTAGAAATGCATTCTAAAATATTTATGGATAAGATATGATGTTAGGATGTGCTTGAAATAATGCAGGGGAACACAGAGGCGGTGAGTGACACTATAGATAACGTATGATTAGACACGAGTTGATCATCTTTGAAGCTTGAGTGATGGATACATGGGGATTATTAGGCTTTTCTCTCTGCTTTTGTGTATATCTGAAACTTTCCATAGTAAAATGTAATAAACAAATAAGCACCGAGAAAAGGCATGGAAAAGATTGGAATTGATGCAAAATTTGAAAGGGGACTTTTTATCTCATCTATGCTATTTTTAGAGGGAAGTTGGCAAACTATGATCAGTGGTACAAATGTTTTTGTACAGCTTTCAAGCTATGAATGGGTTTTTACTAATGATTGAAAATGTTCATGTTGGAGAAATGCAAATTTTAGTGTCGATAAAGTTTTATTGGTACAGAGTCACACCCATGTGTTTCTGTCTTGCTTGTGGCAGCTTTCATGCTCTAAAGACAGAGTTAACTAGTAGTAGCAAAGACTGTGGACCACAAAACCTAATATATTTACCGTGTGGCCCTTTACAGAAAAGTTTGCTGACCTCTCTTTTATTTTTTTAAGATTTTTTTGATGTGGATCATTTTTAAAGTCATTATTGAATTTGTTACAATATCGCTTCCATTTTATGTTTTGGTTTTTGACCACGAGGCATGTGGGATCTTAGCTCCCTGACCAGGGATCAAACCCACACCCCCTGCATTGGAAGGTGAAGCCTTAACCACTGGACCGCCGGGGAAGTCCCAGACCTCTATTTTAGAAAGAGACTTCTTCATGCACAACTTTGTTTTTAAAACCAGTTTAAAAAATATATATATAGAGAGAGAGAGAGAGAGAGAGAGTTTTCTTTTTTAATTAGGAAAGTAATACAAGACCCTTTTAGACAATGTAGTCTATACCAAAGGGTATGAAAAAGAAAATGAATATCATCCACCAGGTACCCATTTCTAAAATCTTCCTTCTTATGTCTTATGAACCAGCTGTTGACAAAATGAAACCTGCTCCATTTTCAGGTAAAAGTGGGGATTGCCTTTCTGGGGCTGATTAGACAAGAGCTGCAAGCGGACATTGGCTGTGACAGGGAGATGGGGTAAAAGGATTTGAAAGAGGCCACCTGGGGTCTTATTGGGTTTAAATTGTAGAATAAACCTGACACAGTGTATCTAAACTCAGGTATAATAAATCCTAGTAGAAGGGCGTTGTAATAACCATTTAATATAGATACAAGAACTGATAATCAAGGTAGAACCTAGTTAACAAGTTTCTGGGGAAAAAATAACCTTAGACACTGACAACCCATGATTATACCAGCATTATTTATTTATTTTATTTTTATTTTTTTGGCTGCGTTGGGTCTTAGTTGCGGCATGCAGGATCTTATGTTGTGGTGTGCGGGTTTCCTCTCTCTAGTTGTGGCGCATGGGCTGCAGGGTGCGTGGTCTCCAGGCCACACGGGCTCTGTAGTTTGCAGCACACTTGTTGAGGCATGCGAGCTCACTAGTTGTGGCGCGCGAGATTAGTTGCCCCATGGCATGTGGGATCTTAGTTCCCTGACCAGGGATCAGACCTGCATCCCCTGCATTGTAAGGCAGATTCTCTACCACCAGACCACAAGGGAAGTCCCTATACCAGCATTATTTACAATAACAAAAAGGTAGAAGCAACATCTGCAGTGTCCATCAGCAGATGAATGGATAAACAAAATGTGGCATATACATACAATGGAGTGTTATTTAGCTTTAAAACCAAAGGAGGGACTTCCCTGGTGGCGCAGTGGTTAAGAATCCTCCTGCTAATGCAGGGGACACAGGTTAGAGACCTGGTCCGGGAAGATCCCACGTGCCGCGGAGCAACTAAGCCCGTGTGCCACAACTACAGAGCCTGCGCTCTAGAGGCCATGAGCCACAACTACTGAGCCCACGTGCCACAACTACTGAAGCCCGTGCGCCTAGAGCCTGTGCTCCGCAACAAGAGAAGCCACCACAGTGAGAAGCCCACGCACTGCAACAAAGAGAGTAGCCCCTGTTCGCCGCAACTAGAGAAAGCACAGCAACGAAGACCCAATGCAGCCAAAATTAATTAAGTAATTAAAAGAAAACAAACGAACAAACAAAAACAAAGGAAATTCTGACACAAGCTACACCATGGGTGAGCCTAGAGGACAGTGGTTACATGAAATGAGCCAGTCAAAAAAGGGCAAATAGTATATGATTCTATTTATGTGAGGTCCCTAGAATAGTCACATTCATAGAGACAAAATAGCATGGTCATTGCCAGGGGATGGAGGGAGGGAGCGGTGCGGAGTCATCGTTTAATGGGTGGAGAGTTTCAGTTTGAGAAGAGGAAAAAAGCTCTAGAGATGGATGGTGATGGTTTGCACAGCAATGTGAATGTACTCAATGCCACCAAACTGTACATTTAAATAGTGTTTAAATGGTAAAATTTTGTGCTATGTATATGTGACCATAATTTTTAAAAACTGACCAATTTCAGGTGGATGAAATTTGGTCATAATAAGGGTATATCTTAAGCAAAGAAGTTAAAATGGATTTCGGGAAAGCAGGAAAAAGTTCAAAGAAACTGAAAGAAGTCTTTAGGCTGCTTGATGCATAATGCTTAAAGGTGGTTACTGCTAAAGGGATGATGTGGAGAGTCTGGGCTGCCACTGAGAGTTCACTTTCTGTGTTTGGAGGTTCAGGCATAGGTCCGCTTGGGAAGTCAGAGACTTGATATTTCCAGTTCAGTGATTTTTATAAGAATGCCAAGAAAAGGCTCTAAAGGAAATGTTGGAGCTGTCATTAGTGGTATTACCAGTGATCTGACTTTTCGTTCCTGGTATGCTGCCTTTACAACCTTGATTTCAGTAAAATCCACTAGGTTTCCAATAACCCGCCGGGATTGTGTCCATTGCCCACAGAACTTAAGGACTGAGTCTTGGCCCAAGCTGGTGGGCAGGTCTCAGCTCCTGCAAGCCACCGAGCATGTGCGCCATCCTCTGTGGATGACTCGAGGGTCAGCTCAGCAGGGCAGGCACGTTGGAAAGGCCGAGTGTCTGGTTTACTGTGGGTAAGCCTGGGGGACGGGCTGGATGGCTGTCATCCGCGGCATCACAAAAGCCGAGACGCACATCTGGAGTGGAGAAGATCTTCCTGGATGGGGATGAAGCACAGCCATGACCACTTCTGATGTGAAGCTGTGTGACCAGACACTGATGGTGGATTTGCCCAGAAGTGACTTCTGGCTGGACCTGCCTTCACTAGTGCCTCCTAGGATAGGAGCTGGACATGCTATTTAAGGCCAGCATCCTTTTAAACTGAGGCAGCTGATTATTCTGATTGGATAATACCAGCTGAGCCAGTTGTTAAATATTTTTAAAAGTCACCCCGGCCAGGGATCTCCTTCAAATCATTGTTTGCCGGCAGCCTCCAGTGTCAGTGATGCTATGCTAGTGTTAAATTTTCTGATAACTTTGCTTTAAAAAAAAAAGTGGTGAAGCCCTTAACCAACCCCTAATTACCTCACATTTTGGGGCTTTTGAAATGAGTTTGCACTGGATTTTGTTTAAGATATCAAAAGGAGAAGATTACTAGGAATGGATAACCAGGGCCACAAAAATAGTAAAAGCTACTATTTACTGAATCTACCATCTATTGACCACTTTAGGTATATTATATCTAATCGTTGCATGAAGTGTTAGGTCTCTTTCTTATTTTACTCATGAGGGAAGCCAAGGCTGAGAGAAGCCAAGTGACTTGCAAAAAGTCTTTCGGCTAATAAGCGGCAAACCCTGTATTCAAATATAGCACCATAGTATTTGGTCTTTACGTTTGGGAAATCCACATGTAAGCTTAGCTGATGCAGTGGACCTCAGTGGGTTTTGCCACTCAACCCATCCATTCCAGTCACCTTTCTTCTGCTAACAATACCCTGATTTTCCTCTGCAGTACCATCTTTTCCCCTGCTCTCATTCCAGATGTTTGGGGGAGGGGGGGTCATGTGACTTGAGCCTGGCCAATCAGCACATGATATTTCCCTGGCTGCAGCAACTCCCTCAACAAATTTTTTTTTTTTTAACTTTGTATTTTATATTGGAGTATAGCTGATTAACAATGTGGTGATAGTCTCAGGTACACAGCAAAGGAACTCAGCCATACATATACAGGTATCCATTCTCCCCCAGACTCCCCTCCCATCCAGGCTGCCACATAACATCGAGCAGAGCTCCCTGTGCTCTACGGTAGGACCTCACTCAGCAAATATTTATTGCGAGAAGCTGGGGTATTCAGCAGGGTCAAGGCAGGTGGGGGTGCTGCTGTGGTGGAGCCTATTTGCCAGCGAGCGGCAGACAGGTGATCAACAAGTTACAGAGACTCAGCATAATTTCAGTTGGCGGTGAGTGCTTAAAAACAAAATAAAACAGGGTAATCCGTTGTAAGGGTAACACAAGGGGCAAGGCGGGGGGCTCTTTTACGGAGGGTGGCCAGAGCCAAAGAGCGGCAATGGGACTTCCGTTAGGTCTCTTCATACTTCTGCCTGCCTTGAACTTGGAAGAGCTTGGGACCCCACGACTGCTGGTGCCATCTTGCCCATCCCGAGAGGCTGAGGATGAAGGCAGCGTGGGGGACGAAGGGAGGAGGGACAGAGAGAAAGAGGGTCCTGATGATGTCGTTGAGCCCCTGAATCAGGCTATAATGGAAATTAAACCTACCCCTAAATTTCTGCACAAAGGGAGCCTACAAATTTTTTTTTCCCTTAAGATGGTTTCATCAACTGGAAAGAAGCCTATCATGTACAGCTGAGTTTAGTCTAATCACTGCCTGGCATGTGAGCCTCCTTCACTGCTGGCGGGTCTGAGTAAATTTTAGATACATAAGCGGACGACCGAATAGATAGATGATAGCTAGATAGCTCCATAGATTGATGGCTATAGAACAGATAAAAGTTAGTGTTTGTCCATGCATGGAGAACAAGATCAGAAAGATACACACCCAACTCTTCACACAGTTCACACTCTGGGATGAGAAGAAAGGGGTGTCACTTTTTAACGATCAGCTTGTGGAATGTTTGCATTTAAAGCCAAGCATGCATGACCTTTTAATATTGAAAAAACTACAGATTTGGAAAGGTGTGGACAGAAAGGCCTGTGGAGTGGTCTTGGGCTGGGTCCTCAACCTCATGCCCATAGCACACACACCAAGGCCTCACAGGGCCATTACTCAAAGCAACTGCCAAGAAAATGACATGAAGGAGGACCTCACTGCCACCCCTGCTCTCTTTCCTGCAGAACTTCCCTACCTGTCTCAGGTGAGGACAGCTGGAAGATGGTAATATCTGTATGGCGCACTGAAGGATCAAGGCCACATGAAGCCAGAATGTATTTCCTGGGCACTCTTGTCAGCCCCAGAACCTGCCCAGTTGTCCCAAAAGCTGAGGGGATCATTTTCTTTTCCTGGGACCCAGTCACTCAGCAACAGCTCAGTTGATTATAGGACAGAGGCCCTTTCTATTGAAAATGCATCGTTTGTAAGTTCTTCTCCTTCATGCCAGGGGAAGTGTATCTCACTCGAAGTTCTGAAACTTGGCTAGCATTATTACATGTGTGTGTTCTGGTTTTAAAATATTCATGGAACTCATAATAAATACTCTCATTGTGCTTGGATTTTGCTTGCACTCTAATAGAAGCCTTTGTAGAAGACAACTGTGGCAGTCATTCTGGAATTGCCTTTCTCTTGGATACTTCCAGTAGACCGTGGATTGTTCCTGAAGCATGATCCCAGGTTAATGCTGTTTCGTACAGTCCAAGGTCCCATTGTGGATTCCAGCTTTGCTGTTTGCTGTTTAAAGCAAGGAACAAAACTTTATCACTCTTATCAGAAAAATCTTAAAGATTGTATGATAGAAACAGTCTTCATCACTTCTTCTTCTGACTTAGAAGTAAAAATTACTTCTATGTAGCAGGTTACCTTTGGACCCAAATAAATTGTGTGCTAAAGCCTTCTGGAGCTATAGCTACTGCAGTCCTCCTCTTGTAATCTGGCTTTTTTTATATAATCACTGTACCCAGAGAAAATGAAAGGGCAAACTCCAACCTAGGGAAGGTTGAATAATCACAGACTCCAACCTTAAGGAATCTGAATTAATGAGATTTCCTGGGATTTTTCCAGCCAAGAAAGAACTACCGCCTTCCTCCCAAGGGCCTGTGATGCTTATAACTTTATTCACAGACATACAACATCATTCCCTAGAGAAGGAATTATGGTCAGACTTTAATTTGGATCAACAGATAAAATTAGAAAATCTCTTGCGGGAAATGTCATTCATTATTTACAAATGTACGTAATTAAAGAAAGGAGGTATATACAGAATAAAGATGTTATTGTCTGTAGAGCAAAGAGTTAAATATAAGTAGAATTCCCTGGGATCTCACCAGGTGCATGCCCCAAACACATATTTAAAGTCTACAATGCAGAAAAAATAGCTTGAGGGATATACATCACACTGTCATCTAGGCTTTTCTCTGTGGACTGGGGAGAGACGTGGTTATCGAGGGATAAATTTCACTTGATATAAAAGATTGCTGTGATGTTTGTCTCTTTAAATAATAAGTACAGTGGTAATTGGTTAGGCTCCTTGGCCGCCTAGCAACTAGAATAGCTTGCCTGGATTTGTAGAATTTCCCATCTTATGCATCTGAATATGTCTAAGCCAGAAACTCACTTTCTGAGCCTCCCTTGTAACTCAGAAGGCCGATACACCTTGTAGGTGTATTAATCAGAATTCTCCAGAGAAACAGAACCAACAGAATAGAGGGGGGAGGCGAGGAGGAGGGGGATTGATTTATTTTAAGGAATTGAGTCGTGCAATTATGGAGACCTGGAGAGGAGCTGATGTTGTGGTTCAAGTCCAAAGACAATCTGCTGGCAGAAGTCCTTCATGCCTGGGGGAGGTCAGTCTTTGTTCTATTAAGGCCTTCAACTGATTGGATGAGGCCCACCCACATTTTGGAAGACAGTTGGCTTTAATCAGACTTCACTGATTTGAGGTTAATCTCATCCAAAAACATAGTCACAGAAACGTCTCAAATAATGGTTGACCAAATATCTGGGCACTGTGAGCCAGCCAAGTTGACACATAAAATTAACCATCACAACAGGGCCTGCCTGGACATATGACCTAATCTTTACACAAGGCTTTGGCTTGGAAGTAAGTACCATGTGGAATCCATTCTTCCAGAGGGGTGGTGGTGGAGACGTCCAGCTTACAGAGGCAAAGTGGCAGCAGTCCTAGTGGCAGCACCCTGTTGATGGAGTATACAGGGTTTGTGCCAGCAATAGCAGCAGAAGGATCCCCACTAGAGGCGTCTTGTTTTTGTCACTCCAAGCCTCATCCTTTAGTTCAGGAATTTAGTGAACTACCCAGTTCCTTTAATACATTCCTTCTCTGTGTAAACTAACTAGGGTAGATACTGTTGTTTGCAACCAAGAACCCTGAAATTCAATAAATGGTTAGATTATCTGTTACTGCATAACAAATTACCCAAAATTTAGTAGTTTAAAACAATAATAAACATTTTATTATTTCTCACGTTTTCTATAGGTCAAAAATTCGGGAGTAGCTTAGCTGGGTGCTTCTGGCTCAGGGTCTCTCATGGGATTGCATTCAAGTTGTTGGCCAAGGGGCTGGGGCTGGGGAATCCACTTTCAAGATGGCTTATTCATATGGTGGGCCAGTTGTGCTGGCTATTGGCCAGAGGCCTCAGTTCTTCTCGTGTGGGTCTCTCCATAGGGCTGCTTGAGTGTCCTCACACCGTGGAGGTTGCCTTCCCCAGAGACGGTGATCTGAGAGAGAAAGGTGGATGCCACAGTGCTTTTTATGACCTTGTCTATGTGAAGTCACACCATCACTTCCACCCTATTCTGTTTGTTACAAGAAAGTTGCTAAGTCTAGCTCTTACTCAAAAGGAAGAAAATGAGTTTCCACCTTTTGAAGAGAAGAATGTCAAAGAATTTATGGATATATTTTAAAACTTCCTGTGGTAGCCAGCCTCAAGATGGCCACCCAATGATCCTTACCTCCTGATATTCACACCTTTGTATATTTCCCTCCTATACTGTATCACATTTGTTCTGCGTGACCAATGGCTTATGGAGAAGTGATGGTATGTCATTTCTGAAGTTAGGCTATAAAAAGCTCCTTTAGTCTCTCCTGCTCTCTCTCTACCCACCCCCAACCCCCTTTCTCTCTCTCTCTGTCTCTGTCTCTCTCTCTCTGTCTCTGTCTCTCCTCCCACCCTCCATGTCCCTTGCTCTGCTCTGGGGAAGCAAGCAGCCATGTGTGAGCAGCCTTATGGAGAAGTCCACGTAGCAGGGAACTAGAGCCTCCAGCTACAGCCAGCAAGGAACTGAGGCCAGCCAGCAACCATATGAGTGAGTTTGAAGCAGATTCTCCAGCCCTAGTTAAGCCTTCACAAGACTGCATCCTCAGCTGGCCGTTTGCTCCCTCACAAGACCTCACAAGAACTTGAGTCAGAACCATCCAACTAAGCTGCTCTTGGATTTCTGACCTTCAGAACTTGCGTGAGATAATAAATGTTGTTGCTTTAAGTTGCTAAATTGTGGAGTAATTTGTTACACAAGAATAGATAACAAATACATCACCATACATGTATTATTTTTTTCTCCAGAAGAAATAAAGGCGCGTGCGCGCGTGTGTGTGTGTGACTGGAAAAGAGAGTGAGCAAATAAGATAGAGATCTACCTAAGTCACCAAAGACAGACATGACCACCTCATGTTCTCACAGAACATCCATTTCCAGCTTTCTGAGGTTTTACTAAACTCCTAGAAATCCTTAACCAAATCTGAGTTGAAATTGATCTTTTTTAAGGCTGGAGGCTGCTGCCTACCAAGCTGTAAGCCACTGCCACCTAGACTACGTCAGGCGAGCCTGGGGACACCCTTCCCTCAGGACGGCAGGTTGGGGTCAGACTGGCCTCTTGTGTGTGTTCATGGATCCTGTGCTTCAAAACTAGCCATGATTGTTGTTTTGAATTTTTGTGAGCCTTTTTACTTTAGAAAGTCTCTAGTTGCAGACTATAGCAAGTGCTTTGTGGGTTATTCAATCATGTTTATAGATTCAATAGCAAAAATAATTGTACAATCTATATCTTATTGGCTACTCAAGATAGCACAACATCCATTTATTCAATAAATATTTGCTGAGCACCGGCTGGGTGCCAGCCCTGGCCTAGGCACTGGAACACTGGATTGAAATGTCCTCAGCGCTGCGGGAAGAGAGCAGATGCCATTGTTGCAGTAGAAACGCAATGACAGGAAAGTTAAAACCCCCTTCTTCCACTTGGGAAAAAAGCCAGCAGTGTGTCTCCAAGGAGCCCCACGGGGTGAATTCGCCCAGGCCCAGGCTCTGTCCATGAGCTTTTCAGGCAGCACACCAGGAGCGGGTCCGTGCCCCAGGGAAAACCTGTAAACCACGCTCATATGACTCTTGTATAAAACCAGAGGGTCGGTTTATGAATGTACAATGAAAATTCTGACTATCCCGGGGACCAGAACACTCAGGTTTGCGTGTCTCACCCCAGTCTCCCTCCCTCCTCCCGTGCTCCATTCTCCTAGCCACTCCTCTTCCCTTCCTTCCATTTCTGCTGTGACACATGCTTCATGAGCATGTCTTAGGAGCCAGCCATGGGGCTGAGAGCCAGAGGAACCGTGGCGTATGAAGCCAACAGAGTTCCTGCCCTCAGTCGGGGGCGGGTGTGGGCGGAAACCCTAATCGAAACATTCACACAGATAAACACCAAGGCCCTGTTTTGTTTCATGGAGGCCTTTGAGACGCTGATGACCATGAAGATCCCTGTCCTCAGAACGAGGTGCATCCTCTCACACACACACAGCGTCTTACACGCAGTTCCAGGGGCGTCTCGGTCACCCCGAAGCCCATCCGGGGACCTGGGGTGCAGAATCTCCCCCTCTGTAGACAGAACTGCACAAGAAGCAGCCAGGTCATACCCAGAAGGTTGCTTCTAGATCAGAGTTGCAGCACGGGTTTTTTGGCCACACCATGCAGCATGTGGGATCTTAGTTCCCTGACCAGGGATGGAACCTGTGCCCCCTGCAGTGGAAGCGTGGAGTCTTAACCACTGGACCGCCAGGGAAGTCCTTGACTCTCTTTAGATAGGCCAGTACCTTGATGCACTGAGAGCCATACTGATCTGGCCTTGGAATGGATGATACAGCTGACTTCGCCTATCTTAGCTCTGAACCATTGTAAATAGATTTGAAGTTTAACTTCAGCAGAGAGTGGCATCTTCCTCACTTGCAAGTTCTTAGAAGGTGTCCTGGTCTGGGCCCCAGCAGCTCTCAGCTGGCTTTTCCAGGCGTATCCAGAAAACAATGAAAGACAGACGCCTGGCTCATCAAAAATCTCCCCAGCCTACCTTTCTCCTCTCCACAATCTAGAGGAGCAGTTGGCAACGTTTTTCTCTAATGGGCCACATAGTAAATATTTTAGGTCTTTCGCAACTGCTCAATTCTGCTGTTACGATCCGAAAAGCAGCCGCAGGTGATGCATATATGAATGAGCATAGCTGTGCTCGTTTAAAACCTTGTTGACAAAACACCGTGGACTGGCCAGAGCTGGCCTGTGGGCTGTAGCGTGCTGACCCCTGGTCTAGGAGAGGCTCCTGCTCCACATGGCTTCTCCTCGGCCCCCTTTGCTCTCTCTCCCTCACTGACCTTTTCAAAGGATTCATTACCATTGCATTTCTGAGGATTTAGACAGAGGGTCAAGATCTGTGGAAACAGCAAATGGAAGAACGCTTTCAACTAGAAAAGGCATCCTTAGTGCTCAGTCCTTCTTCCTGGTTTGTACAGTGTGGAGAAATGAATAGGAAAGAGACATTATGTGACCATGGGAAAACGTTAGGAATGTTTAATCCAGAAAATGGAAGATTCCAGCAAGGGGCGCAGAGTGGTTAAGAGTACTTAGGCTTCAGTCAGATAATGACAATAATAATCACAACACAACACAGATAACACTTACTGTACACTTAACCATGTGCCAAATGCTCTTTGAAGTATTTTTCTAAATATCCTGTTTAGGGACTACCCTGGTGGTCCAGTGGTTAAGACTTCGCCGTCCAATGCAGGGGGTGCGGGTACCATCCCTGGTCGGGGAGCCAAGATCCCACATGCCTCACGGCCAGAAAACCAAAAACATAAAACAGAAGCAATATTGTAACAAATTCAGTAAAGACTTTAAAAATGGTCCACATCAAAAAAAAAAAAATCTTAAAAAAAAAAATCATCTTTAAGGCTGGTTTGCTTTCCAGCTCTGCCACTGTCGTGCTGTGTGACATCACTTAACCCCTCTGAGCCTCTGTTTCTTCATCCATTAAACCAGGGGTGTGGGGTAACCTCGGAAATGCGCTCAGCACAGTGCCTGGTTACACCTTCATGCTCAGTAAGGGTTAGATCTGATTATTCCAATCTGTGGAGAGGCCGGGCTTGGTCTTTGTACCTCAGATCTTACCAGTGAAGCCAGTGGGTAGAACCTTCAGGAAGAGAGATTCTAACCTCGGGAAAAACTTGGTGACTCAGCACTTCTAAGATATACAAGGTTCTGGGGACGTTGGTAGGAGATTCTTGTTCTGCAGTCAAATAAATCTCAGTTAAGCAAAGTTAAAGAAGTTTCTTAGCGGCTGTATTTCTTAGAGCCCGGAATACACTATTGTGGTTTAAATATCTAAGCAAATATTAACACAAGCAGCTTTTTCCAACATATTTATCCACCAATCATTTTTAGCCCCCAGGGTAGCTTTGGGGATTAGTTTGTCACAGAAAACCCTTGAGGAAAATACAGTGGGAGTTGTGGGAAATAGACTGGGCGTAGTGAGCTCCTCTTTGAGGGAAATGTGTGAGCAAAGGCCGGATGCCCACAGGGCAGGGATGTGGACAGGATTCCACAGTGGGTGACACGGGGACTGAGTGAAGTGAAAAGCTTCGGGCCGTTCTGGCAGCCGGGCTTGTCCTGGTGGGCTCTGGGAGCTCTGCGGGTTTTCTATTCCAGCCCTGGAATTTTGGACTTGACTTTGAATGACACCAAGAAAGAAGGGTGACACTGGATGTCTCTGGAGGCCCCCGGTTAGGAGGCCCTGAGAAGCCAGGCCAGTATCCCTGCACGGGGGGGTCCCTTCAGGTTTGGTCACGATGTGTATGGGTCATCAAGGGCAATGAAGTCACACTGTCTGACACGTCATGGGCCCTCGGGAAATGTTCCTCTTTGAGATACGTCCTGAGCATCCTGAAATGTTAACGGTTGAGGGCTGGCAGCCCTGACCTGGATTCCTGCTCTGGGTTTGCCACTTTCCAGCTGGGAGACCCTGGGCAGATCCAGTCCCTTATGCATAAAATGGGACTAACAGTCGATTCCTCCTCATCCCATGGTGAGGACCTGTCGCGGACACCCTGGTGTCCCTGGCATGTCTTAGGTGGGACACTGTGCAGACAGGTGTAGGCACTCCTTGGGGCACGAAGCACAGGGTCTTCTGTGATGCTTTGAGCGCCTGTCCTGGGGAGGAACCTCCAACCAAAGCCAGCAGGAACAGGGTGATACACACCCCAGCAGCCTTGGTCCTTGGGGTGGACAGTTCAAGGAGGCATCTGCATCTTCCCGGGGGGGATTGGAGGAATCCAGCTGTCCATTGCTTCCAGAGGTGGAGTGACCTCAATAACTCGCCTTACACGGACGTGTCTCCCTTTACCTGTCTCACTCTCCCCACTCCCACCCTCTTGCTTCCGGAGATCACCTCCCAAAGAAACTTCCAGTACCCCATTCCTTTTCTCAGGCTCTACTTTGGGGGAACCCAAACTAAGACAGGATTCCATAAGACAATAAGACACTGCCTGTGGAATATCTGGCCATGATCAGTGCTTAATCATTAATAGCTCTAAGTAAGTAAGTCAGAGAAAGACAAATATCATTATGGTATGGCTTCTATGTGGAATCTAAAAAAAAAGGGTAGAAGTGAATTTATCTACAAAACAGAAATAGAGTTACAGATATAGAAAATGAACTTATAGTTACCAGGGGGTAAGCGGGGGGAGGGATAAATTGGGAGATTGGGATTGACATATCCACACTACTGTATATAAAATAGATTAACTAGTAAGTACCTACTGTATAGCACAGGGAACTCTATTCAATACTCTAATGAACTGTGTGGGAAAAGAATCTAAAAAAGAGTGGATATATGTATATGTATAACTGATTCACTTTGCTGTACAGCAGAAACTAACACAACATTGTAAATCAACTATACCCCCAATAAAAATTTTAAAAATAATAATAGCTCTGATTACTACTGAAAAAAATCAAGTCTGGCCTACCCTCTGGTCTCCATCACGTTACCACCCAAGTGTATGTACACACCCACGCATGTCCACGCCCACACATACACACACCTGTGCACACACCCACATATGCACACCCACATGCTTACACCAACAATTCTCAGGCTACTTGAGGTCTTATCCTCCCACTCCTGGTTCAGATGTGATAAGATTTCCCATGTCCATTCAGAGCTGCAGGAGCAATCTGGTTAGTAAAACTCTTTAAATCCCCCCTTTTTCCCAACTCAACTGTGGACACGCTGAAGGATGTTATGGTCTGAAACTAGGGCTATTCCCTTTCTCCTTCCAGAACAGGGGCCAGTCCGATTCTGCCACCACTCTTTCCTCCTTGCTTGAATTTTGCCACTTGTTACCACAAAAGACCATTCTGAGGCTGACTTTGTTGACAGAGGCGAGAGGTCCTGACTGGGGGCCTGGAACACTGAACGCAGCGGGGGGCAACGTTCAAGACTGGAGATGGTGTGGGTTGAATAGATGTTCAGAAATAATGGCGGGGGTCGGGGGGACTTGGATGCTTGTTTACTGAGCTGCTGTTTCAAGCAGCAGGCAGGACGTCCCCTCTGTTCCTGACATCTCCTGTGATGGTAGTAAGTTCTGTATCTTCAGCACAATTAGTAGACATTCTCTACTCATTACACTGAAGTGCTCCCAACCCTTTTAATCATCTATCAGGTTGGGGGAGTGTCTTCGTTAAAAACCCACCATTCATTATCACACTTCTCCATTTCCTGGACCACTGGGGCACTTTATGGGAACCTAAGAACATTATGACTCTGTTGGAGAGCCCCCCATTTCCCTCTCTGTCCTATCTCCCCGCAAAATCATGCTCTGAAGTGAAGCTGTTGGCAGTACCTCCTCAGTGACTCCCATGCCCTCTCCCATGCCTTGTGGAGCAGTTACTGGTTAATGAGAAGAACTTTCCAGTAATAGACGGTGACCTACAAATGAATAAAAGTTATCTCTTGATCTAGTTCAGAAAATAACGATGACAAAGAATTGCCATTTAAAGTAAAGCAAAGCAAATGGTTTTGTGATTATAAGGATGTACTGAGGCACAGTGGCAGGAGCCTGGGCCTCAGAGGTAGGTGAACCTGGTATTGAATCTGGCTGTGGCAGTTACCTGCTGTGTGTATCTTGGGTAAGTTGCTTAACTTCTCTGGGTCTCAATTTCTTTATCATTATAAATGGGGCAAATTATACTATGCAGACATTTTTTATTCTTTTCCTTTAGCATCTCCTGTTCTTTGTGGTTCTAGTGGAGGTGCCAGTCATAGTAACAGCCGTTACCCACCACCCCCCATTCCCTCAACAGGGCCCAGGCCTGGCCAATAAAGAATGGGTGTGAGGAATAGGCAAGGTCCTTTCTTAAGATTTTATATATAAACGCTGGAAGAGAGACTCTCTCTTCCCTTTGCTGAACTAAAATGATGGAAGTCTGGAGGTCTGGGTAGCAATGCCTCCGAATCCTTCTTCCATCCGCCCTCCATCACCCTCTCCCTCCATCCCTTCTCCTGCTGAAGAAAGAAAATAAAGCCAATACACAAAGAAAGGCAGATCTGTACACAGAGGGGGAGGGAGTCTCAACAGCATTGTTTCAGTTTCTTTTGAATTCTCCTTTGTAACTATTACTGCTTTTTTATTTTGATTCGGGTTTTGTGACTGTTGGAGAACAAGAGGGGACTTTAAAGGTCGAGAGCCAACCTTTATTGTTTGCTAGATGAATAAAATGGAGTCGAGAGGCAGTGCCTTCTCTCCAGCCAGCCAGCTTCTCAGTTGGGACTGGCACCCAGGCTTCAGCGTCCAAGTCCACGTTCATTCATCCTACCAGGCTAGTCAGGTAACTCACAGGCCCATTGAGTGTATAATGGATAGTGTGTCCCCAACCTCACTGCCCCTACTTTCTTATCTTGCCCCCTAGCCCCTCATCAAGCCAACACTGTCTGAAATATCACCATTGTATTCATTCCTTCCCATTCTCCTTGTGTTTCTTCTGGGAGTGGTAATACAGACAACTAATGTAAACTATTGGATGAATTGCTTTTAAGACCCTCTTCCATCACATATAAAAGGGCTTTAGTATCTTAGGAGAATGGGTTAAAAAAGGGGGTGACATGTGGCAATGGTTCTAAAAGAAGGAAAATAGTATAGAAAAGGAAGTTCATTGCTCCTGAAAGCAGACTGCTGCAATTTTAGAATCTTCCTCCTCTTTCTCTGTCACCATAGTCCCCTTCTGAGTGTTCCTACATAGAATCAGTGCTACTGACCCTGCAGCCATTCCCTCCCTCTTCTCTCTGGCTGCAGATTCCACCTCCCACTTTAGAGACTGAAAATGCAACTCACTTTCCCAGCTTGCCTTGCAGCTAGAGTATGTGACCTATTCCTGGCCAGTTAGACACGAAGGGAAGTCTGGTGGAGTTGCTTTTAGGAAAGGTTTTTCTCCTTGATCAAAGAGAGATGCACATGAGAAAGCCTCCTTTATTTCTGCTTTTGAATATGGTAGTATAAAGATATGATGGCTGGAGCTGCTGCAGCCATCTTGCAATCACAAGGGGACAAGTCTAAAACCAAAGCCAGCACACTAAGGTTTGTGGCGTGGAAAGATGCAAAGAGGCAGGGTCCTACAGGACACTGTTTCACTACAGAAATAACCCTGGGACAGCCCAACCATTGGATTTCTTGATAAGTAAGATAGTAAATGGTCCTTACCATTTGAGCCACATTTGGTTGGGTACTTTATTTCTTGCAGCCCCAAATCATCCCATTACTATGTCTTAGACTTGTTTCCAAGAAGTTTCCTTGATGGAATATACATTTGTGTCTAAAATAAAGTTTTTTTTCTTTGATGTTGCTCGGTATTTTTTTTTTTTAAATTTATTTCTGGCTGCATTGGGTCTTCATTGCTGCGCACAGGCTTTCTCTAGTTGCGGCGAGTGGGGACCACCCCCTGTTGTGGTGCGTGGGCTTCTCATTGCGGTGGCTTCTCCTGCTCTGGAGCACAGGCTCTAGGCGCGTGGGCTTCAGTAGCTGTGCCTCGCGGGCTCTAGAGCGCAGGCTCAGTAGTTGTGGCACACGGGCCTAGTTGCTCTGCAGCATGTGGTATCCTCCCCGACCAGGGCCCGAACCCGTGTCCCATGCATTGGCAGGCGGATTCTCCACCACTGCACCACCATGGAAGTCCCAACTCGGTATTTTTTATTACTAGAATTTCTGTTCGATTCTTTTTCAAATCTGCTGGGTGACTTGAGAGTTTCCTGGCCCATGTAGATATCCTCCACCTTGTCTTTTATTTTCATAAACATGTTAAGCGTGGTTAGTTTATAATCTGTTTGATAATTCCAATATGTAAAGTCTTGGCAGGACTATTTCTGCTGGTGTTGTTTCTGCTTGTTCTTATTCATGGTGCCTTATTTCTTTTTATTCATGGTTATCTTTGATTGTATGCTGCTCATTGTACCTGAAAAACAACTTGTAGGAGTAATTTGAGGTCTAGGATAAATGTACCTTCCTCCAGAGAGAATGTGTGTCTGCATTTGCCAGTGGCCTGGGGACCCTTAAGCCAGATTCAAGGGTTTGAGGTTGCCTGCACCACCAAACACTGTGAATCCTGGCTGCAAATCCAGTACACAAGGCCTAGGTTACTTCTGGTTCACCTTTTCCCTAAGGGTGCAGGGCTTTGGGGTCCCTGTTATTATGGAGAGGCTCTCCAATTAGACTGCCCTTTTGATTTCTTCCTCCCTTATTCCACAAGGCCATCAAAACAAAAGTTCAGATTGTTGGAATCAGCTAATGCCCTTGGTTCAAAAGTGATTTCCATGCTCTGCTTATCTCTTTGGGTTCCTGTTTTTCCTTCAATAATGTCTTAGTATATAATTAACTCTTAAGTGCTTGCAAGATGCTCAGTTTATCCAGCAAGTTTAGTTGTTTCCTGAAGGAGGGTTGGTCCAAATAACATAACCCACTGTTAGTGGAAACGGAAGTTTATCTTGGTCCATTCACCAAGTTGTCCGTTCCCGCCTGAACTGTGTCTCCATGATCCTTACCACTTGGTTCCTCCTGTCCGTGGACGTGCACCCTACTTGCCTGTGCTGTCTGGCTGCCTTGCCCTGTTCTTGATTTTGTTGCCCCCCTGATCTCTAGGCATCATCTGCCTGATTTCTGTGTGCCCTGACCCCTGGCACTTGTTTCCCCTCTGACTTCTCCTGGTTGCCTGTGCCAACTGACTTGGGTACCACGGGGTTCCAGCTGCTTACCTAGCTCTTGAACCTCCAGCTGAGCTTTGATCCAGGACTTTATGATATTTGCCAACATTGTCCTCCCCTGGGCCTCCTCTCTAGAAGCCTCCTGGCTACCCATCTGGCCTTGACTTTTCTGATTACTGCTCCTTCCCCTCCCAGAGCCACTTAACTGCCTTGGCGTCACCCGCCCCGTTCATGGCGCCATCTAGGCCTTCCCGTGACTGAGTGTTTTGTGTAGATGCATTTGAGGCTGAGTCTCTTTAACTATCTTTGCCTAATAAAGGATCACACTGTGGGGACCTCATGGATGTTTTATAATGATGAGTAACTCTTAAATTGGAATCATTCTTTAAAACGTAGAAGACCTTGGGAATTCCCTGGCAGTCCAGTGGTTAGGTCTTGGCACTTTCACTGCCTGGGGGCCTGGTTTCGATCCCTGCTCGGGGGAAGTAAGATCCCGCAAGCCACGAGGTGAGGCCAAAAAAAAAAAAAAAAAAAAAAAAGTAGAAGATCAAAGTTTATGATAAAAAAGGAAACTGACAATGGCAATAAAGCCAGTCCTAGTCTTAAGACTTTTGTTTTTTGAGAGTCTATTGGGCCACCTACGAGAAATAATGAGTTAAGTATAGTGGTAGAGAGCACGGGCATATAAGTCCAGGGGACCCATGTTTAATCCCATTTTCACCCCTTATTAGTTATTTGAATTTGCACAATTCATCCTATTCTTCTTACTCTCTATTTCCTCATCCATACCTGGTGCTAATATTACCTTCTTCATGAGATTGTTATGGGAAGAAAGAGGTAAAAGGCACATTTAACACAGTAACCGCAAACAGTAAGCGCTCAATTTAAAGGCATTATCTTTATCATAATTAATAAGATTAAGGTCCACCTTCCCTCCAGATATTTTACCACCTGGGTTGTCATGTGGCTGCTCATCCTCCATCGCATCCCGAAATCTCCACCATCTGAAGCTTGACCAAGCAAGAGTGTGGGGACAGTTGTTCCCAAATGGCCCTGGTTGAAACACACGTGTTCCTCTGGCCTCATACGTGTTCGCATTTGTTTAACGAGGTGACTAGTTGAATCAAGTCCTGCTTGATGAGGTTGAGGGTTGCAATATGAGACAAGTTATATTCACAGTTGAAAAACATCGTGGTTCCTCATGTCCCAGAGTCATCTTTCAGGAGATTGGAGGCTCGGCAGAAGGCTGAGATAATTAGGCTCCTGCAAGGGCAACAATGTACGTGGCCTTAAGGGTCTTTGGTATAAACATCTGTAGGATTTGAAGGCTAAATAGGTCTATTCCAACCTCCTCATTTGGCAAATAAGGAAACCGAGATTCAGAGATGTGAAATGACCTGCCCAGGGCCAAGCAGTCCATTGGTAGTAAAGTCAAGACAGGAATCCAGATCTTGGTTCTACAATTTACCAGCCACGTGACATGCTAGGTGTGGTGGTTTAAAACTACAGCTACAAATAAGTCCACAAGTTCTTTGATGTTTCTCCTTTCAAAAGGCAGAGTGTAATTCCCTTCCGCTTCTAAACTTAGTGATTTACTTCTAATGAGTGGAATGTGAGGAAGTGATACTATGTGACTTCTGAGGTTAGGTCATAAAAAGAATACAGTTTTTCCTGGTTCTCTCTCTCTCTCTCTCTCTGTCTCTCTGAATCCAGCTGCCGTGTTTTAAGGACGCTCAGCAGGCCTCTAGGGGAGGAGCAGAGGCCGCCTACCGACAACCGGTACCAACTTGCCAGCCGTGTGACGGAGCCACTGTCGGAGCTCCTTGTCTAGTCCCAGGCAAGCTCCAGCTCGCAGCCCCGATGACATCTTGACTGCAGCCTCATGAGAGAACCTGGGCTAGGATCGCAGAGCTAAGCTGCTCTCTGATTCCTGACTCACAGAAACTGGGGGAGAGAACACATGTTTATTGTCGTAAGCTACTAACTTCGGGGTAATTGTTGAGCACTGATAGATAATGAATACACCAAGATAACTCATACTAATAATTAATACTAATATTGACTCAAGACTTTTTGAGTGGGAGGTGATAAAAATCCAATTCAACTAGTGAGGGAAAAAAAAAAAGAATTATTATTGTTCCTGTCCTGGGGAAGACTAGAGATGGAGCGGCTTCAGGGATGCCACATATTCAAATGATGTCATCAGGATTCTTTCTCTCGTCATTGCTCTGTTGGCTTCTTCCTTCTTCTTCATTCTGTCCTACCAGAGACACTTTCTCTGTGTAGGATAGGTTGACCTGGCTAGAGGCAACTCAGGGTTTCTTCATCTCCCCTTAATGGCCCTAAAAGAAACAGAGGCCTTCCCTCCCCCAAATGCATGAATAATTCCAGGGAAGACTCTCATTGGCCAAGTTTGGTTCCCATGCCTGTAACTGAACCAGTCACTGTGGAGATGGAAATAGGGTACTGTGATTGGCTACCAGTACCTTGGCTAACTTAGGACTAACTTGCTCTTCAAAGCGTGGTCCATGGACCAGGAGGAAAGCATCACCTCAGACCTTGTTTGAAATACCAAATCTTGGCCCCTCTCCAGACTCTCTGAATCAGAATCTGAATTTTCCCAAGATCTCCAGGTGATTTGTATGCACATTAAAATTTGAGAAGCACTGAACTACTATAATTTATTTCCCAGCAAAAAAAGTAATCTTTCCTCCTCGTCTCCTATGTCAGTTTACTGCTCCTTTCCCCCCAGTTAGTAGAGTACTTTTGTCTTTTAACCCTCTTATATATTTTCATGTGCACATCCTCTCTCATCACACTTGGGTCTTTAAAGAGGGAATCCAGTGTCTGATAGACAGTGTCCTCTTCTGTAAAAAAGGGATAATGCTGTTCACCATCTGGGGATCTCATGAGGACGAGAGGGAATAAAATACATGGGTTTAGAGCATAGTTATATTGTATATATTATTGTTAACAGATTGTAGATGCATAAGGTTGAGAGCTGGTACTTTTTCCCTAAACTGTCATTTATTGGGGTGCTTACCATACACCAGGCACTGTGCTAGGTCCTTTATTATGTTTTCTCACTGAATCCCCACCATGAAACTCACAACTACATTATAAGGGGAAGCAGGTATTATGACAATATAGGTATTTAGGTAACTTGTAAATTTCCTCATTTGGAAATCAGGCAATGGATGGAACTTCCCTGGTGGTCCAGTGGTAAAGACTCCTCCTTACAATGCAGGGGACGTGGGTTCGATCCCTTGTCAGGGAACTAAGATCCCACATGCCACGGAGCAACTAAGCCCGCGTGCCACAACTACTGAGCTTGTGCGCCTCAACGAGAGAGCCTGCGTGCTGCAAACTACAGAGCCCATGCGCTCTGGAACCCGCGCGCCACACCTACAGAGTCTGTGTGACACAACTACAGAGCCCACGTGCCCTGGAGCCTGCGTACCACAACTAGAGAGAGAAAACCTGCACCCCAGAACTAGAGAGAAGCCCACGCGCCACAACAAACAATCCCACATGCCTCAACGAAGACCCCACGTGCCGCAACTAAGACCCGACGCGGCCAAAAATTAATAATAAACAAATAAATAATATTTTCAAAGAAGAAAAGAAATCAGGCAATGGAACAAGGTTACACAACTAGTGAGTGAGTGAGGCAGGATTTGAATCCAGAACTGTTGACTCCATAGCCTAGTTCTTAAGAGCTCTGCTCCACCATGTTGCATGATGAAATCCCTCAACCAATATTTGTTAAAGAGTAAAAGCCCTGGGCCCCGTAAAACAAGGATCATAAGATCAAAGCCAGCTCGGGCCAGGCCAGTAACATAATAGAGCAAAGGCCAGACTGATGAAACACTCTCTTCCCTCTTTACTGTGAGTGGGTCAAGCAAGTGTGGTGATAAATGGCAGGTGACCTTCACCCCAGTGTCAAGGAGACAAAAGGACAGACGGCGCCCCTGGGAGCTGGGGAGCCCATGGCCCATCTGGAGGCTGCGTGAACACAGCACCTTGCAGGACCACACGGGGTCATACACGGCATTAAACATTTTGAATCTGACCTCTAAGAAGGTGGACCCAGTGTTGTCAGAGTTGATTTTTCTAATAAAGCCAGAGATCTGGACTTTTATGTGAAATCCTTGACTTTGAAATATTGGTGAATAACTTTCTGTTAAGTATATGGGTCAGACATGGGGGTAGGTGGGTAGTGGTCACCAGATTATAAACCCTGTTCTAAACTGGAGAGGGAAACCTGCACTGTTTTTTGGCTTTTGTTTGCTAAACTAGTACAAAAATAAATAGGAAGTAAAAAAGGAAGGAGGAAAAGAAGAAGAAACAGAGGGGGACTTCCCTGGTGGCGCAGTGGTAGAGAATCCGCCTGCCAATGCAGGGGACACGGGTTCGATCCCTGGTCCGGGAAGATCCCACATGCCGCGGAGCAAGTAAGCCCATGCGCCACAACTACTGAGCCTGCGCTCTAGAGCCCACGAGCCACAACTCCTGAGCCCATGTGCCACAACTACTGAAGCCTGCATGCCTAGAGCCCGTGCTCTGCGACAAGAGAAGCCACTGCAGTGAGAAGCCTGTGCACCACAACGAAGAGTAGCCCCCGCTCGCTGCAACTAGAGAAAGCCCGCGCGCAGCAACAAAGACTCAACGCAGCCGAAAATAAATAAATAAAATAAATAAATTTAAAACAAAAACAAACAAACAAAGAAACGGAGGGAAGAAGGAAGGGAAGGAAAGAAGGGAGGGAGGAGAAAATTTGGCTCCTTGACAACTTGAGTCTCAAGTAATAAGTAAGGTGGAAGACAGCTTTCAAAGGGGGGGGGGCATAGGGCTGATTGTCCCAAGGGCCGGGGCCTACAATGGGGAGTCCCTTCTACCTCCCAATGCCACCAAGGGCCAACCCAGCTAATCAACTTTTTTTTTTTCCTACCACCTTGGAGGCCTGCTCTGGCTTTGTTCAGCTGTAATCTTTCTTAATTAGATAATTGAAATAATCGTCCAATTAAGTTGGTTCACATGGCCCCCCCTTATTTGAGGACTTGCTGAATCCAGCTGGCATCTCATTTCCGCTGACTCCGTTTCTTGAGTCCTGCAGGGTCTGAAACAGGTTTCAAACTGTTTTCTTCCCTCTCAGTTCGCTGTTTCAGTTCATAGGCGGTACCACTAAATTTCAGTTCTGGCTAATGTCAAAATAGACTCCGTAGGAACTAAAAGCCAAGAGTTAGGACCGGCAGCAGCACAGTGGTGGCTGAGAGTGTCAGACTCGCAGGGGTTTGCGTCCCTGTTCTACCATTGACCAGCTGGGGGACCTTGAATGTGTGCGCTGGCCTCAGAGCTGCAGTTTCCTCATCAGTGAAGTGGGAATAAAAAGAGGACCTACCTCATGGGTAGGGTTGTTGTGTGATTTAATTGAGATAATAGAAGTGAGGCCATCAGCCTTGTGTGTGAGACATAGTAAATGTTCACTACTTATGTGGGCTTGGAAAATGATGTATTCTTTTTTTTTTTCATTGAAGTATAGTTGGTTTACAATGTTGTGTTAGTTTCTGGTGTACAGCAAAGTGATTCAGTTATACATGTATATACATACATATATATACACTTTTTCAGATTCTTTTCCAAGGTAGGTTATTACAAGCTCTTTAGTATAGTTACCCGTGGTATACAGTAGGACCTAGGTGTTTATCTGTTTTATAGTAGTTTGTATCTGCTAACCCCAAACTTCTAATTTATCCCTCCCCCTCCCTTTCCCCTTTGGTAACCATAAGTTTGTTCTCTGTGTCTGTGAGTCTGTTTCTGTTTTGTAAATAACTTTATTTGTATCATTTTTTAGATTCCACATATAAGTGATATCGTATGATATTTGTCTTGTCCGGGTTACTTCACTTAGTATGATAATCTTTAGGTCCATCCATGTTGTTGCAAATGGCATTATTTCATTCTTTTTTATGGCTGAGTAATATTCCATTGATCTATGATATATCACAGAAAATGATGTATTCCTAATAGCTCAAATAGTTGGCATCATATATTTGTTACAGAACTGGAGAAAAGAAAAAGAGAGGGCAATCACAGAGAGATATAAGACATAAATGATTCTTGGGGTTCTTTGGCTACTTGGTAGGCTTATATGGTACTTATATAGGTATTTGTTTTTGTTTTTGTTTTGGCCGTGCCACGAGGCATGCAGCATCTTAGTTCCCCGACCAGGGATCGAACCCTTGCCCCCTGCAGTGGAAGCTCGGAGTCCGAACCACTGGACAGCCAGGGAATTCCAGTATTTATATGTTAATCTAATATCTCCATCCAGTATTGTTTCAAGTTAACTCTAAAGCCATCTAAGAGACATAGAGATAACAGGCTTTCCCTTGAGGTGGATCCTCTGTAAGTAAAATTTCAAGGCAGTATTCCCTTCCCTTGCCCATCAGAGTGGAAGGTCCATGTGGGCAGGGCTGTGTCTGTGTGTACATCATGGTGTCCCTAGGGAGGTACCAAGAAATAATTGTTAAATAAACAGATGTGGAGTGAGGGAGGACTGTTCTCCAAAAGGACATTCAGACCAGTTTCAAGCAGTAACACTTTAAAACAAGGTTATAAGGTGCGTAACATTAGCTAAGGATGGAGAAAAATCTAGAAGTGGGCTAGTATTACAGGATCACAGAGTAAAACATATATCAGTTGTGACTTCAAAACCCAAATGCGCAAACCTTCCCCTAACCTGCTAAAATGCTGACCTCGCCGGAAGCCAGGCAGCCAGTAACCAGGGCCATCCCCTCTTGGTCCGACCTTAGCTATGTTTCATTGTTTAGCACAGACTCCTGGAAACTCATTCTCTTTTATTTCACAGGAGTCAGGTATTAGAAGAGAATGATAGCTCTGTGCAGAGTATATTTTTTAATGCTTTTTAATCTTTTAAAAATTACACAAGCAGTACATCATTTTTTTAATGAGAAAAATGCCCATAAGTAAAAAGAAAAATGAATTTTCAAAGATTCTTTTCTTTAAATTTTTTTTATTTTTATTTTTGGCTGTGTTGGGTCTTCGTTTCCGTGCGAGGGCTTTCTCTAGTTGCGGCAAGTGGGGGCCACTCTTCATCGCGGTGCGCGGGCCTCTCACCATCGTGGCCTCTCTTGTTGCGGAGCACAGGCTCCAGACGCACAGGCTCAGTAGTTGTGGCTCACGGGCCCAGTTGCTCCACGGCATGTGGGATATTCCCAGACCAGGGCTCGAACCCGTGTCCCCTGCATTGGCAGGCAGATTCTCAACCACTGCGCCACCAGGGAAGCCCCCCACAAAGATTCTTTTTTAATGATGTGGTTTTTTTCCTGGAATATGCTTTTAAAAAGGGGTAATCTTCAACTCCTATATAAGGCAGCAATGTGCTTTCTATACAGTGCGTTTTTCAGGCTAGCAAAAGTAAAATGTTTCTTAGCACTTTGCTCTAGAGTTCAGCAATGGATAAGGGCTTGCAGTTCCCCATGTCTTCAAACATGCTTGGGCAATCAATATTCTCCAGTACTGCATGGCTGGACTTTGGCTGGAGAGGACTGTTTGGTGTTGAGTGTAGTGGGAAGTCAGTAAATGTTCCAGACAACTGCCCAGTCACTAGTTTTCCGAGCACACACTCCCTGTTTCTGCCTCCGTGCCTTAGTGCACACTCTGGGTGGTAGCCAGCCTCCAAGATGACCAACACTGATCCCCACCTCTTGGTATTCACATGTCTGTATAGGGCTGGCTGATGTAGTCAATAGGATATTGTAGAAATGATGGAGCCTGACTTCCGAAGCTAAGTCATAAAAGTCCTGGCAGTTTCTCCTCTTCTCTCTCTTGGATCACTTGCTCTGAGGGAAGCCAGCTGCCGTGTCGGGAGAACGCTCAAGCAGCCCTGTGGTGAGGTCCATGTGGTGAGGAACTCCTGTCAGTGGCATGTGAGTGAGCCATTGTGGAAACATCTTCCAGCCCCAGTCAAGTCTTCAGATGACAACATCCCCAGCGGACATCTTGAATACACCCATCCTGAGCCAGGACTTCCAGCTAAGCCACTCACAAATTCCTGACCCACAGAAACTGTGTGAGATAACACTTATTTTTGTTTTAAGCTGCTGGGTTTTGCAGTAATGTGTTCTGCTGCAAAAGGTAATTAATACATTCACCCTCCTGTCTAGAAGGCTTACTCCTTTCCTTTCCAAATTCTCTCTCCCTCAAGGCTGAGGTGAAATTCCTCTTCCTGCCTGGATTCTCCAGCCCAGAGGAGTCTCTCCCTTCTCTATGCCCCATCACCATGCCTATCCTCCTTACTTGGCATTAACCAGAGCTAGAAGGAAAGACAGCTAAAGCCAAGCCTGACATCTGTTGTGTCTTTGTTAGTAGATGACCACATAATGTATCATCTATACCGAGACACTTATGAGAGTGAAAGGGGGTGCTATTAATAATGATCCTGGGAATCAGCAAAATCCAGGACAGTTCTAGGACAAATAACAACATTTGGTGACCCCATCTGTAAGAGGTGCCGACACCTCCCCAGAAATACAACGAGAGAGAAAAAATTGTTTAGCAGAGTTGCAGTTTTACTTGCCCAGTGCTTGGATGTACTCCACCCCCTCGCCAAAAAGCTTGTTTACTTCTATATAATAGATGTTTCCCCCTGCATATCTCCACCCAGCTAGATAGTGAAGGGGAGGAATATGATTTTATACCAGCCTGGTAATTTAAACAGTCTCTGAGACCTTCAGTCGTGACATGGCTGAGCAGAGGGAGTGCACAGCCAGAATTCCTAGCCCCATCTCCCCACCCCCATCACTGCAAACTCCCCTTCCACCTCACCTCTTAAGGTGAAAACTTGGGCATATGGGGGATGAGTAGGAAGTCACAGAGCATCAGGGTCTCCTTTAAAGGATGATTGGTCTGAGCCACTGCCTGCACCGGGGACCGCCGAGGGGCTCTTTGTCCTCCTAGCTTTCTGTAGCAGTGTTCTGGCCCCGGAGCCATCTCTCACAGGTGTGGGCCTTATGCCTTGCCCAGGTGTGCCCACAGAGGGGCTGAAATCTAGCCAGTGCTTTACTAGGTGAGCCATGAGCCCAGGGGCTGTGTGTGTCAGAAGGAGGCTTTTTCCAGTTTGCACAAAGGCGTTCCCTGGGCCGGGACAGACCCTGGCCAGCACCCAGAGTCCAGGTTATTTGCCCTGGGCTTTACATTCTTTGCTTGTGGCAGCTTGTTGGTCCTGATCGCAGGCCAGAGCCGATTCCAAGTTCTTGTGGCACCTCCCTGACCCCACGTCGGGCCCGTGGCAGAGCTTAGGTCACCTCCATGCCCTGCACAGGCCACAGAGGGTCAGGGCGTCTTCCTTAGACTCCTCTACACACTCCTGACACCACCTACACACCACTGCTGCTGGCCCCAGGGACACGTGGCTTTAAGCCAGAGACAGGTCCCCACCCCCAGGTCCTGGCAGACCTCCTTGCACAGTGCCTGGATGTGACCCACTTACCCTGCTGTTCTCACACTTCTCCCATCTCATTTTCTGGGTGTTTCTAAATCTCCTCTCCCTAGAGATATCTGATTTTATCAATGGTCTGCAGGTTCTTCTTCCTTCCGCTGCCCTCCCAGGGTAGCATGAACAGGTTTGGGGTATTACTGGGAGTGACAAAACACAGTGATTAAGAGCCATACCTCACCGGCTTTTTCATGTGCTAGCACACATCATATAGGAAATAATGTGTGGAGCCCATCGGGTCCTGGAGAGGATCTGGAACCCCGGAGGGCTGCTCTGGAGGACTAATGGGGTCCCCAGCCACCCATGTCCTGCCAGGCTGTTCTGAGAGCAGAGGGGACCAAGTCTCCTGGGGCATTCGGAGGCACTCTGGTTGAAAAGCCCTTCTTAGAGCCATTAGCCTGACTTTGGTGAGAAGGGAACTGAGTAATTGAGAAATACCTGCCCCCCTCCCAAGAGCCTGACTTTCAAGGCCATTGTCCCCCTGCAGAGGTCAAGAACCTCAGCTTAGAGACTAATGCTGATCAATGGCCTCTTTATTCGAAAAGATCTTTCTCCTTCCCTGGGGCAGTAAGCCTCCTGGCTCAGCCCTAGTGCTGGGCAGCAGCAAGAAAATAGTTTCCAGGATAAACAACGAGGTCCTACTGTATAGCACAGAGAACTATATTCAATATCCTATGATAAACCATAATAGAAAAGAATATAAAAAAAAAGAATGTGTATATATATTTATAACTGAATCACTTTGCCGTACAGCAGAAATTAACACAACATTGTAAATCGACTATACTTCAATTAAAAAAATTTTTTTTTAAATTTTTTTAAAAAAAGAAGAGAAAGGGACTTCCCTGGTGGCACAGTGGTTAAGAATCCTCCTGCCAATGCAGGAGACACGGGTTCGAGCTCTGGTCCGGGAAGATCCCACGTGCCGCGGAGCAACTAAGCCCGTGCGCCACAACTACTGAGCCCACGAGCCACAACTGCTGCGCCTTCGCTCTAGAGCCCACCAGCCACAATTACTGAGACTACATGCCTAGAGCCCGTGCTCCACAACAAGAGAAGCCACCGCAATGACGAGTAGCCCCCGCACGTAGCAACGAAGACCCACCGCAGCCAAAAAATAAATAAATAAATTTATAAAAAAAAAAAAAAGAGAGAGAAAATAGTTTCTAGTGGGAAACTAAAATATACAGGCATAACATTGGTGAAATAGGATCCCTGATACGGTGGTATTGATGGGACCTTCTCTGGTAGTGGATGGGGGAGCAGGGGTTTGGGGTTGGTGGGTGAGACCTCAAGGTAGCAGCACCCTAAAGTCCCATTACCTTGTGGCTAGACTGTCTTCTAAAGGAGCAGATTCCTGTTACCTCCAGGGCTTTTGTTTTGCTGAGTGGTTTATGCAGATGAGGGGCCAGCCCGGTGGCTCTGGGTGAGCAAGGGGAGGGAGCCGCCCTACTCCCCGCCCCTCCCACACTCTCTGCCCCTTCCCAGTCAGTACTCATGCCCACATATGAATTTTTCTGTTCTTGAGCTTCACCTAAATACAGTACTACAGCATGTACATTTTTGTGTTCTGTCGAGTTTCCTTAACATTATGTCTCTGACACCCATCCATGTGGCTACGGGTGGCATCAATCTGCTCTTTTTCCCTTGCTATGTAGTATTCTGTTGTAGCAAAATACCCTCAGTTTATTTAGCCCTTCTCCACTTCATTTGGATCGTTTTAGCTCTCACACACAAAAAGGCTGCTCTGAGCATTTTTGTTCATGCCCCTTTGTGGACCTCACTCATTTCATTCCTTATGTGGGATTTTTTGAAAAACATTCTTATTAAAATAATTTGTTTCTGATAAAAGTCATACATGCTCATTTAGAAAATGGAACATGCAAAAGTGCAAAGTTTTAAAAAAGTCATCATCGATGTACATTCAATTTTGTACTTGGCTGTTTCATTCCAGATACCCTGAGCATTTTTTTTATGATAGTCTGTGTGAAAGAGTCTTAGCCTCTTTTTAATTCCTTCTGGCCTCATTCCTTGTGTAGCCATCAGCTGACATTTGTGACGATTCTGAGAAGGTTTTGCCCAGGAGAGAAAGGAGAGACTGCAGACAGCTGGCCACCTGCCCCGTCCACCCCCAGGTAGAGGCGGGCTGTCTGTCTAAAGTGAGAAGGCACTGGGTCTGCAGAGCACGTGCCTCCGTCCGTCCCCGCCGGACTGAGCTCTCACAAACGGACCTAGCAGGGTGGAAGCACAGACTGCAAACTGAGAAGAGGATGAGAAGTGTGGCTGTGAGATCGGAAAACAGAGTGTTGGCAAATCGGGGAAGCGAGCAAGGAGTTTGGAAAGCTGTGTCACTACCCCCACTGTGCTGTCTTGGGCAGCACAAGCCACACATGAACCATTCCAACGAGTCAGTTCAGTAGATGCCACGGATTCACGTTATCCTAACACAGAAAATCACAGGGCAGACACAAAGCTAACGGTTTCCGTGTCCCTTTTACTCTTAGCTCGTTTCAAATATTGGCAAACTTTTCTCCATCTCTTGTTTGCACTCATTTTTGCTAGGTATGTTTGCTCGTAAACCTAAGGTTCTTGAAGTACCTCTCTGAACTTCTGTTTCCTCACCTGTAAAATGGCGTGAAGGGTCGTTCTTATCTCTTAGATCAGGGTTTTTCAACTTCAGCACTATTGATTGACATTTTGGGCCAGGAACTCTTTGCTGTAGGGGCTGTCTTGAGCGTCATAGGATGTTTAAGCAGCATCCCTGGCCTCTACCTACTAGATGCCAGTCAGCACCCTTCCCTCCCCACAGCTGTGACCAGCAAAAATGTCTCCAGATATTGCCAAATAATCCCTGCTTGAAAAGCACTTGTTTAGAGTTACTGTAAGTATCACGTGAGATAATAATACAGGTAAAGCACTTGGAAGTAAGGGCTGCCAAGTAAGTGCTGGGTGACCCTTAGCCATCAGTGCTGATGAGAAGGTCCTGGAAAGGCGTGGACTTATGGCTGGGGCTACTTCACAAGCCAATCTGCTTGTTTATTTGTTTCATCCTTATTCCTTTTTGCATCTTCCGTTCTCCCGTCCGGAAGTGCGTGGTTTAAAAGGCTTTTTTATTTTTTTATGAAAGGTGCCTTTCTACAAGTATCAGAAATAAAACTCAGAAGGACTGGCATTGGTCAGTGGCTTTTGAAACTGGAGAATGTCAAAGAAATGTAAATCATACTCTTCCAGGAGCATGAGTGTCTATCTTTTCCTAAGACGTTTCGCAACCATTAACTCGTTGGACGCCATCACAGAGTATTCTGGCTGAGCCCGAACTGAATTCCGATCGTTTCTGTTTGTGGAAGGGCTGGGCTGTGGGAACTCACAGCGTTGGTCTGAGGGATTGGGGTTGGCGTGGGGTGTGTCTTTGCTTATTTCTGGCTGATGGAAGGGAGGACAATATTTGGTGGACTGAGGCCTGAGGGACAGAAGATGAGGAAGAAGTGGGATGGTGTTGGTCCTTTCATGTGGCCTTGAGGGATCTGAATGATGAGAGCGGGGTGAGGGGAGCTGGGAAGGGGCATCCTCACCGCATGCCCCTCTGCCTCAGACACAGCCAGCTGGGGCTCCCTGAACCCAGATGCCTTCCAGACAGAAGGGGTTCAAGGCGTTTCAGGTCACCCTCATGCCGGACCTCACTGCCGTCAGCAGCAACAGAAAACACCAAAGTGTGTGACTGGGACCTCTTTTCTGATCTTTCCCCAGGGCCCCTAGGGCCTGTTCTCACCTTTGGCTCAGTTTCTGCCCGGACTCTGTCTAAAGCTCTACCTGTTTGGGGGACCAAGGGCAACATTCCGAGTTCTGCCACGCGGTCCCTGAGCTGAGGCCAGTCAGCCAGTAGGTAAGGACGCCACTGAGGCTGACAGCCACGCCCACAGCCTTCCCCTCCTCCACTATAGCCACGCCTCTGGCTGTGACCACGCCCACGGTCTGTCCTCCTGCTCCAGTCACGCCCACTGCCACCGCCCAGGGCTGAAACCACCCGCCTGGACATTCCTCCTCACAGCTGCCTTCAGCCAAGTGGCTGCCACCAAGTTCCTGAGAAATGAGTCACAGGAGACTGTCACTCTGGGGGAAATCTCGTGCCAGCTTTATTTGGATGTTGCAAAGACCAGTATGATGAGAGGCCAGCAGAGTGGTGTACTTGAACTCTAAAGCTTTCAAAAGTCTGCATTTGCAACTTTCCACTTTCTAGGCTCTGCGCTTCCCTCTGCGCCCTCCTCTGGGCCCTGTTTGTTCTCTTTGAGTGGAAGACAGGCCAGCTTGAGTACCTGGCACTGTTTTATACCTCAGCGTGGCATTGGGGAGGGCACCTAAAAGACCGCTGGCCCTCCAGATGTAGCTGAGCAGCCCAATAACACTTAATTGCCCATTCTGTCCCTTTGTCCCTTGGATCCTCACCAGATCCGACGTGCCAGAGCCAGCTCAGCTCTGAGAACCGTGCCATGCCCCTTGGAAGCCCTCAATAGGATTTGGACTGGCTGGCCAGCTCCTCCCTCTAGAACATGAGCTCTCCAAGGTCACAGACTGTGTCTGCTTAGTCCTTGTTTACAGGACAGAAATTATTAGCGTGCAAATGTTCTTATGTCTTCTCTCTCACCCCTCCAGTCGCAACCTTGTAGTTGACAACGCATCTCATCTCCTCCCTCTCGCTGAAGGGTGGTAAGAGACTAGATTGATCCCATCTAATAAAGAAAGTGAGAGAGGAGGGGAGAGGAACGTGTATCAGTGAGTGATTCTCAAACCATCTGCGTTGGAACCACCTGGGGATTTGGTTAAACTGCAGACTCTGATTCAGTTGGTCTGGGCTGGAGCCTGAGACTCTGCATCTCTGACAAGCTTCCAGGTGAAACAGATGCTGCTGGTGTTCAGACCACATGCACAGCAAGGGTGTAAAGGAGTGGATAGCTGGGAGGTTTGCACAGCACTGGAGAGAGAAATTCTGTGGAGCAGCTTCTGCATGTGAGAGAAAGGGATAGAAGAGGAAGGGTTTTTTGTTTTTTTTGTTTTTTTTTTTTTAATAAGCGTTATCACAGCCTCTGTATTTAGCTCTCTTCATTCTCAAGAAATGCAAGGACATTTGTTGTTTGTCAGCTGACTCTATTCCTCAGCTAATAGCTCTCCAATGTCCTCTGATTGAATGGTGAGCCAGGTACCGTCCCTTCCCAGCACACGACCGCCAGCGAGGCCAGTGGGGGCTCCTGCTCGGAAATCTGAATCATGGATTCAGGTCCAAAACAGAGAACAGTTGGAGTATTCTCATTCCAGCCGAGGCAGCTAAGTGAGATTTTTGAGCATTTTCTGCTGCCAAGAACCTTCTGGAGTTGCTGGGTGCCTGATGGCTGCAAGCCTGAGTCTTTAGCCTTCCCTTTGCTCTAGTGTACTCTCCAGTATCCTTCCAAGAAATTCTCTTTTTTGCCTAGATCAGCCAGAGTCCGTTTCTGTTGCTTGCAATCAAAGCACCTAACAGATATACTACTTAACCAGTATAACAGTTTGAGTTATTATTTTGAAATAACATTTCATTTCCTGAGTCTGTGTATGTGTGTGTGTGTGTGTGTGTGTTAATTAGAAGACCACTTCATCACTTAGGCTGAACCCATGGGTGCTGCCTTTATACAGCTTACATTTGGAGTCCATGCTTAGTACTGTGCCTGAGAGAAATGCAGTAGGTGCTCAATGAATGGACATGGAAAGAATGAGCAGTCACTTCACAGCATCTGTGCTGACCCCTGGCATCTGTCAGCTGCCCCTGTGCCTGGGGACATGTTAGATGGCCATCAAGCACTAAAATAGCAACAGCTTGTAGGAAAGCGTGTGCAAGCTTGCAGCAGCACTAGCTAATAAACTTCTGACCTTTCCCTTGGATTTTCTTTCTCCCTGTATTTTTTACAAGCAAAGAGCTACAGAATATCAGAATGGAGCAAGGTCTTTGTTCCATGAATATGTGGTGGTTCGATTAAAATATTCCCATTTAAATGAGTAGCACGCCAGCAGTGGTTAAGAATCCTCCTGCCAATGCAGGGGACACGGGTTCGAGCCCTGATCTGGGAAGATCCCACATGCCTCAGACCAACTAAGCCCGTGCGCCACAACTACTGAGCCTGTGCTCTAGAGCCCGTGAGCCACAACTACTGAGCCTGTGTGTCACAACTACTGAAGCCTGCGCACCTAGAGCCCGCACTCCACAAGAGAAGCCACTGCAATGAGAAGCCTGTGCACCACAATGAAAATCCAATGCAGCCAATCAATCAATAAATCAATAAAATAAAAAAACAAATGAGTAGCACGCTAGTATTTCCACTGTGGCATTTCCAGTTGTGGCAATTACTGCTAAAAAGAAGCAAACACTGTATACACTATAAAGCCCAGCCTAGCCTGTGGAGGCAAAAAGATTTTCATCCAAGTCCATCCCAACTGTGCTGTGAACTAGCTGTCCTTGGGCAAGTTATGGTCTCAGAGCCTCAGTTTCCTCATCTGTAAAATGGGCACAGATGGTATTAGCATCTTCCTCAATGGTTTGTTATAAGCACTGAACAAGGCAATGCATAAAAGGATTTATGTTCCTTAAGGCAATGCATATAAAGTGCTTGGAATGGTGTCAGTACTCTGTAAGTGTAGCTATTATTAAAACACATTTTTCACTAAAACCAGCATGTGTAATCCTTCCCTCCCACTCTTAAATAGAAGTCTTAAAAAAGGCTTTTGATCCAATTATGGTTAAAAAAAATTATCATATACATGGGGAAAAGACAAAGAAAACATACTACCGTTTTAATGTTTGTCTCTGGGTGTAACATTATATATAATTTTTATTTTCTTCCTTCAGCTTTCTGTGCTTTCCAGATTCTTTGGCAATGAGCATGTACATTACTTTTATGACCAGCGGAGAAGCGCTGACAAATGCTGTCTTTAAAAGAGAAGAAAAATATAGAAGTAAACTGCAACATGATTTTGTAGGAACTGGGTGAAAAAAAAAATTCCCAAGTTAGATGGAGAAATAGATGTTTTCTGGTCAAGAGCTTATTAGGAGGGAAATGACATCAATTTGGGTTCACATCAGCTCGAGTGGCAAATCATAATGCAAAATGAAAGTACATTCAGCGGGGCTGAACCCACGCTGGGATTTTGTCTCGTGAATCATCGAGCTAGAAATGACCTCAGGAGGACATGTGACCCTGCCCCCTCCCCTCACCTTGGGAAAGCCGGCCCTGCAACTTTTCAGGACAGATGAGCAATGGTCCTATTTATAAGCCCTCTAGGAACTAACTCTACATACATTACCTTCCTCCTAAGCTTCAGGCAGGCTTGATTTATCCTCTGCAGGTGCCCCCAACTAGCGGTCTCCAACCCAGTTCTCCTGCCTGGGAGAGGCCTGCGAGTTGGCCCAGGTCCTTCCTGCTCACCGTGGGTCCTTGCACAAAACTTAGTTCCCCTGGAAGTCCATTTTGACAACTGTATAGCAGGGATAGGAAGGATTCGAGAAGATAAGGCAGAGCCGGGAGTTAGATGTTAAATGGGGGGATGGGGGGAGGGGGCGTCTCTTCCGGCCTCAGAGCCCATGTGTTTTATCATGTCTCTGTTACCCTGGTGAGAAAAGTGACACATAGCAGAGGTAGCCTGTCTGCAAAAAAGGTGATGGGAATTTGGAGTTGGGGGTTGCGAGCCAGTGAAAAGGAAGTGAGGGGGGTCTGGGGAGGGAGGAAGGGAGAGATTGAGAGGAGAGGGTCCAGAGCGATATAAAAAGCATCTCGGGAGAGCAGTGATCAGCAAGGGCATATGCAGAGCAAGAGAAACCCCGACAGCCGAGGAACTCAAGGACCAGGCTGCTGGAGATGCCCTTTTAACCGATGGCGCTTTGCAGGACTGTCACTCCCCTCCCATCATCCACAAGCTTTTGGGAACCAGCCTTGTGTTCGTGGTGCTTTGGGAGGCGTGAAGGAAGTGAGGTGGTCCAGGGGTAACAGAGAGGGGGACAGGAGGCGGCAGCCTCAAGAGCAATGGATGATGGTTAAGGACCAGGGAACAGAAGTGACCAAGGCTGCAGCCCTCACTGACCTGAGAAGGTAGATCTTTCTGGAAATCTGTGGAGGTTTTGAAGGAGACTTGTCAAAGCACTACTATGAAGGTTGAAACTGTTTTCCCAGTTTATTAAAGGAAAGGGTGATTACTGAATTCCAAAGAACCTGGGGCTCTCCAAGGGGGAGGTGTCTGGGTGACAAGTATTAGCAGTGCTCGTATGAGTAGTAGTGAAGAGTATTACTATTAGTATTGATATTGGTATTGGCATCAGTATCTTTATTCCTTTGCCTCCCTCACGTCCTCGATTAGCTCCTGCATCCATTCTCCTGGGGCCAAATCAATGAACCACCAAGACCCTGCCTCCAGGCATGCTGATGAGCATGGCGTGTGGTATCAAATTAAAAGCCCTCCTGAGGTCAGAGAAATACACTTACTGCTCTCTCCCACCCCTCCCCTATTCACATGCCAGGTCACTCCATCACGAAAGGAAATGAAATTGGCCTGGAATGAATTGCTCTTCCCAGAGCCATGCGGGGGTCCCTAACCTTCCTAGATGGCTGCCAGCTGAAGGGATGATTATCTCTTGCTGCTGTGATTACAGATCACCCCACAATTCAGTAGCTTAGAGTAACAATAAACCCTTAACTCTCTCACACAGTTCCTGTGGGTCAGGAAATAGGGAGTGGCTTAGCTGGGTGGTGGTGGCTTGGGGTTGCTCAAGAGTTTGCCGTCAGGATGTTACCCTGGGCTGGAATCATCGGAAGCTTTGGGGCAGGAGAATCTGCTTCCAAGGTGGCTCGCTTACATGGGTGGCAAGTTGGTGCTGCCAGTTGGCCTCAGTTCCTTGCTCCAAGGCCCTCCCCCTGAGCACACTTGTGTGTCCTCATGATGTTGGCAGCTGGCTTCCCCCAGAGTGAGTGATCCAAGAGAGAGGAAGGCAGAGTCACAGTGTCTTTTATGACCTAGCCTCAGAAGTCACACTCTGTCATTTCTGCAGTATTCTGTTGGTTACACGGGTCAGCCCTACTCAATGGGGGAGAATCCAAGGGCATAAATGCCAGGAAGTGAGAATCACCGAGGCCATCCAGGGCTGGCTACCACTCCCAGGTACCAACTGAAACTGACTAAGCTACCATTCACAGATACACTTGTTGTTTCTTTCTACATGAATGCGAAATTAGCCAATTTTCAGTTACATGAAAATGATAATCCTACTTGACATTTGTGCATCATTTCATCTTCTGAGAGCTATTTCTGCTCCATGCTGCAGATGAGAAAATGAAGCCTCATGGAAGTAAAGTGACTTGCCCAGTGTCCCAAAGTTAGAAGGTTCTAGAAGCCTGGGAACTGAACTTGTGTGTTGTAGCTCCTAATCCATTGCCCTTGCCATCATACCACACAGCTGCCCCCAAGCCTCAAAGACACCACATGTGTCCCTATCTTCCAGGACAAATGTGAACTGGAGAGCAGTTGTAGTGGAGTGAAGGAAATCTTTTTATTTTTAATTTTTATTACACAGCTGATCCATGCTCATTTGGAAAGGCTACAAAATAAAAAATGATTTTTTAGAAAAGGAAGGAAGAAAAGACATTCCCCCATAATAATACCACCCAGATCTAGCACTGTTAACATCTTAGTGTATTCCCCTAAGAACAAAGGAAACAGTTTTAAAATGCATTACATTTACTACGGCATCTCCAGGGCGGACGCTGAAGGAAACCCCATCCACTTGGCTTTGCCTGAGGAGAGGAAGGATGTGAAATATGACCTCTTGAGTGCGGTGGGCTGTGTGTGTGTGTGCGCGCGTGCGTGCTCGAGCGCGCTTGTGCACACGTGTGTACACGCCTGGTACTTCTCTGTCCAGGCCAGGGAGGTTTGGCACACCAACACTTAGCCAAGTTGGTGGGGGATTTATTACAACCTTAGCAGAGAGTGTTTCTTCAAGCTAGAGGCAGGGCAGCCATGGCTCCGGGCGGCCAAGTGGCTCACCCTCTGGTTTGGTTCAAGTTCCTCCAGGCAGGAGAAGGTTGTTTCAGTTTAATTCCATCCATTTGGCCTTCTACGCTGCCCGCTGAGAGGTTGGGGCCTTACGTGCTCCCAGGGCACCGCAAGGCCCCCTTTCATCATGTTCCTTACACTTAAAATGTCTTATTTGTGACCCGCTCCCTTGCCCCTCCCCCAACCAGAAGGTCAGCCCCCAGGAGGGTGCCTCATCTGCCTTGTTCACCTGTACCTACCTCCCAGCACCTGCCGCTCTGTCTGGCAGGTTGTCGTACTCAAAACATGTCTGAATTGACTGCAGGGTTTGGGGGTATACACAAGAGAGTTGCCAAGGGCATTCATAATTCGTATATACTAGGAACTAGATCCTGATCAAGGGGGGCAGTCAGTGTCCCAGGCACCTTCTCTAATGTCATCTATTTGTGACACAGACCCACCAAAGTCAGATGGCCACCACCTGGAGACAGAAGAGGCAGGCCTACATTTTTTCTTTGAAGAACTGTAAGAAGTGTTCCAATGTATTATGCACCTGTCTGTCCTCAGCTAGAGAGGTGGAATAAAATTGAGTGAGACTGATGAAATGGAGTCAGTCTCAGCTTCTGGAGATTCCATCCTCCAAGTACAGCATCTAGGAGGTAGTGAGAAGCAGTGTTATGAGCAGCAGACTTGGAGTCAGATGACCTAGGAATCAAATGCCGTGTCATCTACATTTCAGTTGTGTGAGTTGAGGGAGTTTTGTTGACCTCTCTGAGCCTCAGTTTCCTCATCTGTGAAATGGGAACAACAGCACTAAATTTTCAGTGTTGAGCTACTTCAGTGAGAAAAAAGTGAGAGTTGCTGGCGTAGTGCCTTGGCAAACTGTCTGTGTCTGAGTATATATACTTTTCCCTCTGGGAAGATCTCCTTTAACCTTGAAAATCTGAAAGCAGTGCCACCTACACGACTCCTGAAGCTTTTGCATGAGGAGTGCATTGATCAATTTTGCCCCTGCACAGCTCCCACTAAACTGCATCTCTATTCATGGACATAGAACCATCTCCTCGTGAGATTAGGAGATGCTGGAGCACAGCTCCAGGCAGTGAGGCTGAGTGGCCCTCCCGGAAGTCCTGGAAGCCCACTCTCAGCACCAGTCAGGACCAGTCAGGGCTGAAGGAGAAAATGAGCAGGCTCTGCCTATAGGGATCTCCTTTTTTCTGCTTGGGTTGGGTTGGAGAGGTCCCTTCTCTAGCAGAAATCCAGGTTTGCGGGCTGAAGCTGAAGACCAAGGTTTCAGATGGTAATCCCAGAACCGGGACATTAGGAAGTGCCCTGTGGCTCCCCTGCCTCTGGACTTCTTCCCTCTCTTCGGGCATATTTCCTGTCGAAGGGACTCTGGGTGCTTCAGGCTCTCTCACTGTGGTTTCTTCTCTCCCCATCACAACTTACCCCTACCAAGTATGACTCGCTAAACCTAATTGCTTTGACAATCAGATCCATGTGAAAAAGTTACTGGGTCACAGTTTGCAAGGTGTGACAACTTACAGTTAACTAGGGTCTTCCTGCAGATCCCACCTGAATTCTCTGGGCGGGAGGACTGGAAATCGTGTCCATCCCGCCCCCAGGGTCTTCCGTCTTTCCACAGCATCTGGGAAAGCAGTCACAAGTGTTAAGTATTTGTCATCTTTGATCGAGACCAGTGTCCCAGCCCCATTTTATGGATGAGAAATCTAAGAATTTGAGGGGTGAAGTGACCTCCCCAAAGTCTCTTGGTAACTTTGTGGCAGAACGGGGGGTAGGGGTGCGGGTACAGATCTCCTGACCCCTTTCCAACTGCCTGTCCCTAATGATAGAATCTGTACACTCAAACTGTGATCTGTAGACCAGCAGCATTGGTGTCACCTGGGAGCCTTTTAACAATGGAGAATCTCAAATCCAACCTGAGACCTATCGAAACAGAATCTGCATTTTAACAAGATCCGCAGTTGATTCATATGCATTTAGACTTTGAAAAGCCCTGGTCCAGAACTCACTTTTTCCCCCTGTTTCCTTTCTCATTATTACTTTAACTCCAAGGGTCTGTGAACCTCCGAGGCTGAATTTAGCACAATCTCAACACATAATGTTCGAGTCCCAGTGTAATTACATACAGTGCAGTTTTCCAGTGGAAAAGATTTCTACTCTGTTTCTGACATTGTTTCCTTTGCCTTATTTAAAATTCTAAAAAGAAAAGCCTCATTAATGGGGTCCTTTTTAGAATGGGCAGGAGAATCTACCGTCTTAAATTTCTAGCAGAAAAGGTATGATAGACAGTTAATAATCATAACTGGGTGGTGAAATGTATGTGAAAGTACTTAGTAAATTATAAAGCAGCGCACAAATGTTACTGATTATAATTCCTCGGCTGTAGGAGCACAGAATGAGATCCTTCATGAGCCCATTCAGGGTGAAAATGTTTTTCAGGAATATGATGTGAAACTTTAAAGTTTTTAAATTATTTTCATTTTATTAGACATCCAAGGAGCTAGACTTGTGGTTATCAACCCTGGCCATGCATCGGAATAATTTGGGGAGCTTTATTTAAAAATATATGGCCCTGGGCTCTGGACCTAGATTCTATTTCTTGAGGTCTTGAGGGTGGGACTGGGCAAGGGTCTATTTTTAAACTCTCCCAGGTGGTTCTAATACACAGTGAGATTGGAGAACCACTGAGCTGGAAAGTTGTTATTTCCAGGTTTACGGTAAATATATGCGAGCGAGCATTTTATCCATATTGATGATATGGCTGAAGTTCAGGTTTTCTAATTTCTACATCTTAGTGATAATCAAACCACCAGGAGGTATAGCCGGAACTGAAATACTAATGGCTGCTGATTCCAAAGGGTATTAAGTTGGTAGTGACCATTTATTTCATCCATCATTCATTCTTTCACAATTTCATGTCCTCGACCAGCTAACATAACAACATCAAGGACTGAGTGAAATCCTGACAGTCTGTTTGTGTGCAGACTTGTACCCCAGCATCAACAAACAAATTCTCAAATTCCATGTGGTCTTACTCCAACGATTGGACATTTTGACGACGCAGGTTTGAAAGAACATTGATGAGGATTTAGGAGGCCTAAATTCGAGGGAATGTTCTTTCCTGCAGTTGTCTGATACTGAGTCAGTTTCCTGCTCTGAAAAATGAGGGTGTTGGACCAGTGGTGATCGAAGCTGGCTGACCATCAGATACATCTGGAGAGCTTTGTAAAGCCACAGATTTCAAGATCCTAGAGTTACCGAATCTAGACAGCTTGGGGCAGGGAGAGAAGTGTTGTAAAGAAGGAGTTTTAAAAGAATCCTGAAAGCTGACTGAACGATCACCTGTGTTTGGAGCCATTGAACAAGATAAGCTCCTAAGTTCTTGGCTCTAAGAATCTATGACATGACACCTATTCAGTTAAATTCTTATATCAGAGGAAACTGGTCTGCGGTTGAGGCCTGGCCAGAGGGCAGGGTCTACAGGGGGTCTAGAAATCTGCATTTTTATGAGCATCTGAGACATCCAAACTGCTTTTGATCTCCCTGTAAAACTTAGTTGGCAGCCTTTCTCAAACTTCCCTTCTGATAAGCATCTCTTGGGTCCTTCAACGAATGAATGGATCAATAAAATGTGGTGTATCCATACAATAGAATATTATTCAGCCATAAAAATAAATGGCATATAGCTACCTGCTACAACATGGATAAACCTTGAAAACATTATGCAAAGTGAAAAAAGCCAGATGCAAAAGGCGATATACTGTATAATTCGTTTATGTGAACTTTCCAGAATAGGCAAATACATAGAGACAGAAGGTTGATCAGTGGTTGTCAGGGGTTTGGAGGGAGAGAGGAATGCAGTGGGACTGCTGATGAGTAGGGGTTTCTTTATCGGGTGATGAAATGTTCTCGGTGATGGTTGCACAAATTTGTGACTATATTAAAAACCACTGAATTGTATACTTTAAAAGGGTGAATTTTATGGCATGTGAATTATATCTTTAAAAAAAATTCCCTGGAAATTTGCTTAAAAAACCAGATTCCGGGCTTCCCTGGTGGCGCAGTGGTTGAGAATCTGCCTGCCAATGCAGGGGACACGGGTTTGAACCCTGGTCTGGGAAGATCCCACATGCCGCGGAGCAACTGGGCCCGTGAGCCACAGTTACTGAGCCTGCGCGTCTGGAGCCTGTGCTCCGCAACAAGAGAGGCCGCGATAGTGAGAGGCCCACGCACCGCGATGAAGAGTGGCCCCCACTTGCCGCAACTAGAGAAAGCCCTCGCACAGAAATGAAGACCCAACACAGCCATAAATAAATAAATTAAAAAAAAAAAAAGAAAGAGGAAATCTATAAAAAAAAAAACAAAAAACAGATTCCTAGGCCCTACCCAAAATCCACTGATTTAGTACCTCCAGGGTAGGAACCTAGGAATCTGTTGTTTAATAAACTCCCCAAACGATTCTTATCAAAATTGAAGTTTAGGAAGAGCTCCTTGGTGCAGTGCAAGCCTGAGCTGCCCTTCCTCATGGACCCTGGAGACTCCATCTGTGGTTAGCAGCCTCTAACATGGCCCCCGTGGTCCCTGCTTTTGGTGTTCTGATCCCCTTGAGTGTGAACTGGGCTTATTTACTCCCTTCCAAGAAATAGAATACAACAGAATTGATGGGATGTTGTTTCTGATTTTAGGTTTCTAAAAGAATGTAGCTTCCATCCAAAGAAGATATACAAATGACCAATAAGCATATGAAAAGATACTCAACATCACTAGAGAAATGCAACATCATTAGAGAAATGCAAATCAAAACCACAATGAGATATCACCTCACACCTATTAGGATGGTCACTATAAACAGACACACACAACACACACACACACAGAAAATAACATGTGATGGTGAGGATGTGGAGAAATTGGAACCCATATGCACTTTCGTTGGGAATATTCACTGGTGTAGCTGCTGTGGAAAACAGTATGGAGGGTCCTCAAAAATGAAAACTAGAAGTACTATCTGATCCAGCAATCCCACTTTTAGGTATATATCCAAAAGAATTGGAAGCAGAGTCTTGAAGAGATATTTGCACACTCATGTTCACAACTGCACTATTCAGAATAGCCAAGGGGTAGAAGCAACCCAAATGCCTATTGATGGACGAATGGATAAAGAAAATGGCGTATGTACATACACTGGAATATTATTCAGCCTTAAAAAAGACGGAAATCCTATCACATGCTACAACACGGATGAACTTGAAGACCTCCTAGGTTAAGTGAAATAATCTAGTCACAAAAACCAAATAACTGTCAGTTCTACTTCTATGAGGTCCTTAGAGCAGTCAAATTCAAGTAGAACGGTGGCTGCCATGGGCTGAGGGGAGTAGGAAATGGGGAGCTGTTCAATGAGGATAGAGTGTCAGTTTTGCAAGATGAAAAAGTTTTGGAGATCTGATGCACAACAATGTCAATATACTTGACACTACTGAACTGCACCCTTAGACATGGTTAAGATGGGTTTAAAAAAAAAATAGATTGCAGCTTCCATTTCAGGCTCTCTCACTCCCTCTTGGTGTGCTCACTCTCTGGCTCTGGCTCTCGTTCAGATCATCAGCTGCCGTGTTGGGAAGACACTCAGACAGCCTATGGAGAGACCCACGTGGTGGGGAGTAGAGGCCTGCCAACAACCATCTGGGTGAACTTGGAGGTCAGTCTTCTGAGGCCTGCCAACTTGTGAATAAACTTGGAAGTGGATCTTTAACCCCCAAGTCAGGTCTTCATATGAAACTGCAGCCCCGGCAAACAGCTTGACTGCAACCTCATGAGAGACCGAGGGATGCTCAGCTGAGCTGCATGTGATTTGTGGGATAATGAAGTCTTGTTGTTTTAAGCTGCTAAATTTGGGGGTAATTTGTTATGCAGCAATAGGTGACTAATACACCATCCAATGCATTTTGCTCAGTTAGATTGCAGTGCAGACCCCACCGTGTTGCTCCAGCTGTAACTCTGCTTTTCAGGATATGAAAGAATATATATATATATATATATATATATATATATATATATACACACACACACACACACACACACACACACACACACACATATTTTTATATATATATATAGTGGTAGGTCAAATAGTAGGACCCCCGAAATGTCCACATTCTAATCCCTGGAACCTGTGAATATGTTAGGACACATGGCAAAAGACCATTGCAGATGTAATTAAGGTTACAGACTTTAAAATAGAGAAATTATCCTGGATGATCCAGTGGGCCCAGTCGAATCACATGAACCCTTAAAAGCAGAGACCTTCCTCTGGCTGCAGGTAGGAGAGATTTGGCAGAAGTCGAAGTTGGAGAGATTTGAAGTGTGAGAGGGACCCCGCCATTGCTGGAGGGGACAATGTGACCAGCATGAGAATGAATGCGGGCAGCCTCTAGGGGCAAAGACCAGCTCCCAGCTGACAGCCAGCAAGGAAGCGGTACCTCAGCCCTACATCTGTCAGGAACTGAATTCAGCCAAAAACCTGAACGAGCTTGGAAGCAGTTTATCCCGAATGTCTCCAGGAGGGAATGCAGCCCTGCTGACACCTTCATTTTGGCCTTGTGAAACCCAGAACGGAGAAACCAGTCCAGCCAACTGGGACTTTGGATTTACAGAGGTGTGGGATAATAAATTTGTGTTATTTTCAGTTACTTAGTTTGGGGTAATTTGGGCAGCGATAGAAAACTAATGTAATTATATGGATATGATATTTATTGGTTTTGAGTACTTTCCTATCAGGTGTCATAGCTATGCAGATGTTTCACGATGCTATTTATCATTTTCCACTTATCCCACTGAAGCACTCATTCACTATCTCAGTGCCTCTCTGTACTGCAGGCTTGAGTGTTCCATGCATTGTTTTTCAAGGCTCTCTGGGAAAGACACTCCTTCTTTGGGAGCCTGGCGTCTGGCTGGAGGAAGACTGAGTGCCTGCTGGTTGTTTCTGAGGCTACTAATCAATACTTACCATTAGGACGACAACTCCATGCATCACTAAGCTTTGACCTCTGTGCCCCAGAGCCGTCCCAAGATGCCAATTGATGTACAGGCAATATACATATTCCTCAAATGCAATATCCCTTTCATAGACTTCCCTGAATTAAATTTTAGAGGCTTTAGCCATGGCAAAATAATGTTGCTAATGTACCAGCAAGCCCAGAATATTTAGAAAGTGTGCTTGGATGAAAGTAATTGTGTTTATGGTTTCTAAAAAGATGTTTGGGATGGACACCGCATTTGGACTGATGGCCAGCTGTTCCTGTCTCCTACACAGCTGGGTGGTGCTGGCATAAACTGTCTCTTAAGTCAGCCGTGAAAATAAGTACATACCTACAAGCCCAAGACCTGAAAGCAAGCAGTTGCCCCCCTCTATAAATCACAAGGCAGGCCTAAAAGAGCCTGAAAGAGCTTTAACTGCACTTTTCTGTTATCTACAGCTTTTGGAATTTTATTTCCCCAGAAATATGTGTTTTTCAAGGAGCTCTTCCGAATGGTCTGCCGTCACATAACACTGTGGCGCTCTGAGTAAGACCCCTCTCCTCCTGTTTTCCTGGATCTATCCAAATGGGATCAATTGCCAAACAGTTGTTTGGATTAAATCCAAATAGTTAATCTAATCAGGCTTTCAAGAGGCAGTTATTCTGATTAAAGGAGCTATATCTGAATGACCTTTGGCAGCTTTTTATATCTAATCAGTGGGTCCCACACATTTAGCCCTTCTGTGGAACCAGGGGGTGTTGATTGCTCAGGTGAAAAGGGGTTTATCGGAAGAGAAGACTCACGAAACCCTATTGAAGAAAGGATAGCTGAGCCTCAAAGGCACTGAAAAGCCATTAAGAATCCAAAAGGGCTACTGCCTCTGTCTCTTTCTGGAGCCGCCTGGCCTCCCATCATTGCTTTGCTCTGGAATTCTCTGCTTACTAGTTGGTGTGCGCAAGGCTGAGAATTCTGTTAGCCTTGAGTTTACATCACTGTGAGTTCTGTACCCATAACCATCATGATGAACTTCATCCTGAGTCTGAATTCCGATCCACTCAATTTTAAATTCCCAGGAGAGAATTTGATTGGCTTGGTGTGGTCAGGTGTCTAGTTCTGGTCCAATCAGCTGTACCCAGGATGAGTCGGGGTCACAAGGCATGAAGGCCTGGCTCCTCCAGGTGGTGGATAGGGCAGGGAAAAAATGATGCCTCCAGAATTTTTTCTGAGCTGGTAATAGCAGATGCCTCTTTGCTACTTCTTTCCTTACCCAATCTGCAAACTCTTTAAGGGTAGAGGGGTTTTCTCATCTTTGTCTTCATCACCATACTTAGCTCAGTGCCTTATATAAAGATGCTCAGTAAGTTAAAAAAAAAAAGTTTTTCATGCCAACTTCCAGTCATATGTACTTCTCATAGTCCTTATTACCATGCTGGTCTTAACCTATCTGGGTGTTTAGCCAAGAAAAGCAGGGTCAGATGGGCTGAGCACTCCCACATTCTTTCTTCTAGCACTGCTTAGGTTAATAATAACTATTATGTATTGTCCATTTCCCAAGAGCCTAATGTAATGCAAAGTGCTTTATACATCATTATCCCATTTATTTGCTATGATAACCCTATAAGGAAAAGGGAGTTCAGAGAAGTTCAGTAACTTGCCCAAGGTCACATAGCTCCAAAGAAGTATGGTCAATTCTAAACCTAAATCTATAGCCCTGTCCTCTTAAACACTGTCTTTGCCTTCCTCCTGGGACAGGAGGAGTTGTGAATGAGGCTGAGAGATGAAGCTAAAAGGAGAGGTGTTGGCTGAATCAATGCCAATTTTGTGAACTAAACAAAGGAGTTCTGTGCTAACAGGTTTTGAAAGCTTTTTGAACATGGCCTTGCACCTTTCATGGTTCTGAGGTTTTCCTACAACTCTCCTTAATTGAGTCTTTCCAGGCTGAGCTGCAGGATTTAAGTAATTCAACAACCAGAAAAGAGTCCTCAGAATTCTCTTCCTTCCCCTTTAAGCTGGGTGAGAAGGTGTCCCCCAGCTTTCTGCTTTTAACCACTGGCAAACATTCCAGGGAATCCGAGACAAGACCTGGATCAGGGCCGTCATTTTTTATTGTGCTTTGCATAGTGAGGGCTAAAACCCAGGCTGCTCTGCACTCATCAAGTCATGTACCCTGGCACCAGGCTGGCTGTACTGCTTAGAGGGAGAGGTGCCCTACTCTAATTCACATGCTAGGGCACCGTGTGGGTGCACTGTGGTCCAGAGGCAGCCCTGAATGGATTTAACATTGTTTCAGATCCCCCCTGCTTTAGGTTTGGATTATGATTTGTGATGATGCCATTTCTGGATAATACCTCTAATCTCTGTATTGGTAAGAGGAATCCAGATTCTTTCTCAAGGGAGAGAGGGGTTGACATTGGTGCCTGGAACTGAGATTTCACATGCTGGTGGGAAGGCGGGGTCATCTCCTTGACACTTTCCAGCTGGTCTCTCCACCCACAACCCTAATCCAAGCCACAGTGGGTAATCTTAGCAGTCTTGGGAATGGTGGGGAAAGAAACTGAAAACTCAGTTAGCAAAACAACTGGTCCCAGCCTTAGAGCAGGCCAGTGTTAAGCCCGAGAGAGAGGCTGGCTTGCCTTAGAGCTCTTTCTTTCTGAGGAATCTGAAAGTCCTTCCACCCAACCCCCAGGACACAACAGGCACAGCTAAAGGGTTACATAGTATTTATGCCCTCTTTACTTCTGTTTCTAGATACTGTTAAGATGCCTTTCCAACATGCTGCCATGATTTAAATTAGGCATGTGTGCTCATCCTGAAATATACACACTGGAATATATTTGGAACAGAGATAGGATTTTAAAGAAACAGAGAGATTATGAGTTTCAAGATCCCCTTCCTCCTGCCCCTCCACCAGGCTCATTCAATACCTGGAGATATTTAAAACGTGGCATTACCTTGGTAGTAACGCATAGTGGTGAAAAAACAATCAATCTGAAGGGACAGATCTGGGTGGGTTCAGATCTTATCTCTGCCACTTACTAGCTGTATAACCTTAAGCAAACTGCTTCAACACTCTAGGCCTCATTTTCCTCCTCTGTAAAACAGAGATAATAAGTTTCTTCTCCATAACCTCATTGTGAGGTTCCATGAGATAATGCATGTAAAACAGTGAGGACAGGGCAGAGAACATAGCACCCATAAATGCCAGTTCTTCTCACGTCTCGAGGTGGGAAGCTAAATTCTGGTTGAGAACTTGAACACGTGAGACAGTTTTTGTCGTCTGTTGTTGGAGGTCCCCCTGTACTCCACGTGAACGCTTTCAGAATTTGATCCTAGTGCCCAAAACCTTGTCTGCGTCGTTACTTCCACCAGGAAGACGTTCTGGTTACCATGACGTGCACTTAGCCGTCAGCATGCCTCTCTGTCTCAGTCTCCAGGCCCCAGAAGTGCAATGTTAGGCCAGGGAGCTTGTCAACAAGGGTGCAAAGCTGGAAGGAATGGGCTGTCCATTGGACGTACTTCAGTTGCAAAGTTGTGTGGAAAAATGAAAACTCAGGGCACTGGTGGAGAGACAGAGCTCGTGGCAGCAAATTTTCCATTCTTATGCACAACTGCTTCTCTGTCTGGGATAAAACAAAACTTCCCAGTGGCTTCTTTTTAATCTAAGGAGGCAGTCAGTGGATGCCGGGATGAGGCAGCCCTTGGTTAGCTGCTACTAGGAACCTCTGGCAAGTTATTGAACCGCTATATAGCCTAGTTTTCTCCTCTATAGCATGGAAATATTAATAGCATCTCTCTTTCTCACTTATGTTTTGAGGATTAATTGGGATAATGAATGTAAAGTTTCTGGCACACAGTATGCACTCAGTAGGTATACTTTATGGCCAGCATCATCATAATTATTACCTACATCTTGGTGATACTCAGTATATGATCTGCAAAGCAATCAGCCTTCTGTCCAAAGTTGGTAAATAGATGGTGGATGTCATATCTCTGTTGTGCATATCAACTATGAAATTTAATCATTCTTTTCAAAACTCTCTAAGGGCTTGTCCCATTCTGTAAGCTCTCTGGTTTGCTTCCCCATGGCCCATGCTCACCCTATGAAAGGATGCTTGCCTATGGCAGACACTGCTGGTTACCACCCCAACTGTCAGTCCCCCTTCTTTCTTGTGAATAGAACACCAATCTGTTCAGGCAGCCATGTACCATGTGCCTGGCCCCAGGAGAGGAATCATAATTGGTGTAAGCCATTTATGGCTGTCCCCTTTGCCTTTATCTTAATCGGTCTAGGAGAAGGCATGGGATTGAGTTTCCAATGAGATATAAGGGAAAGTCTCCCAATAAAAGGAGAGAGCAGTGTGGGGTGAGCCTCATTTTGGCCCCTGCTGTCTTCCTTCCTGCTTTAGGTACTGTCAGGTGAGAATGTGATGCTTGGAGCTACAGCTGCCATTTTGTAACCACGTGGTTATAAGCATGAGGATGACAGAGCAGAAAAATAGAAAGAGGCCAGCTTCTTAATGACATTGCTAAGCTGCCAGGCTGACTCTGGGGATGCTTGCCTCCAAATTTCTATTTTAGTATACAATAACTGTTCTTATGATTTGGCCTATTGTGAATCTGATTTTCTGCTGCTTAATTGATACCCTCCTTTTCTGTATGCCAAGGCTGGAAAATGACTGCTATATAAATTCTGCCCAGATATAAAGACATTCAATTCCCATTTTCTTCCTCTATATTTGGATAATCAAGTGTCTTTAAATAAATTCCACACTCACCATTATAGTGAAACTGCTCTTGAAAAGGTCACCAATGACCTCTTGATTGACGTGTCCAACAGCTTCATCTAATTTCACATCTTGCTGAACCCCTGATCCACTGGACAGCTTGACCACTTTCTTATTCTTAAAGTGAGCCCCTTCCTTGGCAGATGTCACTGTTCTTTCTACTTCTCTGGTCCCTCTATTTTCCCTTCTCTTTCTGCCCTTCAACCATGGATGAACCCCGACACTCTGCCCTTTGCCTTTTCCTTCTCATCTCTCACTAGGAGCTTTCCCTGAATGCTTTCTCCACTTCTAAGCCTCCACGGGCCCGAGTGATCCCCACATCTGTGTCTCCCGTGCAGGTCTTTCCTCAGCATCAGATCCACCTATCTCTCTGTGCACAGAACGTGCCTACTTGGACGTCCCCTCAGGACTGTAGACACCATTATTTCTAAACTGAACTATGTCCCCTACAAATTACCTGTCCTCTATGACACACCTCGCCACTCACACTAGCCCTCATCTGGAAACCTCAGAGTCATCCTCAACAATTCCTTCTCTCCCAACATCCAGTTAATCACCACCAAGTATAAGAATGTCTCTATTCTCAGGAGTCTGTGGCAGCTTCCCCGTGTTCACGGCCATGGCCTCTGTTCGTCATCTCTGTATCGCAAAAGCCTCTCATGCACCTCGCATCTCTTCCCTTCCCAATCATCTGCATTGCTGTTAGAGTGGATTTTCTAAAAGCAAATTGAATCAGATTGTTGGATTTGAAATTTTCCAAGCGGATAAATGTGTGTGTGAGAGGTGGATGGGTGGGGAGACTGTATCAGCCCATCATGCCCTCCAAATAAAGTTCACACTTTAAAACATGGCACAGAAGACCTCTAGTCACTCTGGGAACAGACTGGATTTTGTGTCTCGTCTCCTACCGTCTCCCCTCCACCTTCCCTGCATCCTCAGCTCGACCTCCCGGGGACTCCTCTTTCCCTCTGCTGTGTCCTCCGATTAGGTGCCACACCCCCATTCCCCAGCATTCTGAACGCCTAGCATCCTCTGGTTCTCACATCAAACTGCACTTCTTCCCCAAAGCATCCCCTGAGCCTAGGACTAAACCAGAGTTTCTCATCCTCGGCACTGTTAACATTTAGGGTTGGATCGCTCTTTGCTGTGGGGCTGTCCTGGGCATTGCAGGATGTTTAACAGCATCCCTGGCCTCTGCCTGCTAGATGCCAGGAGCTCCCTTCCCCCACAGCTGCGGCAAGGAAAACATGGCCAGAGACTACAAAATATTCTCTGGGGGACAAAATCGTCCCACCACCCCCGTTGAGAACCACTGAGCTAGACTGAGTTCCCTTCTTATCACCCCATAGCTCCCTGTTCTTCCCCGATCATAACACCCATGGCGCATTTTTAAAATGACTCGTCTGACTGTCTCATCTGTTTCAACCGACTGTTATCTCCAAGAGGGCATCTCCCAGGGCCGGGCACCCAATAGGCATGCAGTGTAGCTTCATGAAAGAGACGGCTCCATGATGGGAGCCACCTTGCTTGTCCTCTGCCTAGTGCCCCGTATGGTGCTAGCACACAGTAGGGCTCATAAATATCTGCTGAGTGAAGGAACGACCGAAGGATCCCATTCAAACACTCGTTCCCCTGTGAAACTTTTAAGTGTCCGAGTGAACGTTAGAATCTTTTCTTCTTTTTACCCTGTAATATTTTGTGCATGCCCCTGTCCTCCAGCACTTATTCCACTGAATGATAATTACAACCAACTTGTTAAGAAATGTTGGTAGAAATTAAAGCGTGCTCTCTCTCTTCAGGCCTTTTTCTAGAAACAGGAAAACTAGGTCCATTCCTGTTCCCAGGGATCGCATGGTCTCCCTTTTCCTTAAACTGCTACACCTGTTCTGCCCCCGGCTGCTCTCAGCCATACCCTCCATGCACCCTCCGTACACCTCCATACACACCTCATCCATCCTCCTCAGCTGACTTCAAAGAGGAGGACGGTCTCAGAGCTGCTGAGAATTAAGAGCCGACTTCCACTTCAAGGCCCCCTTTTGCCCTGCTCTCCCCTGACTGTGCTCCCAGCCCTGGCAGTGAATTCTGAGAGGTCTTAATAACATGGTGGTCGCTCACAGCCTCTCCCGCTGGGAGATGGGATGGGAAAGACCACCTCTGCAGCATGCCCATCCCTGATGACTTGAAATGCAAGAGGCCACAGTGGGCTCCACGGTGGAAAGGAGCCTTGTATTATTCAGGTGAACAAAGCGGTGGTCAAGAAGGAGAGCAGCCTGCTTGGGAAAAGAGATCAGGAGTCAGAGAAGAGTTGGGTGGCTTTTTCTGCACAGTAGACGGTTAATATGCATTTTTTAGTTGCAAAGGCCTGTAGGGAGAAGATGCCGAAGTTAATATTTATATTTGGCACCCAATCCTCCGCATAAATAACAGCACGGAGGCCCGGTGTTTGGTTTGAGGTCAGCTCCGTTTAAACAGCCAGGCCAGGTGCAGACCCACACGCTGGACCTTTGAACTCACTGTGTAGCAATCCAGATGTTCAGCAGAGGTGATGAACTTGGGTCACTGATGATGAGAGAGTGTGGAGTGTTCTTCTAGCATCTTCCACGGGGAGCCCTGGACAGTAGACTTGGCCCCGAGCCCATTTTCCTCGCTAGAGTCAAGAAACAGTAGCAGCTGCAGTTGTTGCTAGGGATGAGGGATCATCCACTGGGGAGTTGAAATAGCCAGGAGGGGGAAGTGGGTAGCAGGAAGGAGGTCATGAAATTGACCGTGCTTAGCCACTGCCCTCGTTTGGATTACTTGGAGCCATTCTGCAACGGGAAAAATATTAGGCTTTGAATGACAGCCCTGACAAACATGATCCGTATGACCAAATCAGTCTCAAAAGCAACTGCTATCATTTATAAATGGAGGACTTGCCAAATCGCATGGTTCTTCTAGGGTTTTCCAAGTCCCACACTTGGCCTCAAAAATGTGCCGAGTGAGAGGGGTTTGAACTTTTTGAATTTAATGCAAAGCACATATGTTGTTTGGGGTTTGTTTGTTTGTTTGTTTTTACAGTTGCAAAATATGTTTTATAAAAAAGAACCATATAGCAATAAAATGGTAATGTAAACACAAGCCCTCCAAAAGGATGCAACATATTTCTAATGAAAGGAAACAACCACCTTCGCTTCATCCACAAAAGAATAAAAAAAGATGAAGAGAGGCCGTTTCATTCGCAGATTGTGGAATCCTACCGTTTACTGCTCTCTGAATGAGTATTTTTGAGGCAAGACTTAAAAAACGGGAATTTTCAGAACGAAGCAGCTCCTGGCATAGCGGAAAGGGCACTGATGTTGGCAGTCAGACAACTTGAATTCTGGTCTTGACTGCTGACCCCCTGCTTCCTGGCTTCCACCCCCAGCACTCCATTCGAAGTGCTCTTGTCAAGGGTACGAGTGACCTTCTAATTGCTAAATCCAAAGGGCATTTTTCAGTCCACTTCTGACCCGACCTCTCTTCAGCAGATGACATAATTGCCCACTCTTTCCTCCTTGAAATCCTCTCACCCTGAGCCTTCAATGACACCATCCCATCCTGGTTATACTCCAGATTTCCCCGTCACTCCCTCTCAGACCCTCTCTAGGCTGTTTTCTTTTCCACCAACGGCTACCAGCAGCTGCCGTGGGCTGAGGTCATGCAGGCTCTGTGTGCATTTTCTTGTCAACTCCTCACAGCAACCCTGGGAGGTAGGACTTAGTGGTTCCACTTTACAGACAAGGAAAGTAAGGCTCTGAGCGATGAAGCAATCCTCACCCCAGGTCACATAGCTGATAAGTAGCTGGACTGGAATTCCCATCTAGGTTTGTTTGAATCCAGAGTCAAATTCTCAACGACCACACTGCCATTTATCTTCCCCAGGTAGCCCCCTAAATAGGCGTGTTCCCCGGAGCTCTGTGTTTGGCCCCTGTTTCTTCTGTCTGCCCCATCCCTGTAGAGGTTCATCTACAGCCTTCCTCTCATAGCCCCTCTATGATAGCTTCAAAATATAGCCAAAATCTGTCCTGTGCTCCAAGTTGCCAGCTGTTCCCAAGATTTCTCCATTTGCATGTGCCACAGTCACCTAGTAGAGGTGGTGATGGTGGACTGACGACCATTCCATTCCTGATATTTTACCAAAGTCCGTGATTGCTTAAGGAGTGGGCGCATGACCTGATTCTGCCAGGAGAGATTGCTGGGAATGTCTAGCAATAAGGGGTTATTCTCCCTCTTAAATAGACACATGAAAAACGGTTCCTTTTCTTCTTCTAGATGATGTTGTGCCTTGTAATACTGCAGTGGTGACAACCATCAGCAACCATGAGGGGTAGGTTGAATCCAACAATAGATGGAGGGAATCTGGGTCCTTAATGACCAGCTGATTGTATCTTACTGGGACAGGGGCTTCCAGCTATGTTAAATAACACATTTTCTCATTGTTTGTATGGGTTTTTGGTTTTGTTTTATTGTTGTTATTTGCAGCCAAAAGCATCCTAAGTGACACATCAAATTCATCATATCTACAACTCAACTCATTATGTCCTCCTCCAAACAGCCTCCCCTCCTATGACTCTATCTCTGTTAATAGCACCATGATTGACTCAGTCACCCAAGTCCGCAACCTGGACATCATCCTTGACTCGTCACTCTGCCTCACCCCCAAAAGTGCAATCATGAATTATGTCCAGGAGATTCTACTATTGAAAATCTCTCGTTTTTTCTTTCCATTTACCCTCTCCTCGTTCTTTTCAGTTCTTTGCCATTTTACTGGTTTTCTGCCCCCTTTCTCAGTTTGACTCAAGCCACCACCATCTGTATTGCTCCCAATGAGATTTTTAAAACTCAGTACCAATCCAGCAACTTCCTTGATTAAAATGTGTCGACAGTCCCCTTGTCTTCAAGATGAAATCCATCCAATCCACATGGTTACTAAGATGCTTCAAGACGGCACTTACCTCTCTGAACTCTCACTTCCACCGCTCCACACATGCTCTAAGTTCTAGCCCACTGATTTTTATGGTCCACGAGCCAAGTGTCACTGCATGTGTGGTTCCGTGGACCTGGGATGTCCTCCCTGACTTGTCTCCCTGGACAATCCTGGTTGGCCAGTAGATTCTTATGCACCTTGGCTTGCCACTCATACAACACAGCAGGTGTGAATTTCAGGCATGCCAGAAATAGCTTCCCTTACTTTCATCTCTCTCCCCTTGATTTTTATTTTGAACCCCCATCCCAACTCAATCTTGGTCCATTTGGTGCGTCCCCTTTCTCTGGCATTGTATCCAAGTTCTAGACTCTCTGGCATTGTATCCAAGTGTCAGGGTGCTGAGGGACGTGTCTGCCTGGTCTCAGGGCATCTGTTCATCACAGGTTGCCATAGAGACATCCCTGGTTTTCTGTTCATGGCCCCTTCCAGTCCAGGAGTCATCTTGGCAATGCCCACTCCATGCTGGGTCCCTGGAATCTCTACAAGGTGGCTTTTGCTATGCCCGCGTAGGCACCCCTCTGCCTGCTCTGGGGTCTTGCCACCTTCCTGGGGGTTTGTGGACGGACACCCCTGCTCTCTGGCCCTTGCCCTCTCCATCTCATTACCTCCTTGCCATCTCTCCCTCCTTCAGCACCTGGGAAGTTTTCTTGTCTCAAGAAAGCACATCCATCTGCTTTCTTCTTCCGAACATTTGCTTATTCCTTACTTCCCCTAAACTCCCCTGTGGGAACGTGGAGAGTTTAGAATTAGGGAACGTGAGAGGCAGACACTGACAGGCCTTATTTGCTTGTACTGTGTCACGTTGCTTCCTTCAGACAGAGAATTAACTGCTTGGGAAAGAGGAAAATGCCAGGAGACAGAAGAACACAGAGGGACCATTACAATCACCTGGCCACTGCTGCCCTCCCCACCCTGCTGTCATTATCTGCTTATGGCCCATTTCTCCCAGCCCGTGCGTTCCAGCGGCCCAGGCCCGCCGTGGCCTCCCCCTCCCAGGGGTTGTCAGCACCTGGACGCTGGCACATGGTAGATGCCTCGTAAACAGTTGTCAAATCTAAAGCTAAAAGTTAAGACGAGAGTAGACGTTGGAGCCAGGGAGAGCTGAATGAATCCTGCCAGCTGCCTTCCCGGGGGTGTGACCTGGGGCCAGTTTCCACAGCTCTGTCTGTGGGCAGTAGCCACAGGGAGGCGAGGACTCGAAGAGGAGGTGAGAGACAGTGCTCCTTAAAGCCCTGGCGTTTGTACACCCCCTCCTCCTCGCCTGCCCAGATCCTGGCTCAATTTTTTCATCTCCCCCTCACCCTTCGTGTGGCCCAAACTTCTATATCAGACGCCTCTCCTTCGCAGATGCATTTGGTGAGACCAAACGTTTTTGCCCTGACCCTTCCAGCTGGGTCCCTACTCTCCCTCCAGCGAATGACTTTCAGGATTCTTGAGTTCCAGGGATTCAGTTTGTGATAAAGTGCAGAGAACTTGGAATTCTGGTTCTGCCATGCCCTGGCTGTGGGAAGTTGGACAGGTTTCTGAGTCTCAGTTTCCTCATCCGGAAGATGGGAATGATGGTAACTAGACTCAGGCTGCCTGGGTTCACATCCCAGCCCTGCCGCTTTCCAAATATGCAGCTCAGGGCAAGTGACTTTTGTCTTCATTTCCTGTCTATAAAAGAGGCATCGTCATAGAACCCATCTCACAGGATTATTGTTAGCGTTCACTGAGTTAACAAACCTAAATTGTTTAGCACCTCGCCTGTAAGCGCTCCATGTATGTTGGTTATCGTGATCCTGCGGTGGCCTCTCTTTAGCTACCTACAAACTCATGACACTTTATTAGTCTGCTTGGGCTGCTGTAACAAAATACCACAGACAGGGTGGCTTAAAACAACAGAAATTTATTGTCTCACAGTGCTGGAGGCTAGAAGTCCAAGATCAAGGTGTCTGCCGGTTTGGCTTCTCCTGAGGCCTCTCTCCTTGGCTTGCAGACGGCCGCCTCCTGCTGTGTCCTCGCGTGATCTTTCCTCAGTGCATGTGCATCCCCAGTGTCTCATCCTCTTCTTATAAGGACACCGGTCAGATTGGATGAGTTCCCACACTAACGGGCTCATTTTAGCTTAATCACTGCTTTAAAAGCCCTCTCTCCAAATAGTCACATTCTGAGGAACTGGGGGTTAGGGCTTAACATATGAATTTGAGCGGGGGACACAATTCAGTCCATGACAGCGTGTAAAGAAACCCCACCATCAGACGTTCTTTGGGGGAGCCTCTTTCTTAACCTAATTCTTGATTAATGAATCCCAGGGTGTTTGGGTTTAGGGGATTTCTTTTGTGGTTTAGTAGAGAGGACCCGCACTCAGAGAAGCAGGTTTTGAAGCTCCAATTTAAAAGCTGCTCATGGGTCTGTGGCCTGCCTGACCCTCAGCGAGCGTCTTCATCCTGAGGAGGAGGATGGTAACTCACACGAGGGTGGCTGTGAGGACCAAGGGTGCAGTGTGGGTGAAACCCTCCACAATCTCCACATCCCCAGGTTTTTGCCTCTGACCTAAAAAGACAGAACTAGATGGATTGTCTTGATTCTCCTTTGCATCCTCAAAATTCTATGACTGTGATTCTAAGGGTGGAAATTCAAGCATCAAGAACAAGCTGCTGGGGAAGCAGTTTCTGGGCCCAAGGCATCAGCAGATATTGTTGAATCTATGAAGGAAATCACACCCATCTTAGGGAGGCTCCCACTCTGCATATTCCCAAGGCCCAAACTGCAGCAGTGCCGATGTGTATCATTCAGTCCCTGGGTTCTGGCACACGTGGCTTGTCTGCTTTGGCAAGAACTCACAGTAACGTGGGCCCGTTAACTAGGTGTGCAAGGGGCAGAAAACCTACTTGTCTTTAAGAGGACCCCGGGATGCTCTGTCAAAAAGGACCACTTGAACTTCCACATCTGTCCACCTTCCTCAGGCTCCCTCCAAAACCGGCTGGTTCTTTTTCAATGCAAGGTGTGCTCTAGAAGGAGAGATGAAGGGATGGAGTCGGAGAGTCAGATGCCGAGTTTGAATTCAAACCCTGTCCCTGGCTCTGCGCACATCACTGACTCAGTTTCTTCATCTATCAAATAGGGTCGTAATAGTTCTTGCCTCACTGGATCATTTGAAATTTCAATGGGGTAACAGATGTAAAAGTGCTTCATTCATTCCACCAATAATTTTTGAGCTCCTGCTACGTGTAGGAACATTTCCCACACTGTTCTAGGCACTAAGGATACAGAATGAAACGAAGCAAAGCCATTGTCCTGAGAGAAATTAAATTCTAGTGGAAGAGTCAGGCAAAAACAGTGCACCGTGCGATGCCAGATCATGATAAGGATGTAAAGAAAAATAAAGCAGGATGAGGGGATGGCACTGACTGGGGGTGATGCCACGTAAGATGGCTTAGTCCGAGAGGTCCTCTCTGAGGAGGGGGCATTTAGCAGCCACCTGAACCATGAGAGAGATGGAGCCATGGGAACATCAGGGGGAAGAACAGGTAGAAAGGCCCTAAGAGGTGGCTGCACTTGGCAGGAAACTGCAAGAGGCCCGTGTGCCTGGAGCTGAATTGGGAGTGCATGAAGTCAGCGGGCCTTCAAGACTAGGGTCAAGATTCTGGATTTTAGGGTGTTCCCTGGTGGTCCAGTGGTTAGGACTCTGCACTTTCACTACTGAGGGCGCAGGTTTGATCCCTGGTCAGGGAACTAAGATCCCACAAGCCACGTGGCGCAGCTGAAAATAAAAAAAGATTCTGGATTTTATAACCTCTAAGCATTATATGTAATGTTTAGCTATTAATTCCATTTAGCTCATGAATCTCTCAGGAAAATGTATGATTTATTAATTTTTTATGTACTGTGAGGTTGGAATAAAAACAGAACATTTACTTTGTCATCTCAAAATTGATTAAGAAGAAAAGATCAACATCCTTGATACATTTTATATTGACATAATAAAGAATATTAAATGTAAAGACAGAAGGAAAATGTTAGAGGAAAAAAATAAAAGATTCTGAATTTTAACCAAAGTGTCATGAGAAGTCATTAGAGGATTTTCAGCAAGGGGAGTGACTTTGTCATCTACATCTTAGAAGGATCCTCTGATTGCTGTTTGGAGAAGAGACTTTAAGGAATCATGGTAATCATCAAGCTGATCGCCAAATATTTCCTGCACCTCTCGGGCACATGGTGGGCTGCATTTCCTGTTGCCAAGTGACCAGTGAGCTGGGGGCAGAAGTCCACGAGTGTCATTTCCAGGGCAAGCAGTCAGTTGCCAGCACGAGACCCTCCAGAGTTCCTTTTCCCTCTGTGTCGGCAACCAGTAATGTTGGAGGTGAAGCCTGGGTTGCAGGGGGAGGAGACAGGGAAAAGAGCTGCAGCTGGCCTGCAATGGGCATATCACTTCAGCAAGAAATCAACCTTTGCCAGGATAAATCATGAAGATTTGGGAGCTGTAACCATAACCTAACCTAACCTATCCCAACAGGTACCAGGAGCAAGAGGGGAAGTAGGGAGCCAGTTAGGAGGCTGGAAGGTGATCCCAGCTCGGACTGGAGTGAAAGCAACAGAGAGGATGAGGAGTGGTCAGGTTCAGGATATACTGAAGCTTAAGTACAAAGGATTTGCTGACGGACGGGAGGTAGGGTATAAGGGAAAGTGAAGAGTCACGGATGACTCCAGGGATTACGGCCTGAGTAACTGGGTGAATTACTGAAAAGAACACCCAGGAAAGCACAGGGTTACCCACAGTGCTAGGTGCACAGCAGAACTACAAAATGCTAGCTCTGTGGTTAGTACTATGAAGGGAGCAGGCAATGTACAATGTAGAGGCTTTGGGACCTTTTCAATCCAAAACGATCAAGAGTCAGATTTATTGAGGCATAATTTATATCCAGTGACATTTGCTCTTTGGTGTGACTAGGTCTGAATTTTGACAAATTCATTTTGTCTTGTCACCACCTGCACAGTCAAGATGTAAACTGCTTCCATCACTCCCCCAATTCCCTTTTGCTGCTCCTCCCTTTGCAGTCACATCCTCCTTCCACCCCTAACCCCTGGCAACCACTGATCTGTTCTCCATCCCTGTCGTTTTGCCTTTTCCAGAATGTCACATGAATTCAATCACACCCTGTGGGACCTTTGGAGGCGGCTTCTTTCACTTAGTTTAATGCATTTGAGATTCACCTGGGCTGCACAGATGTGTCAATAGTTTATTCCTTTTCCCGGCTGAGTGGTATTCCATGGTGTGGAGGTACCTACCACTCTTTGTTTCCCATCCACCAGCTGAAAGACATTTGGGTTGTTTCCAGATTTTGGTGATGATGAATAAATATCTGAGTACAGGTTTTTGTGTGAACATATGTCTTTATTTCTCATTGTAAATTTCTAGAAGTGGGATTGCTGGCTCATATGGTGAGTGTATGTTTAACTTTGTAAGAAACTGTCAAACCGTTGCTGCAGAGGAATCATACCATATCGCACTCCCACTGGTGGTGTTTGAAGGCGGCTCCTTGTCTTCCCCGGCACTTGGGAATGTCAGGATTTTTTGATTTAAGCCATTCGAATGTGCAGTGGTACCTCACTGTGGTTTAATTTGCATTTCCCTAATGAATAATGATGTGGAGTGTCTCTTCGTGTGCTTATTAACCATTCATACCTCTTTTTTGGCAAAATGTCCATTCAGATCTTTTCCTCATGTTTCATTAGGTTGCTTGTTTTTTAATTGTATCCTAAAAGTTCTTCATGTATCCTGGATACAATTCCTTTATCAACTATGTGTTTTGCAAATATTTTCTCCCAGTCTTTGACTTGTTTTTCATTTTCTAAAGTGTCTTTCAAAGAGCAGAACTTTTTAATTTTGATGAAGTCCAAGCTACCAACTTTTTCTTTTATGGGTCATGTGGTTTTTTTGGTATCATATCTAAGAAATCTTGCTCTATCCAAAGCCACAAAGGTTTGTTCTACATTTTCTTCTGGAAGTTTTATAGTTTTAGGTTTTACACTTAGGTCTCTGATCTATTTTGTTTATTTATTTATTTATTTATCAACGGCTGTGTTGGGTCTTCGTTGCTGCGCACGGGCTTTCTCTAGTTGCGGCGAGCGGGGGCTACTCTTGGATGCAGTGTGTGGGCTTCTCGTTGCGGTGGCTTCTCCTGTTTCGGAGCACAGCCTCTAGGCGTGTGGGCTTTAGTAGTCGTGGCATGCGGGGTCAGTAGTTGTGGCTCACAGGCTCTAGAGTGCAGCCTCAGTAGTTGTGGCGCGCAGGCTTAGTTGCTCCGCGGCATGTGGGATCTTCCCGGACCAGGGCTCCAACCCGTGTCCCCTGCATTAGCAGGTGGATTCTTAATCACTGTGCCATCAGGGAAGCCCTCTGATCTATTTTGAATTAATTTTTGTAAATGGTGTGAGGCATAACCCAGGGCAAATGTGACTTGTGATATTTCCTGCTTGTGCAAGAAGCAGATCAATAAAACTTCCTATCTCTGATGAGCGCATGCACAGGTGACAGTGTGGCTCGTTGCAAAATCTGGTTAAGGTTCAAACACAGACGGTCAGGGAAGCTCCACCTCTTTCTGACTCAGGGGCTGCTTCTTCAGAAGTTAATCCTGTCTTCAGTAACAGCTCCACAGATGTCGCCAGTGATATCAGCACAGGCCTGAGTTTTTCAGTGAAGTGAGCTAGGTTTTCCCCAGTTCCTAAGATACTCCAGGTAGTTAGATGCTTCAAGAAACAATGTTCTCTCTTAAACCACTGAAGGAACATTCAGTGCAAAGTAGGGCATTAAATCTTTGCAATTACGATCAAAATCTTAACCTTCCTAGCTTCCATCCTTCGTGGGTGACTTTTTCAGTCACTAAGTGATACTGGTTTTTCCTTACTGTTCCCCTCAGTAACACCATCTTGAGAAGTTTCATTAAAATTATTTAGATCTTGGTACACTTAAAACATCAAGAATAAAATTGATGAGGAGAGAGAGTTAGGAAGCCAACAGAGAATTGTCCACTTGTGATTTGGTCAACTGAGGACATTTTAAGCAAGGCAAGTACCGTCTACTATTGCCAACACTCCATTTAAAAAGGAGGATTTAAGTTACCCAACCCTCCAAAAAAAGAAAAAACTTGGAAGGACATAATCTCAGAATAAAAAATAGTCTTTGCTGAGAACCAACTAATGGGTAATTTACTTGGGTGTAGGAAAGTATTCATACATTTCCCCTTTAGTTTTCTCATTTCACTGCTGGTTGGGGAAAACCTCACCCCAAACCACAGTTTTGGACTCAGACCATAGGAAGGTGTAACATGGGTGGGGCGGAGTAAGCCCTAAGGTATCTGGAGAAAGGCTTTTTTTTCTCTCACTTGTGCGTAATACCTTTATTGGGTGTTGCTAAAGTTCAGAGCCCCAGTCTTAGTGTTTAGGTTTTCTGCCTGGAGTAGCACTTGCAAATGTAAAGGCAGGAGGAAGCTGAGTTGATAACATTCCAGACCCTTCCTTTGACAGGCACCAGTAGGTTTTGCTTCTTTCTGGAGCATAAGAAAGGGGGGAAGCTCTTTTAGAACTGCCTTTCCTTGTCCAACTCCCAAGCTAATCTAAAGGTCCTCCCCCTGCCTCCCTGCTCTAAGGGGTCTGCCTCTCCCAGTTCCTCATTCATGAAGGCAGACCAAAGACAGTCCCAGGCAGACAGAGAGTCTTGGTAAACTCATCAGTGGTTTCCATGGCACTCAGGATAAAGACCCCGCTCCCATCTCAGCCCACCCTGCCGTACAGGACGTAGCCAGGGGCTACCTCTCTGGCCCCATCTCTCCTCTCTCACAGGGCGCCTGGCACAGCTGCTCACCTCTGTCTGCTCCAAAGCCCCACATCCCTGAATGCTCTTCCTTTCTCTTCTCCTAGGCAATCTTGCCTTGCTTCCTGTACTTTGTAGCATTTGTCACAATCATAATTAATTACTCTGATGAAGTCTGCCTGCTCAAGTAGAATGTAAACTCCAAAAGATCAGGAATTAAGTCTGTCTTGGTTATCTGATCTTCCCATCCCTGGCATGGGGCAAGGCATGGAGTTGCTGTGCAATAAATTACTGTTAAATGAAAGAAATCCTCTTCAATGCATGTTTACCAGGCACTGTTCTAGGCATTTATATATCACAGTGTGTGTGTTTTGGAGGGGGTGGGGGGGTGTGGTGAGGGGAAAAAGAAAAAAAAATTCCTTGCCATTACAGAGCTTCTATCCTACTGGGTAAAGATCTGCTAAAACAAGATAAGCAAACAGCATGGTATGTCAGATGGTGATAAGTGCAAAGGAGAAAAAAGAAAGGCAGTTAAGGGACACACAGGGAGCTGGTGGACGATACTTTTAGATTTGGTGACCAGGAAAAACCTCATGGAGAATGTGACTTTTGAGCAAAGACCTGAAGGAGGTAAGGCAGCTGAAAATGTGGTTATCTGGGAAAAGAGCATTCTAAGCACAGGGAACAGCAAGTGCAAAGGCCCTGTGGTGGGAGCACGACTTGTTCCTGGAAGAGCCCTTGTGACTGAAGTGGAGTGAATGAGAGGGAAGGAGGCAAAATGTCCAAATGTGGTCTTTTAATCTGCCCTGTGTATCCATGGAATCATTTACACCAGACATTTCTTGGGAAGTGCTTCTAACCAGCGTCTTTTCTAAAACCACGGGCTTCTAATAGTTTTGAAAGCAGTAGAACCCTTCCTTCCAATGAAATATGAAGTGGAAGTTCAAGATAGGAAACAGAGGAGCAGGAAGGCAGCTCTCTGTCAACTCCCACTCATCCCTTCACCCCACACTGGTTCAAGGTTACGCTGTGGCGGAAGATTTGTTCCCCACCCAGCTCAGGTCGAAACCACCGCTCTAGAATCATAGTCTGATGCTCTGCCTAGAGTCATGCTGTTCTCCAGCATGAAGTAGTCTTGTCTGGCTCCTGTAACTATAAGGAGACTTTGAGTAGATATTTACGTCCAACATGTGAACGAACTTAGAGCTTCTACAGTTACAACCACATGGTGATGTGTGGGTCTGATATGTTCCTAGAAACTAGTTCTCTATTCTGGAACTTCTTTTTTCTTCAAACCAGTTTTTAAACTTTTTCTTTTTTTTGAAAAGATAAAACAGGTCAAACACACACACACACAAATACACTAAAAAAGTCAGTCTCCTATGGATAACTAAATGACCGTGTATTGGCAATGGAATTTCACACCCTTAAGCAAACAAAAATGAATTACTGAGATAGGCAACAGTATGGATGAATATCACAAATATTTTGTTGAGCAAAAGGTGCCAGCCAGACACTTCAGTACATACCGTGTGACCCATGTGTATGATGTTCAGGCAAAGCTAATCTGCAGGGAGAGGAGTAACTCGCCGGAAAGATGAAAAGATTCTGTATCTTGATCCAGATGGTGCATGTAAAGGTGCAGTGGATACACATAAAAATTCACAGAGCTGCAAAACAATTCGTGCATTTTACTCTTGGTAAATAGTAATAAAGTTCGTCTCCTTCCCACTACCTGTGGCTCCCAGCTACCCAGTTTCCCTCCCACAAGGCCACTCCTCCAGCCGGGATTTCTTAATGCCCCTTTTCTCGCAGTACCTTCACGCTAGGGGCAGAATCCTGGGAGCATGCCAGGTAGACATCAGAGGCCAAGGCTGCGGGCACTGTGCCATGGCTTGTGTGCATGCCCCTTGCCTTTCTCTGGCCTGTTTGGCCCTCAGCCCCGTGCCTTCCTCCTCCTCTTCCTCCTTTCCTCCCTGGAGGGTAGCGGGAGGTGGCTGACCCTGGCTGAACAGTGTTGTCCGTGCTGGCCCTCCAGGGTGTGCCTGCCTAGAAAGGACAGCGTGTGCTCATCAAGCTTATTGTTGACACATTCCCTCCCTCTTTAATTCTCTCCCTTCTGATCCCTGGACTGATCCTAGGACTTCTTGCTCCCTGGGCACTCTGTCTCAGGGAAGTGAGCTTCCCTGGTCTCCTGCCCTGGAATGCTTCCCTTTTATGGGGCAGTCTTGACAGCAACCCACTTTGTGTTTGCATATAAACTGGGGGGAGGGGGGGCTGTCTCAGTGGAAGCTGAGGGTCCATCTTATCTTCCCTCCACACCCCTATCCCCACCCCCCCACCCCCAACTTCTAGCATTATCCCTTGAGCCTGTCCCTACCCCACCCAGGGCTTCAGCCCAGCCAAGCCTTTTATCTTATCATCTGTGGTTTTCCCCCTACCAAGATTCCCTATTGCCTAAGGCCAGAGGGGCCTGAGTCACGTTCAAGTCAATTTGGCAAGCGTCCTTGGAGCAGGGCAGAAAGTAAAGGGTACTACTTGTTCCCCGCCTCTAAGAAGCTTCTAAAGCAGGGGAAATGGTGCACAACCCAGGCCCAGTTATAATAGTTCTCAACCCACTACTTTGTGTTGGTCCTTCCTAAGTGCCAGGCACTGACCTGCCTGCTTTCCGTGCATTACGTCTCTGAATTTTCCAAAGAACCTAAGGAGGATGATTATTAGCCTCATTTAGGAGATGAAGGCGCTGAGACATAAGGCTTAAACTGTTGGCATGTGGCTGCCCGGATCTGAACAGCAGCTTCCCTAGGGAAACGCCCTATTTAGGCTCTGGGGGGTTCAAGCAGGAGCTGAGTGTCGGGCCTTGGGGGACATTCAGTTGCGCCACACCCTTTCCGCACAGTTCTCTCCAGCGTCAGGGGCCTGGGAAGGGGCTTCGGGGCGGTGTATCGGCTGGAAACAGGGACTTCACGAGAGGCAGATACAAAGCTCCGCGTGGCAGAGGAGCAGAAGGGCGCGGGGGAACCCGGGCCAAAAGAGGCCCTGCCGGCTCCCGGGGCACCACAAGCCTCGAGGCGTTGTGAGCGTAGCGGCTGTTGCAAGCCCCAGCGGCGCGCGCAAACTGCGCCCAACTACTTCCCCGGGGCGGCTTCGGGGCCCGGGGCCCGGCGACAGTCCCACGGGTCGGCCGCGCGAGGCCCGAAGCCCAGACCCGGCACCCAGGCGCGGCCACGTGCGCCCCGCCGGCCTCGCACGCTCCACCGCGCCGGGCCAAGGGGCCACCGGCAGGCACGCGCGCCCCCAGCGCGCACACACTCCCGGGCACGCACACCGACGGCCCGGCCCACGTCCGCCACGCCCCGCCCTCCCCCGCGCCCCGCCCCCGCCCTCGCGGCGCCGGCCGCCGCCTTCCCATTGGCCGCCCGGCGCGTGACGCGCGGCGCCCGGCCCCGCCCCTCGTCAGTCACTCGGCGGAGGCGGCGCTGGTGGGGACTAGTCTCGTCCGGAGACTGGCAGCGGCGGCGTCGGCGGCGGCCGGAGCTCGAGCCCCAGCGGCTGAGGGCGGGCGCGGGGGAGGGAGGGGGGCCGGTCCGCGACGACTCCCCGGACGGCGTTTCTCCTCCGAGCAGCGCCGGTTTCGGCTTTGGGGGGGGCGGGGGTACAGCCCATCCATGACCATGGGCGACAAGAAGAGCCCGACCAGGTACCTGCTCCGAGCCGAGGGGGCGGAAGGGGAGGGAGGGCTGGGGGCGGGCGGGGGCCGGCGACGACTAGGCCCCGGAGCCACCCGGGGCGGGGGGAGGCGCTGCTAAGATGGAGATCCGGGGGCGGGGGGAGGCGGCGGCGGCGGGCGGTGGCGGCGGCGGCGGGAGGCGGTGTCGCTCCCGCTCGGGGCCGGCGGCCGTGCGCGCCGCAGCCATGGCGGCTCCTCCTCAGCCGCCCTCCGCCGCCGCCGCCGCCGCCGCCGCCACTCCTCCCAGACAAAGGGAGATTTAACCAGGTGGGGAGGGAGGGAGGACGCGAGCATGGGAGGGGAGAGGGAAGGAGCCGGCCCACTCCCCGCCGCCGGCCTCGGGCTGCCCCTGCGCGCCCCCTCCAGATCCGGCCCGCGGCTCCCCTCCCGGCCCCCCCAGCCCCACGCTCAAGTCCACAAGTCCGCCCGCTTCCTGCGCCCGCCGCGGCCCTTCCCGGGGCGCCGCCGCCGCCTACTGTGCGAGGCAGCACGGCCCGGGCCCGGGCCCGGAGGCTGCATGGTGCCGGTGGGGGCGCCCCGTTCCCTCCCCCAGTTCCTCCTCTCGGCCCCGAAAAGGGTGGGTGGGTGGTCTCCAGGGCGAAGTTTCCAGCGCCGGATTCCTGCGAAATTACGACGGCTCACCAGCGCCTGTGTTTTGCTGTCTCTCCCCCTTTTTCTGCTCCCTGACTCTTCCCTCCCCTTTCCCCCACTCCTCACTCCTCTCTCCTCTGAAGGCCAAAAAGACAAGCAAAACCTGCTGCAGACGAAGGCTTTTGGGATTGTAGCGTCTGCACCTTCAGAAACAGCGCCGAAGCCTTTAAATGCAGCATCTGCGATGTGAGGAAAGGCACCTCCACCAGGTACTTGAAGCTCTGTGTTACCTTTTGTTATAGGACTTTTTTTTTTTTTTTTTAAGGTGGGGGGAGAGGGTTGTGAGCTCTACTTTCTGCCTTCTTTCCAACTTGTTGATTACGGCTTTTTCTGTACGTGCGGGGTGGGGTGGGGGGATGATGTCGGTTTGGGTTGTGTATATTTCATGTTGGGTGCAAAGCCTCATGTTCACTGATTTATGGGAGGGAATTTTTCCAGGTTTCGTCTTGTTTCAAACAGACGCTGGGTTTATTTGACACTTGTATCCATTGGCTTATTGGTATTGGCTCCAAAAAGAGGAAGCTTTGCTATGGATTGTAGGACATTGGACCTTTTATTTTTGCCATGTGCAGAATGTTTTTAATTTGCCTGTCCTGAATTATTCTTCTCTTCTCTGAGAAATTTGGTGGTGGTTGTACAGTAACGCGGTGGTTGTGCTTTTCCTGTCTTGAACTGCAAATGTCTTTTTTTTGTTTTCCTTGCACTTGAAGATAAATGCTGGGGTTTGATAAAGTGCATTTTTTGGAAGACCGAACTGTCAGTGTGTGTGTGTGTGTGTGTGTTTCTGATTAGCTTATGAGGAATGGTGATGGAGGACGATTTTTGCAGAATGTAGAATGAATAGTGTGATTATACTGAAGTTTGTGTTTAAAGCTTTATTAAAATGAAAAGAATGTTGAAGGAATTCCTCATTTTAGTGAAGGTGGTTAACTGTGTGGTATCAAAACGAGTTGAACTACTCCAGATTTAACATTTAGATATACTTGAATGAAATGTGGAAGCTGATTTTGTAGTCTTCTGTCATCTTTTAACTTGTAACTGTAATTTGTTTCAGTGATTAGAGTTTGAAGTTAAAAACTATTCTTTGTGCCATTTAATGGGCAGACATTGGGGGGGGGCTGTGTGTGTTCGTGTGTGTGTGTGTGTGTGTGTGTGTGTGAGAGAGAGAGAGAGAGAGAGAGAAAGCAAGACAGAATGAGTGAGTTCCTTGGGGATCTTTAAAGTTGATTGCCAAAAGTCTCATTTCATCAGGTACTTGTTTCTGAATTGGTGGCATTTCAACATGACCGGGTAGTAGCACTGCACAGTTCTAACTGGTTATTGTTCTTTGATTAAATGAATGTGTCCTGTTAGGGTTTCATTGCTTTATTTATACCTGGGAATAAATAGAGTATTGGGCAACTTTGTCCAATTACTGGTGGAACAGTTCTGTGAATTCCACTAACTCTAAATACTGAGACTTTTAAATAAAAATATTCCAGAACTAAAAATATTTCCCCATAGGTACTTCCCCCCCCCCATAGGTACTTTTTAAAGTAAATTCATATCAATATTTTGTATTATCATAGAGCAGATTTAGTTAAAATAAGCAACACTCATTGGGAGCTTAGTAGATTTTGTTTTGCTATCTAAAACAAGGAATTCCGTCAAATGGCATGAAAGTTTAGAAATGTATTTGTTATTTAAAGCAATAGTGATTGTATTTTATTTGAGTAATGTTTTTTTATATGTAGAATCCCTCAGAGGCCAAACCTCTTTATTGTGGTTTTGCTATGAGTGTTACCGTAGATGATGTTAAAGTAAATGACTAGGAAACTCCTAAGAACTTGAGAACTTTACTGGTGAAGAGAAACTTAAAGCAGATTCAAAAGTTTACATCCAGTGTATTGCTGGGAACAATTATCTCATAATAAAGTACATTTCAGTTTCTACACATATAAAAAAAATCTGACTCATCAGCTCTTTGGAAGCACGTGGAAGGTTTTGATTTTAAAAACAATATAGATGTTGAAAATTTTTTCAGAGTCACAGATGACAACATTGGAATTGTTTTTTTAACAAATATATTAAATTACTAATAATGAAAATGTTTCAGGAACAGGATACTCACCTACTATCTTTAAAAGTCTGTGACTTTTTTAGGTCTGTGGTTGTGTAGGATTTGAACACAGATTTTAGAGATCTGAGGATTTAAATTCTTACCAACTCATGATACTTTTACATAACTTAATTTCATCTTGGTTATTGTCAATATTTTTGTGTGTTAGATCTGGAAGTCTTTATAAAAGATTTTGTTCTAGAAGTCATTGATCAAAAGGCAAATAACATTTGGCTTTCTTATGCTGTGAATGGGTTTCATGTGGAAGGGTGAATTTCACAGGTTTTCCTCCTGTGTTGTCAAGTGTATTAACTGTTGGTTAATTTTTCTGTGACACTAGTTACTACTGCTTTGTTTTTTTCCTGGGCCTTTTTTTTGTGTGTGTAATTTTCTTGATACAACAAAGATTTGACGTTTGTTGCCTTGTATAGTTTTAATCAGACTTGGTATTGATGGCAGTAGAAAACTTGTTGGGTTTTGGATGCGGGGTAATAGGCAAAAATTAGTGGTTTTTAGAATAATTTTTAAGTAATAAAAGGACTTCTAACCTGTTGACTGGCATAGAAATTGGGTGTTATTGCTCTGAGCTGATGTCTTGTATTATAACAGTCTCGCTGGTTGGGTTGCCACTGGTAATTCTGGAGTTTGTTCATCATTCTTGTCACTGTCGTTGCCATCATCTGTCTACCAATCAAGCAAGGAAGTCTGCTTTGAATTAGTGATAGTCCACTAGGACGTAGAGCTGTATTTACTCTTTGAGAATAGAATTGATATCCTCAGTTTCATTAGGAAAATATTGCCACTCATCCAAAAAACATTTATTAAATTACTAGGGTGTGAAAGAGTCTGCTCAAGACATTGGGGACGGGAGGCGGGTGTTGAAAGGTTGGTAAGACATGTATAGGAATGGCCGTAATCCAAGTTATAAAGGCTCTAAGAGAGGTATAAATAACGTGCTACGGGGAGGTCTGAGCAGTCTGGCTTGGGCATCAGTTAGAAGAATTCCCCCTCCCCTCAATTCTTCTGGATAAGAAGAATTGATTTCTACAGAATTAGCTGCCATCTTTCACTATTATTGCCATGTGTACCAGATAAATTTAATTCTGTGGGTGGAGTCATGAAAGTGATTCAGAAGGTCTTTTCTTCTTTTTGTAGCAGCTTAGAGCAGAGGGTCAGAAGTTCGAAAGGAACGTGTTAAGGGAAGAAGGAGACAACACTTAATAGGCTACTTGGAGGTTCAGGGGGCAGTGGAGAGCTTTATTTTGGATGTATTACCAATTTTGTTTTGGGTCTGTTTAGTTCTTAAATACACTCCTTTTTCCACTTACACTGTTCCACTCTCTACCCTGCTGGGGTTTTTTTAATAGCTTTATCCAGACATAATTTATATACCATACGATGCACCAACTGAATAAGTGTACAATTCAGTGATTTTTGGTAATTTTAAAAAGTTGTACAGCCATCACCACAAACCAGTTTTAGTACATTTCTATCACATTGAATGGCTTCCTCATGCCTCTTCTGTGATACACTTTTACTAAGTCTTTAACACTAGAGCGTGGAGGAGGCACCTGCAGCTGAGAAGTTCGCCTCCCCACCGTGCTGATGTACTCTGAGCCTTTCAAGGCAGTAAATAAAGGAGTGTCTGTGGAAGGTGGTGGTGAGTGGGAAAGAAACACTACCCCTTCCCTAGGTAATAGCCAAAGTAGTATTTCCCAGCCCACTTTGCCTGTCTCAGGAAAGAGGATATCAGCTTTTAAAAGGAAGAAAACCAACAAAACCACAAACTCACAAATTTACCTAACCGTTGTTCTGCTAAGTTGAAGTTTTTGAGTATTGGGCAGAGTAACTTCCTAGACACGGTGATAAATGAAATATATTTTACTTTTGGTTTTGTTATTTCTCTGAATGCAATGATTTCTATTGTAAAATTAAAATTACTAAAATATTGCTGCAATTCTTCTTGATTAGTGGTTCTTTGATAATAGTGCTGCACTGAATACTATTCCCCTGAAAAATGTACTGTATTTAGAGTTTTTACAGACAAGTAAAAGTGAGGAATTTGCTTTAGATGTGTAATAAGATTGTGTGGCTTAAAAAAAAAAACAAAACTCTGGTACTAAGGATATTGAATGGGAAGTTGGTAGTACTCAGTTGTTTGTGTGTAAAATATTTTCCTTGTCCAGGAACTCCCTGATTCTTTGCAGTTGTAACTTTGGACTTTTTCTCCTCTTAAATTCAGATACCCTGACAGTTGAAAGTCTCTTGACTAGTCATGAAGTACTTTAGAAGTTTTAGGGGAAAACACACATATTTAGTGAAACGTGACAGTTTTGATCTTTGCTGGAAGCTTCAGAAGAGCATCATCCTGTGGTACTTTTCAGATAGGAAGCCTCCCAGAAAGCAGAGGGGTGCCTGACCTAGAGAGGAGCCGGGCCCTTCCCCGCAGTTCTGGGTCATTCGCCACAGTGGTTCTGCTCCTTAGGCCACATTGGCTTTATTGTAGTGTTTGTCTTTTGTAAAATTTCTCCATAAAATACATAGAAAAATTACCGGTCCTCCAAATCATCAAACCTTGTCAAACCTTTTGGCTTCGAAGCTGATACAAAAGCAGGTACAGGTTTAGAGATCACTCTTACCCAGAAACGGAGTGATAATTTATTTTGTGTTTGCTATTACACTGGACTTAACTGATTTATTAGTACTGACTTCATCTTATGTATACTTGGTGACCTTAAAGTAAATTACCTGGGTAGTTGACAAGTTTTCATTGAGCACACAGACATCTGGGCTTTGGGTGTGCAGTGGTGTACAGACAGATGACATCTTTATTCCTGTGGAGCTTAAAGTACTATGGCGAGGACAAGAAAGTAAACAAGTGAACAGAAGAATAAGATCATTTCAGCTAGAGACCAGTGCTCCGAAGAAATTAGAGCAGAATAGGGAACCACAGAGTGGTGAGAACTGGGCAGAGCGACTGCTTTGTAGACAGTGTCGAGATACACATTTGCCTTTTTAGGAAACACTAAAGCTGCTTTCTTTTGGAGCAAGGGGATAGTTATTTCTGGAGGTTTACCTGTGCCAGTTAGCTCATTTGGTGGGGGACAGTTTAGAGTTCGAGCCTTTCTGCATAGGCTACTCAACTTTTAGCTACACATCGTAGACTAAAGTCTGGCCAGCTAACGTGCCAGTATATCCTGTTGCAGTTGACCCTTGAACAACTGGAAGGTGAGGGGTGCTGATACCTACCCCGCTGTGCATAGTTGAAAATCCACGTAACACTTGTCCTTTGGTATCTGAGGGGCATTCGTTCCAGGACCTGCCACGGATTTCCCCGGCTGCTGAAGTCCCATAGTTGGTCTCCGTATCTGCAGGTCTGCATCTGTGGATTCAACCAACCACGGACTGTATAGTACTGTAGTATGTGTTTATTGAAAAAAATTAGTGTATACGTGGACCTGTGCAGTTCAAACCCATGTTGTTCAAGGGTCAGCTGTTACTAGGATGGGAGGTTTTGAATGGATTCAGTATGTATTATTTTTTCATGCATCATGTATTTATTGTGTGCTTCCGTAGATGCTGAAGAAATTCCAAGTGGCTGTGGTTTACGAAAATAGTTATCAGCACTAATTCGGTTCCTTAGTACTTTAGGGAATAGTGGGTCTCCAAAAGTCTCCTTTACAACTTGAAGTAAAACATTCTACAATCATTGTGGTTCTCATTTGCCCTCTTGTACCATCGCCAGGGCCTTTTGTCTTTGTGACATCTTCCTTTATACTTCCTATCACTATCTCTCCTCCTGTTTTTTCTTTTTTTTCTTTTTGCCTGTTTATTTTATTTTATTTTTTTTTTAAAGATTTATTTATTGATTGATTCATTACTATGTTGGGTCTTCGTTTCTGTGCTAGGGCTTCCTGTAGTTGCGGCAAGCGGGGGCTACTCTTCATCGCGGTGCGCAGGCCTCTCACTATTGTGGCCTCTTTTTTTTTGTTGCGGAGCACAGGCTCCAGACGCGCAGGCTCAGTAGTTGTGGCTCACGGGCCTAGTTGCTCCGTGGCATGTGGGATCTTCCCAGACCAGGGCGCGAACCCGTGTCCCCTGCATTAGCAGGCAGATTCTCAACCGCTGCGCCACCAGGGAAGCCCTGCCTGTTTATTTTTAAGTAAACTTTTTGAACTGTAGCATACGTACAGAGAAGTGCACAAATCATAATTGTAAGGCTTGATGAACTTTCACAAAGTGAGCATACCTGTGTAACCAGTACCCAGATTAAGAAACAGAACATTACCAGGATCCCAGAAGCCCCTTGTTCACTCTGCAGTCACTTCCCCCTACCCAACCCCTATCCTAACTTCTGACACTGGAGATGGGTTCTGCTTGGTTTTGAACTTTATTTAAGTGGAGTCATGCAGTATGTACACTTCTGGGTCTGGCTTTTTTCACTCATTCTTAAGTTTGTGAATATCCATGTTGTGTGTGGTTCTTGTGTAGTCAGTCACTGCTGTTTTATCCTAAGAATATCTTAGAGCTCAACTCTACATACAGACCCCTAACACATTGGAGACATGGGATCTCTGCACCTTCTGTTCATTACCTGCACAGTTGAACACAGCCATCTCCTCCCAGCAGCAGCATGAAATCCACACATCATTAGGTGAAAGGAATAAAACCTGGTGTGTGGAACTTTCTGGAGTATGCAAATGGAGTAAACTTCTGGCTCTCATGAGTAATATTGTTCATCGGTCATTTATGTTTCAAGGCACTGGTTGAATAAACAAGGAACCTAACAAACTTGTTGAAAAGATAAGACCATAAAAAGATAGCCAGTGGAAAAAAAAAAAAAAAAAGATAGCCAGTGGTGTGAATGCAGTGGTAGGCATGGAGTGAATGGGTACCTGGTAGAGACCCTAAGTGCTTTTTAGAGGAGGTAGAGACAGTATATGGGGTATGTTGCGGAAGGCCTCACTGAATCTGAGGTTTGAACTAGGCCTTTTTCGTTCTTGGATGTAGGGTTTGTTGTACAGGTTGATACAAGTTAGTTAGTTCTTTGCCTCCTACCTCCTTTTTAACTGTTCGCTCTCCTTAGATGTCACCCATACCTTTCCACTTCTGTTCACAGGCTGGTAATTCCCAGATACTATTTATTAACCACCTGTCACCACCCCCATGTACACATACACGTGACAAACAGATCCGACTGGTTCTTGGGCCTCTCCATTTGGACAGCTTAAATTATCTCCTGGTTCTCATTGCTTTTAGGGTAAAGTCCAAATCCTGAGCATCACAAGGGGCTCCTGATTTGGTCCTCTACTGTTTCTTTAGAATTTCTGGAAGCAGCCTGCCACCACCGCACCTGCCCTCCACACGCAGCATGTGTGTGTTTCATACCGAACTGCTTGGTGTTTTCCTAGCATGGACCGTGATGTCTCATTTCCATACTTTCACACATTCTTTTCCTCTGGATTTCTTCTAAAATGCCCCTCCTTCCTTGTAGCCTGGCTGACTCTTACTTGTCTTTCTACATGTCTCTGGCAACCTTTTCCAGCGCCCTACAATCATGTATACCTCTTCATAACATTTGAACTGTATTTTTGTTTGATCACCTTTGTTATGTTTTCACCTTCTTTTTGAGGGCAGGATCTTTCTTTTCGTATCTTTTCCTGTGTCTGTTACAGTGCCAGGCACTTGGTAGGGGTTCACTCAATGTATGTAGAATAGATGAAGACTGGGAGTTTGGAGTCGCCTTTAAAACTGTTGCAGTTAAGAGTTCTGATACATATTCTTGCACTTTGGGGCTTGTGTCTTGTCTGTAAAGTTATTGGATTACGGGGAATTTGTCTTTATAAAGTATGTCCTTAAGAAGTAGTGTTCTCATTTTTCTGATTTTGTTTTCTAAACATGTTCTAGAAATTAAACATAGACTTTACAACCTTGGAGACCTTGGGCCATGCATTTAAAGTACTTCCAGGAGTGGTTTTGGGCTTCAGAGCTTTAGCACACTTACCTAAATAACAATAACTGTGATGATTCTTTTTCCTTTTTTGTTGCCCATTTAGTGATTTAAGCTGCCGAAAGTCATGTCGAAAAGCGTGCTAATAAAGCAGAGGATCAGTCACGTTGTGGAAAACCAGTTTTGAGGTGTGATAAGGAACTAGGTGGGTGCGCTTGTAAGCTGGCACCTAAAGGGAGTTTAAAAATGGCTACGGAACATTTTGGGTGTTCTTGGAAATGTTTTGCTACGCTGTTCATTGTGTTAAGTTCTGTTGTGTTAACATACCCATAACTTGATAGTTGTACCTTGTACGTGGTATACATTACTGTTATTTGGATTAATTACTGCTGCTAAAGCTTGACTCATTAATTTATGTGGCTATTTTTTCACTTCTGTGCAGTGATTGACACAGACTGTGGTGCCAAAGATCAATTCTCAGTAAAGGCATTGCAGATAAACTCCCGTGTTACTCAGAAATCATAAATACAGGTTTTTCTTGACTTTAAATGGGGTTGCGTCAAGATAACCTGTAATAAGTTGTCATAAGTTGAAAATACCGTAAGTCAAAAATGCATTTAATACGTACACCTAACTTGCCAAACATCACAGCTTAGCCTAGCCTACCTTAAACGTGCTGAGAACATTTACAGTACCCTATATTTGGGCAAAATCACCTAACACAAAGCTTTTTTTTTTTTTAATTTTGTAAATTTATTTTTGGCTGCATTGGATCTTCGTTGCTGTGCTCAGTCTTTCTCTAGTTGTGGCGCGCGGGCTTCTCATTGTGCTGGCCTCCACCGCTGCAGAGCGCAGGCCCCAGGCACACGGGCTTCCGTAGTTGTGGCTCGTGGGCACTAGAGCGCAGGCTCAGTAGTTGTGGCACACGGGCTTAGTTGCTCCACGGCATGTGGGATCTTCCCGAACCAGGGCTCGAAGCCATGTCCCCTGCATTGGCAGGCGGACTCTTAACCACTGCGCCACCAGGGAAGCCCACAAAGCCTATTTTTAACAAAGTGCTGAATATTTCATATAATGTATTGATACTGTACTGAAAGTGAAAAACAGATTGGTTGTCTGGGTACAGAATGGTTGTAAGTACATCGGTTGTGTGCCCTGCTGATCACGTGGCTGACTGGGAGCTGCGGCCCCCGCCTCTGCCCAGCATCACCAGAGAGTACTGTACCACAGATCTCTAGCCCAGGGAAAGATCAAAATTCAAAATTTGAAGTGCGGTTTCTACTGACTGTGTACCACTTTTGCCCCATTGTAAAGTTGAGAAAGCCGTCGTAAGTCAGGGACCATCTGTAGTTGAAATCACAAGGTAAACAGATGAAATTTTTATTTTTAAGTATGATTAGATCTTTATTCCTCCTCTCCTTTCCTCTCTTTGTCAATTTAGAAAATCTATTTAAATTATCATTTGACTGGGAAAAGAAACTAGGAAGGGGGGATGTAAAAGAAACATCTTAAAACTTGTTCAAAACATTTTCTCTGTAATTTCAGATCGTAAGCAATACAATTGAAGAGGAAACTTTGATAGCCTTTGGGAGGGACAAGAAATTAAGGGTGATATAGGATGTCAGTTTCATCAGCTTACTGGGTCTTAAAACACAAAAGTGCATGGTGGTTTCTCAGAGGGAGAAAACAAACCTGGTGACTGTTTTCTAACAACAGATCAGATTTCATATGTAGGCTATGAGGTTTTAATTAAGTAGGTCTGGGGTATCCTAAGAATTTGCATTTCTTACAAGTTCAAATCCAAGGTGATGTTGATGCTGCTGGTGTGGGGAGCACACTTTGAAGACTGGTTTAGATGACCTTAAATTCTCCTTTGAAGAGAAGCCAGCCACGCTTCCTCATGAAGCTGAAGATCGTTTTTGATGTCTGTTTTGGAAAAATTATGTCTTGGTATTTTGAAGTGAGCTTAAGAGAAGTAAGTGATCAACGTTCTAGGAACCATGTTTTTAATCCAGAGATGGCATTAGAGGTGATTCCTTAATTAATAAATACGTTGTGTGAAGTATAGGAATTGATAAATTGGGGGACCATATCAACTAAACTAGTTTAATTTTTACATCCTAAAATCAGTTATCTTGCATTACTAACACTTGGCTTGAATTTCAGACGTTTATTTTAAAAACCTATATTTTTGCAACATAAGTTAGAGAGACAGAACCAGGTCTTAAAATCAGTGAACCAACATTCCAGTAAAATGTTGGCAAAGAACATGAACAGGTAATTTATGAAAGAACTGCAAATGAAGTTAAGAAGTGTGGGAAATGTATACAACCTTCCCATTATTCGAATAAATACAAAACAAGGTAGCATTTTTTTTTTAAAGGAATTCCTTTATCTTTATTATTTATTTATTTATTTATTTATTTTCGGCTGTGTTGGGCCTTCATTTCTGTGCGAGGGCTTTCTCTAGTTGCGGCAAGCGGGGGCCACTCTTCATCGCTGTGCGCGGGCCTTTCACTATCGTGGCCTCTCTTGTTGCGGAGCACAAGCTCCAGACACGCAGGCTCAGTAGTTGTGGCTCACGGGCCTAGTTGCTCCGTGGCATGTGGGATCTTCCCAGACCAGGGCTCGAACCCGTGTCCCCTGCATTGGCAGGCAGATTCTCAACCACTGCGCCACCAGGGAAGCCCCAAGGTAACATTTTTTGCAAGTAAAAAATTAAAGATTAAAAAAAAAGTTTTTAGTGAGGCTAGGAAGTGGGCATTTTCACAGACCCTTGGGTGGGTGGTGTGTAAGTTGATTTAAATTTTCCAAAGGCCATCACGGCAGTTGGTAGCAAATGCCTTTAAAACATTTGTATCCTGTTCCCCAACAATTTAATTTACAGGAATTTGTGTGATCTGCATGTGAAAATTCTGTGTATGTATATTAATAGCATCGTTATTTTAACAAAAGATGAAATTACCTACATAGGAATCAACAAGGAATTGTTAGAAACTATCGAATAGCCATAAATATTTTGCACCTCTTAAAAATGGTTTGAGATCTCTATCAAGTGGTGGTGGGAATGTAGTATGGTACAACTACTCTGGAAAATAGTTTGGGCAGTTTTTTATAAAACTTACCATATGACCTAGGAATTTCACTCCTGGGCATTTATTCCAGGTAAATGAAAACTGATATTCACACAAAATCTGTTCACAAGTATCCATGGCAGCTTTACTTGCAATAGCCTGAAACTGGAAACAAAAATGTCCTTCAGTATGTGAATGGTACATCCATACCATGGACTGCTACTTAGCAATTAAAAAGGAAGAAACTATAAATGCATACAACTGGCATGGATCTCAAAGGGCCCTTATGCTGAGGGAAAAAAGTCAATCTCTAAAGGTCACCTATTGTAGGATGCCATTAACATTCCTGAAATGACAAAATTACAGAGAGAACAGATTAGTGGCTGTCAGGGGTCGGGGATGGTGGGAAAAGGAGGGAGATGCGTGTGACTGGAAAGGGGTAGCAAGAGGGAGGTCTTTGTGGTGATGGAACAGATCTGAATCTTGACTGTAGTGATGGTTTCATCTATCTATATGTGTGATTAGATGGCATAGAACTGTTTACATACAGTATACCAATGTAAATTTCCTGGTTTTGATACTGTACTATAATCAAGAAGATGCAATTTTGGGGAAATTGGGTAAGGGTTATTTGGAGCCTTGTACTATTTTTGCCACTTCCTGTGAATCTATAATTATTTCCAAATAAAAATTTAAGAACACATTTAGAAATAATACGTAATATAAGAAAATGCTCTTAATATATTAAAAGAATGCAAGTTACAAAATGATAAACAATATAATCCCACTTGAAATAATATTTCATACCATTTCATCTAATATACATACCTAGAAGTAATGACTGATCAAAATACTAGTTCTGCTTGGTGGGATGATAGGGTTTTTTTGTATTTGTGCTTTTCTGTGATTTCTGTAGTGTGGATGAGTTGGTATCAGTTTTGCAGTTGGAAAAACCAGTTTTCATAATAGGAAATTTTTAAAAATCTAATTCTAGAATACTGAAATTTAAATAAGCAAAATCAAATTTTAGATTAAGGGAATTTAAAGTTTTGTTTATATTGGTTACACTAACTTAGTATTAAAACAGCTGTTAATATTGGAACATATCTGTATACTCTAAAATATGTTGTGTTTGTAAATTTAAAATTGTTTTGTGCTCTTGTATAATATCGCTTATATGTGGAATCCAGTAAAATAATACAGATGAACTTATTTGCAAAGCAGAAATAGAGACAGTGATGTAGAGAACAAATGTATGGATACCAAGGGGGAAATGGGGGTGGGATGAATTGAGAGATTGGGATTGACATATATACACTACTATGTATAAAATAGATAACTAATTAGAACCTACTGTATAGCACAGGGATCTCTACTCAGTGCTCTGTGGTGACCTAAGTGGGAAAGAAATCCAAAAAAGGGGGGGATATATGTGTATATATATATAGCTCATTAACTTTGCTGTACAGCAGGAACTAACAAAACATTGTAAAGCAACTATACTCCAATACATATTAATGAAAAAAATATTAAAACATTTAAGAAAAAAAAATGTTTTGTGCTCTTTGATTTACAAAATCCTGTATAATATTCTAAATCAGTGTTGCCCAGGAGAAGTATATGCATTATAAGCCACATGTAATTTTAAACTTTCTACTAGCGACAGTAAGAAAGTAAAAAGCAGGTGAAGTTATTTTTAGAATATATTTTATTTAATCCATTATATCCAAATCACTGTCATTTCAACTTGTAATCAATATTAAATTGCAGTGAGATATTTTACATTCTTTTTTCACATTGGGTGTTCAAAATACGGCGTGCATTTCACAGTTAACAGCATGAGTCAATTCAGACTAGCCACGCTGCAAATGCTCAATAGCCACAGGTGCCTCGTGGCTCCCATATTGGAGAGTAGTAGCAGCAGTAGTGGAAAGTCAGGGCTTTGGTTGTCAAACCTAAGTTTGAGTAACACCAGCTCTGTCATTTGCTAACCTTGTAACCTTGGATATGTTACTTTAACTTGTGCTTTAGTTTTTCAGTTTTGGTTAATAACTTCTCTGTAGGAGTATTCTAAGGATTAAATGAGTGAATGTATATAGCATAGCTGGCACAGGACCTGGCACAGATTACATACTGTAAACAATATATAACTGATGGAAATGTTATTATTCCAATAGATTGTGTATTGATTGAACGATTAATCATTCTAAAGGCACAACTGATTTCTTAATAATATTACTAGTGAATAAATATGTAAGGAGTATATGAGATAACCTTTGTTTTCCAGAGTTAAAGTTTTGGGGCCTAACTTTAAAGTTATGACTGAATGAATGGACAAATATTTGAGCACTTATGTGCAAAATATTGCATGAGGCACTTGAACATTTAGACTGTAAGTCATAAGATGATATCCTCAAATACAGTGTATTTGCATAGTACTTTACATTTTGCATACCAGTTTTTTGTCTTGTTTTCCCAGTGCAGTACTCAGAGCAATCCTGAGAGGTAGTTGTTATTCTAGCTTTCACAGCTGAAGAAGCTGAGGCTCAGAAAAGTGAAGTAACTTATTTGATTTCCTACCCAGTTAGTAGAATAGAAGAAATAGAAAAATGACTATAATTAAATGGACAAATTAATATGGTACGAAAGTGTTTGAACTGTATTCTTTTGGTTCAGAATTGTTCCGTCATTATTATTAGCCTAATCAGGTCACCTGTGATGTAAAAAGTTAATACAAGCCTGCGTAGATTAGGTGGTGTATTTTGCTTATTGTGATGTTTCCCTTTATAAAGTTGAGTGTTTATCAATCATTCTGTTTCTTGGTTAAATATACTCATAAAAATGGGCTAAGAATATGCTATATATGCTGACTGCCTTAAAAACAGATTATTTGAAGTGCTATTCGTCTGAAGTGCTGTTCATTGCTTGACTTACCCAGAAAATTAAAGAATTCTTTGAAAGAACATTGCATGCCACCATTAAAAGTCAGTGGTGAGAGGCAGTTTGTGAATGATTGACTCTCCCAGTGCGGTGGTGCAGTGGAAGGCAGTCATCTCCTGGGCAGAGTCAGGTGCAGCATATATCATCAGGTATTCATTCTTTGTGTTCTAATATGTAGATTCTTCTTTCAGTGTATGCATTGCTGACCTTTTTTCTGGTTTCTTCTTCAATTAAGAAAATTGAGGAAGTCACAGGACATCCAATTTGTTGCTGGGTACCCTGGGACAGAATGTGTGACAGTAAACTATCAAGTCATCTTGACACAAGTACTTTTGGTGTGCATCGTTGAAGCATATTTATAAGAAGGGAAGTTATGTTTTGGTGCTCAGGACCGAGTGATGACAGGGGGAGGTAGGTGGAATGTTCTTTGCCCCTTGGTTTTCCCTCTGCCTTTTCGGATAGTTTTACTTTGGCTCAGCACGATTTGCCTGACAGTGTCTCTCTTCCTGTCTGTGTAGCCTTTACCCTTATATAGTTCAGGGCTGTAAATCTTACACGAAGAACCCATCAGAACTCCTACGAAAGACTCATCATTTCTGATCTTGGTGATTCTTACAACATGAAATTCTGCTTTGGTATTTTTTTTTTCTTTGTTGAAGAGTTGTGAGGTTTGTGGAATGTAGCCATCCTGATTGACTTTGGGGATGAAGTTTGATGTTATCATGTTTCAAAGATTTCTACTGTTTTGGCAGGGGCAATCTTAATGCCTAGGATTTCTTAAAAGTTTCACTATACACAATGTCCGCTACTACAATTATATATATATTTTAAATAATATATTGTAAAATATATATGTACAGATTTGTGTGCTAGGTTGGAATGTAAAACTGGGGGTTGCAGTTAACACTTGAAATTCCCTGAAATTCACAGAATGAGATGATGTCTCTGTTTCCTCCAGTTTTGAAATACTGTGATTTATGTCAATTTTGTTAGCTTTTAATATAATGACTCCTGAGTATCATGATGCTAAATAACTTGTCTTAAAATATATAGAAAATAATGTATTTGTAATGTCTTACCCTCCACCCCCAAGATATATCAGTAGATACACATTTCAGAATCTCGAATAGGAAAACTTTATTTGTTAAAGCTTTTTGGCATTGTCAACTTTATGTGTAACTAAATAGTTTCCTATTTAAGTTATAGTTAATCTTTTTATTTTTAAATTCTTCATTTATGGGTTAATAAATCCTTGTCCCTGATTTTCCCAAATAAATTAAGCTCATTGCAGACTGACCAAAACACTAGATTCATTTCATCTCCTATTAAGGATCTTTAAGATAAGGGCTTTGCGACAAAACACCTGGTGTGGAAGATGAATGGTTTTTTTTTTAAGTACAGACAGGTGTACTGCAGCCCTAGGGTATGCTTACTTGGTCTTTATTATATCGTTTAATTAAAAGAAAGACTCTGTAGAATGGATGAACAACAAGGTCCTACTGTACAGCACAGGGAACTGTATTCTTACCTCTTACTGTTGCCTAGGAAATGCCACCTTCTGCTTCTAGACGTAGCTCATGTCAGCTCTTTTGGGAACTCCTTCTTCATTCTTTTTTTCTGTGATCATTGAAGCACTTTGTATGCATCTCTAGCATAGCATAGCATCATTTTTGTACCGAAACTTCTTGTTTGCGTTTGTTGCCCCAAGTTTACATTTGAAGCCCTCATGGGCAGGCACAGTGACATACTGTTATGTCTTCAGAGGCAGGGTCTTCTGTGCTGCTGCTGTTGTATTCTTCATGGTTCCCTTTAGAGTGTAATCCATTCTCCTAATCTCTTAAAAATCTTGTTTCCTTTTTAAAGTAATTGTGCTGTATATTGGTTAACCCTCTCTGCAAATGGGTATGTCCATTTAAAAAAAGAGCACCTTGGTAAATGACTTGGAAATACTGCTAACCCTAGTTTATGTCCTCTCTTTAGTTTCTAATTTTACATTACTCTTTGCATAGTCTGTTGTTTCTGTTCTGTTGTTACTGTTTAGATAGGTCCCTTGATTATCTCCCTTTCAAGTTGATACCTGCTTTTCTGCTCACAGCTGAGAGACAATTGATTGCAAAATAGAATTCTTCTGAAGCAGTATCTTTTAAAAACGTGATCCTTCTCAGGAGAACTCCTAAAGAATGACCTCCTCTTAAATTCCATTCTGCTTGCTGGCTTAAGGTTTTAGAAACAGAGCTATCTTTAAAGGTTTGTAAAACAGTGACTAGAGGGTCTACTAGACTCAAGAGTATGGCTTAAGGAGGAAAAGGTGGATTAAAATTGACAAGATCGTGAAGTCTTTATTTTTCTTAGAAATTTTGCAGCTACATAGGACTCAGAATGATTGTAATTCTCTTAGCAAAAGGACGTTCAAGAGACGGGCTAGAGAATTTTTTGAATTGTTTAATAATTTAGACATGTTGGAATTTTACCTATTATTTTTCAGGAGTGAAGTCCCAGATCGCTCCCTTTCAGCTGGTACTGTTTTATAAACAAAGCCTCTGAATTGTTAGTATTTTCAGAAATCTTTGCTCTAATAATGAATTTCATGTGAGAAGATATTTTCCCTGATTAATTGGGATGTTTTGGTAAAAAAGTGAATTTGTTGCATTTTAAATAAAACTATTAGCTATTAATAAGCACTTAATAACTGGAGTGTGAATTTTAAGAATAAATTATCAGTGAAAATAGAGACTAAGGTTTCTAAATAGATGTTAATGTAGAAACTTCTGTAAAGTCAATACCTAGTTTTTTTTTTTTTAACTTTGGGTTTGTTTATTTTATTTATTTATTTATTTATTTATTTATTTATTTATAGCTGTGTTGGGTCTTAGTCTCTGTGCGAGGGCTTTCTCCAGTCGTGGCAAGTGGGGGCCACTCCTCATTGCGGTGCGCGGGCCTCTCACCATCACGACCTCTCTTGTTGCGGAGCGCAGGCTCAGCAATTGTGGCTCACGGGCCCAGCCTCTCCGCGGCACGTGGGATCTTCCCAGACCAGGGCTCGAACCCGCGTCCCCTGCACCAGCAGGCAGACTCTCAACCACTGCACCACCAGGGAAGCCCAATACCTAGTTTTAAAGAATATTTACAAGCAGGAAATGTCTTTACAAAATTGAATAAATGTAGTACACAGCAACCAGGCTTATCAGTAGATTGGGAAACTTTTGCTAAACTTAGTATTAGAGTTAATCCTAATACTTAATCAATTTATGCTAACTTGACGAGTCATTGTGATCCTCTTGTGGTTTTGAGAGGTGTATTTTCAGAATTAATTTTGTTCGTAACATGCTCACAGAAAAGTGGTATAAGGATATTGCTTTGTGTTTCTCAGTGACCAATAGAATCTTTAAAGTGTCCTTTTTAGTTTTGTTTTCCTGTCACTGGAAGTTTGTTTTATTTCCAGTTCAGTGATTTTGTCAAGTAAACAGGTCCTGATTATCTTTTCCTATTCCCCTTTCCTTTATCCAGGCTCTATAGTTTTGTATGAAATACTGCTTTAGAAATTTTTGTAACTCTTGTTCAAATGTCTATAAAGTAAAATACAAATTTACAATAGTTTTTATTCTCCAGCTTCTTAGTAATAGGCAGTGTGGTCAAGTGGAAAACCTTTCAAAGTCTGACATAATGACATATATATTTTGGATATTTTTGTGTCATTTTAACTTTTCTAACCCTCATGCTAATGAATGAGAGTTTCGATAGGTCAGAGCTAACTTCTAACTTTGACTTGATGGTGGTGTCTGCTACTGTGAATTTCATTTTAAAACTCTTTTACCTTTATGTAATTGAGTAAACCTATCTGGATTGTAGAAAGTAAGGTATAGTATGTGGTCTTCTTGTGTTCTTTATATTTTCCTTTAAAGAATAGGCTTTTGGACTTAACTGATTGTTCTTTAGGGTCAGAATATTTGTAGTGTGCAGATAAATCAGACTTTTTCTATAGTTCTGTTCTTGAGGATACAGTTTGACGTTCAGTTTAGCAAATATTTGTGGAATACATTTTATTACCTGTGAATGAACACATTTTTAATTCTTTCCATTGGCTGTATTTAGAATCAGAGAAACCAGTTTAGTTGGCCTCCCGTGCTTCTGCTTTATGAGATAAAGCAAAGAGCGATGAATGCAGAGCATTAGAGCCAGTTTCAGTTGTCTTACATGATTTAGAATTTCCTCATCTAACCCCCAAATTCATTTTAGCTTCAACCTTTTTATCATTTCCCCGCCCCCCACCCCCCAAGAAAAATCCCCAAACAAAACACCAAACAGCAGACACTGGAATTAGACCACACAAGGCTTCTGGCAAGTGGAAATTGATATATACTTTTCTTTGCTTACCTCTGGCTTTTCAAGACTCATGGATTCAAAAGTAGGGAAAGAAGTCCCAACTCTCCGGGTCCAGCCCCATGAGAAGTTTTAGGTGATGTGAAGCAGGGAAGAGCTAACTAGATAACTGACCATTCAGTAAATTCAGCCTGGCTGTGTTTCGTCCCTTTCATATCTTTTCTTGTGCTGGACATGAAATTGTTTGGATCAGATACTGGTGTGGAGATAAGAAGAGTAGGATTACTCTACTGTAGGGAATGTGAGAAATAGCATAGCGACCCCAAATACACGACACGAAGTTGTAAACAAGCTAGATTTGTGATCTCTTCCAGTCATCAGGAAAACCACTTTATGCCTTGGTGAAACTCTGGCAGTGCGGATTGTTTCTGAAGAGATGCATGTTATAATTTATAGGGTGTGTTTTTTTTTTGTGTGTGTGTAATGGTAATGATGGTATTGATACTAAATTTACAGCTAAAATGTCAGGCTCTATTGCCAGTTAAAATTACTAGGAATGAAGATAGAGTATTTTGAAAATACTTAGAAGCTAGCAAGAAAATAACTCTGCTCTACAAGAGGATCTATTTGTAGCATTTCTACAATGTGTTGTCAAATAGTACTAAACAGCTAGATTTTTTATCTCCTGATTTTAAAAGATGATAAACAGTAAAACCTGTATAAATTTTGTACACTAATGTATAATTTCTGTATTAACTCTGTGTTACTTAATCCTTTGTATTATTTAAGAGAAACCAAGAAGTATTATACTGCAGTCAGGGAAAAAAAGCACAACATCTTGTCATCTGCGTTTCTTTCTCGGTTTTATTAAGGTATAATCGGCATATAAAAAACTTCACATTTAAACAGTAAACTGGGAAACCACCACAAAGAAGATAATGATCATATCTATCACTCCTAAAAATTTCCTCTTGCCCCTTCGTAATTGCTTTCGCTCCTTTCTGTCTCCAGGCAACCACTAATCTGCTTTCTGTCACTATAGATTAGCTTGCATTTTCTTGAATTTTACACAAATGTAATCATACAGTATGCACTTCTTTGGGTCTGTTTTCTTTCAATCAGCATGCTTATTTTGAGATTCATCCATGTTTATTACTTCTGATTGCTGAGTAATATTCCATTGCATGCGTATTCTGCTATTTGTTTATTCTTTCATCTGTTGATGGACCTTTGAGTTTCCATTTTCTGGCTCTTACAAACAAAAAGCTGCTTTGTACTTTCCTGAACAAGTCTTGGTATAGATGTATACTTTCACTTCTCTGGAGTACATACCTAGGAGTAGAATCAGTGGGTGTGTTTAATAAACTGCCAGACTTTTTTTTCAAAGTGGTTATATTATTTTAAATTTCCAAAGCAGTGTATGAGAGTTCTAGTTGCTCCACATCTTGCCAACCTTGATGTGGTCAGTCTTTTTAATGTTAAGAGGGCTTCTGATGGTATCTCATTGTGGTTTTAATTTGTGTTTCCCTAATAACTAATGATGTTGAGCGTGTTTTCATGTGCTTAGTTGCCATCTGTGTATTTTCTTTTTATTATCTTTCCTCCATTTTAAAATATGGTTGCTTGACTTATGAATTGTGAGAGTTCTTCTAGATTCAGATATATGTTTTGAAAGTGTATTGAAGAGCAGATATACTAATTTTGATGAATTTTAATTTCTTTTTTCTTTTATAATTTTTTGTGTCATTTAAGAATAAGAAATCTTTCCCAAACATCACTAAGATTTTCTCAGATCATCTTCTAGAAGTTTTATAGTTATAATGCCTACATTTAGGTCTTTAGTCTATTTTGGGTTAACATTTGTACACAAATTTTGTAAGGGTGAAGTAAGTTGGGTTTTTTTGGTTTGTTTTACATATATGGCTATCCAGTTGTTCTAGCACCATTTATTGAAAAGATTATTCTTTCCTCATTGAATTGCATTGGCATCTTTGATGAAAGTCAATGGACTGTATATTTGTCACTCTATTTTGTTCCATTGATATATTTGTCTTTCTTTACTACTGTCTTAATTAGTATAGCTTTATAATGTCTTGGAATCAGGGCATATGGTAGATCCTCACTATCCATGGGGATTGGTTGTAGGACCCCCTTTTGATACCAAAATCCATAGTAGCACAAGTCCCCTATATAATATGGTGTATTTGCATGTAACCTATGTACATTCTCTTGTGTACTTTAAATCATTTCTATAGTAGTTTTACTATTTAACACAATGTAAATGCTATGTAAATAGTTGACGACATATGGTAAGTTCACGTTTCGCTTTTTTGGAATTTTTTTCCCCCATATATTTTTGCTTGGTTGCATCTGTGAATGTGGAGCCCTTGGATACAGAGGCAGACTGATAAGACTTTTAACTTTACTTTCAAAGTAGTTTTTGTTATTCTAGGTCCCTTGCATTATCATATAAATTTTAGAATCAGCTTGTCAATCTCTACAAAAAAGCCTGCTGGGATTGTTGTTTGGATTCGTTGAATCTATAGATGAACTTGGAAAAAATGGACATCTTAACATTAGATTACATATTCCAATCCTTGAACATGGTGTAGCTATCCATTTACTTAAATGTTCTCTGAACAGTGTTTTGTGGTTTTCAGTGTGTAAGTCTTGCATATTTTTTATCAAATTTATCACATTTTTGATGCTTTGTGAATGTTGGTGCTTTAAAATTTTCAGCTTCTGGTTGTTTGTAGCTAGTTTATAAAAATACAGGGTTCTTGTTTTTTTTCAGGTTCTGTAGTTTTTTTCATCGACGATCTTGTCTATGAATTAAGAGTTTTACTTTTCCAATTTGGATGCCTTGATTTTTTTTGTTTGTTTTTTCTAACTTGCTTATTGCACTGGTCAGTTGTCCAGTACAATGTTGAATAGAAGTTGTAAGAGTGAAAATCCTTGTATTGTTCCTGATTTTTAAGGAAGTAAAGCATTCAATCTTTTACCATTAGGTATGGTATTGGATTTTCTTTTGGTAGGTTGAGGAAGTTTCTGTTCTGGTTTGCTGAGAGTTTTTTTTGGGGAATAGATGTTGGCCTTTGTCAAATATAGCTTCCCCCTGGATTTATTAAAACAGTTATACAGGTTTTCATGTGTAATGCTGAATTACATTGGTTGATTTTTGGAATTTTAAACCAACCTTGTATTTCTGGGATAATCTCATTTTGTCATGATGTATGCTCAGGGCAGTAATCCATGTTGGATTATTTTGTTAAGGATATTTGCATCTGTGTTCACGAAGGACATTGGTTTGTAGTTTTCTTACCTTGTATTTGTTTGGTTTTACATTCAGGCTAACGTGAGTCTCATAGAATGAGTTGGTAAATGTTCCTTCTCTTTAATTTTTTGTAAGAGTTTGTATGGAATTCATGTTATTTCTTCCTTAAATGTTTGGTAGAATTCACCAGTGAAGCCATCTGGGCCTAGAATCTTCTTTATAGGTAGTTTTTAACTACAAATTATATTTCTTTAAAAGGTATAGGAATATTGAGATTACTTCTTTCTTCTTGCACAAGCTCTGACAGTTTGTGCCTTTCAAGGAATGTAGAACTTTGTCCATTTCACTGAAATAAAGTGGCTTATAATATTCCCATATCATCCTTTTAATATCTGTAGCATCTGTAGAGATGTCACCTCTTTTATTCCTTATTGGTAATTTGTGTTTTCTCCCTTTTTCCTTATGTGTCTAGTTGGGTTTACCAGGATTTTATTGATCTCAATGAGGTTTTGATTTCACTGATTTTTCTTTGTTTCTCTTTTGTATTTCACTGATTTCTGTTTTAGTCTTTACTATTATTATACCTTTCTAGTTTTTTAAGGTATAAATTGAGGTCATTGATTTGAGAGCCTTCTTTTTTAAATACAGGCATTTGATGCTATAAATTTCCCTCTCAAGTGCTATTTTAGTTACAACCCATAAAATTTGATAATATGTTTGCCTTTTCAATCAATCCAAAATACTTTTTTTTCCCTTTAATTTCTTTTTTGACTGATGCATTATTTAGAATTATGCTACTTAGTTTCCAAGTGTGTGAGGATTTTCCAGATATCCTTCTCTTTGACTTCTGGTTTAATTATCTCAATTTTGTTATTACGGTGTCTAAACATTTAGAATAATGTCTTTTTGACGAATTGAGCTCTTTGTCATTGTGAAATAACCTTACTTATCCCTGGTAATTTTTTGCTCTGTTACCTACTTTGTCATATATTAATATAGTAATCCCAGCTTTCTTTCAGCTAGGGTTAGCGTGGCATACCCTTTCCCATATTTGTATCTTTATTTGACATGGGTTTCTTACAGGCAGTATGTAGTTGGGTTTAGTTTTTCTGATCAGATATCACAACGTTGCCTTTTTAATTGTGTTAAGACCATTTACATTTAATGTGATTGCTGGTATTATTGGTTTTAAATCTACTGTCTTACTATTTGTTTTTTATTTTTCCCACCTATTTTTTTTGATTATTTATTTTTGGCTGTGTTGGGTCTTCATTGCTGCACACGGACTTTCTGTAGTTGCACTGAGTGGGGGCTACTTTTCCTTGGCACATGGGCTTTTCATTGCAATGGCTTCTCGTTGCGGAGCACGGGCTCTAGGCGCGGGCTTGAGTAGTTGCAGCACGCAGGCTCAGTAGTTGTGGTTCGCAGGCTCTAGAGTGCAGGCTCAGTAGTTGTGGCACATGGGCTTAGTTGCTCTGCGGCATGTGGGATCCTCCCGGACCAGGGATTGACACTCCCTGCATTGGCAGGCGGGTTCTTAACCACTGTGTCACCAGGGAAATCCCTTCCCACCTATTCTGGATTCTTCGTTCCCCCTCTTCTTTTGGCTTGAGGTTTTTTTGTTTATTTGCTTGTTTGTTTTTGTTTTTTTATTTCACGTATGTCCTTTCTTACCTTCTCAGCTATTACTCCTCAGCTGTTGTTGCTTTAGTATATATACATCTTTAACTTAGTTTACCTTTAAGTCATATTACACTTCTTTATATATAGTATAAGAACCTTATTGTAGTAGCCCCTTTCCTGTACCTAGCCTTTACACTATTATTGTCATAGATTTACTTCTGCATATGTCGTAGTCTCCCACAATTAACTTTTTTTTTTAAATGGGTTTGTTTTTTTTTTTAATTAATTTATTTATTTTATTTATTTTTATTTTTGGCTGTGTTGGGTCTTCGTTTCTGTGCGAGGGCTTTCTCTAGTTGTGGCGGGCGGGGGCCACTCTTCATCGAGGTGCGCGGGCCTCTCACTGTCACGGCCTCTCTTGTTGCGGAGCACAGGCTCCAGATGCACAGGCTCAGTAGTTGTGGCTCACGGGCCCAGTTGCTCCGCGGCATGTGGGATCTTCCCAGACCAGGGCTCGAACCCGTATCCCCTGCATTGGCAGGCAGATTCTCAACCACCGCGCCACCAGGGAAGCCCCACAATTAACTTTTGCTTTAATTTGTCAAGTTACCTTTTAAAGAGATTTTAAAATATAACGAGAAGTCTTTTATATTTTCCCAACATATATTTTTGGTGCTGTTCATTCCTTTATGTAGATCCAGATTTCCATGTGGTAATATTTGCCTTCTGCCTGAAGGACTTCCTTTAACATTTCTTGTTAGTGCAGGTCTGCTGGTGATTGATTCATGTTATAGTCCATAAACAGTTATTACGATCTTCGACTTCCAACATTTATGTTGTCTTTGGAAGTCTGTGGTTTCGTGTGCTTGACAGGTAGACTTCTTATTTGAAATGAGGGGGTTCGGGGCGTGAACTTTCTTTCTCTTGACATATGTTTCCGTTCTTCAACCCATCTAATTTCCTCCAGTGGGAAGTATGTGAGAGTGATTGGTGTTTTTTTAAGTTGCCATCTGTATCACATCCATAGCACTTCCTTTCCCTTTGTAAGATGTCCTTTGTTTTTAGAATCCTTTCATATTGATTATTCGTCTTGATGACTTTCTTTATAGATAATTGTGGAGCAGCTGGAATACTTTGACAGAGGTAGAATGCTTTACATGTCTTTTTGAAGCTTATCTGATTGGTTGTACATTTCTGTGCATTAGAAACATACTGTCTAGTGATGTGGAACAGCCAGTCATCTTGTCTTGCAGAGTTGAGGTTTGATGAAGCTGGTTATATGAGGCTCTCAGAAGGCCATCTAGAAGGACATGATGAAAAGAGTTTTTGAATGGAAAACTGAAATGATAAAATATTTTAGAGAAAATACTTAAGAAAATATATGAGAATTTTTTAAAAATCTGGTTTATTGAGGTATTTGTATATAGTAGTATCTAACCTTTTCATGTATTAGGTCTGAACTTGGTCTTTTAATTACAAACAAGGAAAAGAATATTTCCTCATCCTAAAAGTACCACTTGGCATTCACATCAGCAGTGTAGGAATTCCATTTCTGTGCATCCTTATCCTTCGCAGTACTTGGTATTGCCAGTTGCTGTTTTGTGTAGTAGGTTGTAGTGGTACCACATTGTAGTTTTTATCTTCATTTCCCTAATGAATAATGATAAGCCTCTTTCCATTTGCTTATGTAACTCACCCATATATCTTTGGTGAAATGAGTTTAGGGTTTTTTTGCCCATTTTAAAATGTTTTGTTTCTTTGTTATTTAGCTTTTAGAGTTTTTCATGTATCCTGGATAGCAGTTCTTTATCAGATATCTGTCTTGCAAATGTTTTTTCCTAGTCTGTGGCCTTTATATTTTCCTAATAGTGTCCTTCAGCAGGGAGGGAGAATTGGAATGAGATGGTTAAAATGTACGAACTTCCAGTTTTAAGAGAAGTAAGTAATAGGGATGTAGTGTACAACATTATGACTTTAGTTATCACTGCTGCATGATACACGGTAGTCCCCCCTTATCCATGGGAGATACTTTCCAAGACCCCCCAAGGGATTCCTAAAACTGTGGATAGTACTGAACCCTATATATACACCATGTTTTTTTCTATACATACATACCCATGATAAAGTTTAATTTATAGATTAGGCACAGTAAGAGATTAACAACAATAATAATAAAACAGAACAATTATAACAATATACTATAGTAAAAGTACCTGAATGTGGTGTCTCTCACACACTCACTCAGAATACCTTATTGTATATATTTAATGCCTTTTTCATCCTGTCTTAGCATGAATGGTGGCCATAACTTGTGTAGTTTGAGGTGTGACAGCAAAACTAGCATAGATTCTCTCCCCCCCACCCCTTTTCACACTTTGATGGATAGACGATGCATTCTTGCCCTAGATCTTAGCAACCTCAGCAGACAATTTTTTTTTTCTTATTAAGTTAAGAACTTTCACTTGTTTACTTAAAGGAAGCACTTTATGGCTTCTCTTTGACAGATTCAAATTGCCAGCATCACTACTCTTGTGCTGTGGGCTTGTTACTAAGTAAAATAAGACTTAACTTGAACGTAAGCGCTGGACTATTTTGATATTCGATCGGACAACCAGGACAGCTACTAAGTGACTCACGGGTGAGATATACTGGACAAAGGGGAGATTAACACGCTGGGTGGGATGGAGTGGACAGCACGAGATTTCATCACATTACTCAGAAGGGCCCACAATTTAAAACTTTATAAATTGTTTATTTCTGGAATTTTCCACGTAATATTTTCAGGCCACGGGTGACTGAGACTGCAGAAAGTGAAACCGTGGATAAAGGGGGACTCTATTCTATAGGAAAGTTAAGAGGGTAGATCTTAAGAGTTCTCATCTTTTTATTGTATCTATATGGTGGATGTGAACTAAACCTATTTTGGTACCCATTTCACAATATATGTAAATTAAACCATCATGCTGTACACCTTAAACTTATACAGTGATATATGTGAATTATTTCTCAATAAAAGGGGAAAAAATAATGTCTTTCAAAGAGCAGACATTTTTAATTTTTATGAAACCCAGTATATTCATTTTTTTCTTTTATGGCTTATGCTTTTTATGTTTTATGCAAAGAAACTTTGCTTAAACTGGGATCGTAAAGATTTTCTTTTATGTTTTATTGGCAGCTTTATAATACGTTTGAGGTTTTACAATTAGGTGTATGATCCATTTTGAGTTAATTCTTACATATGGAGCATGGTATGGATTGAGTCTCTTATTTTTGCATATGGACGTCCCAATTTTTTCTGCACCATTTGTTGAAAGGCTCTTCTCTGTCGAATTACATCGGTGTCTTTGTTAAAAATCAAATGTGTGGATATATTTCTGCACTCTGTTTTTCCATGGATTCTACGTGTCTGTCCTTTTGCCAATACCACGCTGTCTACTGCAAAGTAGTCAGCGTAAATCGTGAAATCAGGTAACCTTCAACTTGGTACAGTTGGCCTTCCGTGTCCTTAGGGTCCGCATCCATAGAGAACCAAACATGGATTGAAAAAATATTTTTTTAAAAAACCACGATTCCAGACAGTTTCACAAAAGCAGAGCTTGGAGTTTGCTCCTTGCCAGCAGCTATTTGAGTAGCATTTACTTTGTATTAGATACTATAAGTAATCTAGAGATGATTTAAAGTATCTGAGACGATGTGCATAGGTTATATGCAAACACTACTCCCTTTATGCAAGGGACTTGAGCATCTGTAGATGTTGGTATCCGTGGGGGTTTCTGGGACCACTCCCCCGCAGACACCAAGGGACAGCTCTACTTCTTCAAAATTGTTTTGACTTTACTAGGTCCATTGTTTTGTCGTCTAAATTTTAGAATCAGCTTGTCGATTTCTATGAAACTTTCTGGGATTTTAATGGGATTGCATTGAATCTAGAGATCAGCACCGCCCAACAGCAATAGAACTTTCTGTAATGGTAGTCATGCTTTGTATCTACACTGTCGAATACATGGTAGTCACTAACAACATGTGCCTATTGACTTCTTGAAATGTGGATATTGAGACTGAGGAAATGAATTTTATTTTTTTAAATTTTATTTTATTTTTGGCTGCATTGGGTCTTCATTGCTGCACGCGGGATTTCCCTAGTTGCGGCGAGCGGGGGCTACTCTTCGTTGCGGTGCATGGGCTTCTCATTGCGGTGGCTTCTCTTGGGCAGAGCACGGGCTCTAGGTGCACGGGCTTCAGTAGTTGTGGCGCATGGGCTTAGTTGTACCGCGGCATGTGGGATCTTTCCGGACCAGGGATCTGCATTGGCAGGCGGATTCTTAACCACTGCGCCACCAGGGAAGTCCGGAAATGAATTTTAAATTTCATTTGATTTTAATTAAATTGAAGTGTAAATAGTCATGTCACTAGTGGCTACTTTATTGGGATAGCTCAACTGTAGATCATTTTGAGGAGAATTGAGCTCTTAAAAATACTCAGTCTTCCAATCCACGAGCGTGGTGTATATCCCCTATTCCCCTATATCCCCTATATCCCCTATGTGTTCTTTGATTCTCTTGTCAGTGTTTTGCAGATTGCAGCATACAGATCTTGCACATATTTTATTAGATATATCTCTGAGTATTGCAGGTGTTTTGATGCTCTTGTAAATGGTACTTTTTCATCTTTAGATTTCCATTTGTTGTTCATTGCTAATATGTAGAAATAAAATTGGTTTTTGTATTCACTTTTTTTTTAGAATTTTTTTGGTATGTTCCTTGGGATTTTCTGTATACACAGTCATGCAAACTATGAATAAAGACAGTTTTATTTTGTCCTTTTAAGTCTGTTTGCTTTTTATGTATTTATTTTTCCCCCTTATTCCATGGGCAAGGACCATGGGCAAGGACCATGGGCAATGTTGAATAGAACCCTTAGTTTGCTGCCTTTTTGAAAATTATTATGATGAATGGATGTTGAAATTTATTAATGCTTTTTTACTGCATTTATTGAGATACAGTTGTGTTGTTGTTGTTGTTTTGGCCACGCCTCTCAGCTTGTGGGATCTTAGTTCCTGGACCAGTGGATCGAACACAGGCCCTCTGCAGTGAAAGAGAGGAGTCCTAACAGTGGACAGCCAGGAAATTCCTGAGATACAGTTTTGTTTTGTTTTGTTTTTTAATCTGTTCTTCTTGGCCAGGGAGGGAGAGATTCTTCTGGTTTTGTTATTTTAATTGCTGAAGGTTTTAAAGTACAAATCAGTTTATTTAGTAGATATAGGTCTATTTATGTTCTCTTTCTTCTTGAGTGAGCTCTGGTTGGAAAAGTTCCTTGACACATAGTTCATCTAAGCAGTCAACATTAAGCGTAAAGTTGCTTGTAATTTTCCCGTATGTATTTAATGTTCATAAGAGTTGTAGTGATGTCTCTTCTTTCATTCCTGATACAGAGAATTTTTATCTTCTTTTTTCCTTGACTAATATGCTAACCCCTTTCAAAACTTAAGAAAAAACATAACCCTGCAAGCTAACAGAAAAGTACAAAAGAGTAGGAAAAAGTACCTCCATACTCTCTATATGTTGTTAATAAATGTTAGCATTTTTTCCTACATCTGCTTTGGGCAGTTTTAATTAAAATGTTTAAATAGTGCACATTAGTTGGGGTTTAAATGGTGAGTACACCACTGTTACTGAAGCAGATGTATATCATTCATGTGCATATTTTCCTGTTTTTAGTACGTGTTTGTATGAATTCATTATCAATATAAACCTTTTTTCTTTGTTTGGACAATCAACCTAAATAGTGTACAGTACCTGTCTTATATCTTGTTTTTTTCACTCAGCATTGTTTGTGATACATCCATGTTGATACTAGATCTGACTTGCACATGTTAACTGTTGTGTAGTATTTTATTGGGTAAAATACAGCTTGTCTATTCTTAGATAGATTTCTTTTCCTTTTCTTTATTATAGATAGCACTGTTGGAAGCATCTTTGAAATTTTTTTTTGTGATAAGTATGTGAGTTTCTTTAGATTAGAGATTTTTAAGTGGAATTGATGGATCATAAGATACGAGCTTCTTTAGTATTAAGAAACACTGTCATCCCTGGGTATTACCACGGGATTGTTTCTAGGACCCCCTGCAGATACTAAACTCTGAGGATACTCAGGTCTCTTAAATAAAATGGCATAGTATTTGCATATAACCTACGCACATCCTCCTGTGTACTTTCTAACATCCTCCTATGTACTTCAGATCATCTCTAGGTTACTTAATACCTAATACAATGTAAATGCTATGTACATAGTTGCTGTCATGCTACAAATTAAAGTTTTGGGTCTTGGAAGTTTCTAGAAATTTTTTCCTTTTTTTCTAATAGTTTTGGTCAGCAGTTGGTTGAATCCATGGATGTAGAACCTACAGATAGAGGGCTGACTGTCTATTTATTAAATTGTCCTCCAGACTCATCTTGCCAGCAGCAGAATTCCAGTTTTCCTTTGTGCTTCACAGGTGATGCATTTTACACATGGAATGTTGTGGCAATCCTGTGTCAAGCAAGTCTGTTGGCATTATTTTTCCCAAAGCATTTGCTCACTTTGTGTTTCTGTGTCACATTTTGGTAATTCTTGTGATATTTCAGACTTTTTCATTATTATTATATCATGATGATGGTGATCTGTCATCAGTGATCTTTGATGTCACTATTGCAAAAAGCTTACAACGCGCTGAAGACTCAGATGATAGTTAGCATTTTTTAGCAATACTTTCTAATTAAGGCGTGTATTTTTTTTAAAGATGTTAACACTTAATAGACTACAGTATAGTGTAAACATAATTTTTATATGCACTGGGAGACCAAAAAGTTCCCATGACTCACTTTATTGCTGTGGACTGAACCCAGAATATCTCCAAGGTATGCCTGTAATTACAACACTTAGGGTTATCAGATTTAAATTTGAGAAGGGAGAATGGAATCTATAGGATGGGAAAGGGTTTTTCATTGTTTTAATTTACATTTCCCTTATCAAGAAGGTTAAACATCTTTTCACATGTTTGTTAGCTATTTGAAATCCTTCTGTATTTGTTAACTGTGTTGGAACGTTGAGAGGGTTTAATCTTCTGAACATACTTCCCTGAGTTTGAACTTCGGCATTCCTTTTAGTTCCTTTAGCATCTCTTCCCATGTTTTGTTATCCTTTTGTCTTTAGCTACCTGTTTAGTTCAGGGTGCAAAAAGACTACAGTATGTGCCCATTTTGCTTTTCTTTGTATTGTTATAACTATCAGGTAATGTTACGGTTTTTCAGATGGCTACTTTACAGCTGCACCTTTCTTTGCAATGGGCAGGAAGGCTTCCCCACCTCTACCCAACACTCCTTTTCCTGGCAGCTGTCCATTCCATTTGAAGTCTTGACGGTGCCATCAGTAGGTCACCAGATTCCAGGGGCGGAACTTCACAGGCTTTCAGTGGGGGATAGTAGGTGAAGGAAGATGAAATTAGGCACACAGAAGACAGGTAGAAGCAGAATGGCAGTTTATGATGATAGTTCTTTCCGCTAACCAGAATGCTCAGATATCCTTATCAGTTGCACTTTGTTACATGTCAGGGTGCTAAGGAACCCAGGTTAGTGATTTGAACTTGCTTGGTAAACCTGGAATTCATAACAAAAGCTGTGCCTGTTTGTGTGTCTTACAGTTTTTTAAAGACATGGCTTATACCACACTGTAGAAAATACCTTTCTGATTGATAAGATTGTTCTTGTTTTTGGTGAAAATTTTAAGTCTACTTCCAGAGGTTGTTTTATGTTGCTTGGTGTAGAAGTTTTAAGTGCTGAATTTCTTTCCTCTCTTTTTTTCTCTGGTGTTTAGGGGTCGAAAGTTAATGATTGATTTTGATCACAACTTTTCTTCTGATGAGGAGGTTTATGCCCCATAAAAAAGAATAATACATTGTAAGACTTAAACATAATGCAGCTTCAGATTATGTGATTTATTGGTATTCCACAGAAGAAGTAATGCAAATATAGTGCCTTGATTTTTTTTTTAAACTTAAAAAAAACCTTTATCTTGAAATTCTTATAGGTTCACAGGAAGTTTTAAGAAATACTACAGAGAAATCTGATGTATCCTTTTTACCCTGTTTCTCCTAGTGGTAACATCTTGCATGACTAATACCACTTCCAGAAAATTGACGCTGATACAACCCACAGACTTTATTTAGATTTCTGTAGTTTTACTCAGACCCATATGGTGGTGGGTGTGAAAGCATGCATATTCGCTTCTTTGTAATGTTGTCACACGTGGTTTGTGTGACCACCATCAAAGTCAAGGTGCAGAATTGCCATCGCAAGAGCCCCTCAGCTACTCTTTTACAGCCACAATTACCTCCGGCACCCCCAGCCTCTCTGGCAACGACTGATCTGTTCTCCAGCTCTATAATTTTGTCTTTTCAAAAATGTTATATAAATGGAGTCATACATATGTAATTTTTTGAAATTGGATCTTTTTTTCACTCATCATAATTCCTTTGAGATCCATTCAGGTTGTGTGCATCAATAGTTCATTCCTTTTTATTGCTAAGTGGTATTCCATGGTATGAATATACCACAGTTTTAACATTCACCCATTGAAGGACATTTGGGTTATTTACAGTTTTGAGCTATGAACAAATAAAACTGGTCTAAATGTGTACAGGTTTTTATGTGAACATAAGTTTTTGTTTCTCTAGGATAAACACCCAAGAGTACAATTACTGGGCAATGCGTTTTTCTTTCTTTTTTTTTTTTTTTGACACTACAGATAAGACTGGAATATGTATGCTACGTTAGAATTTTCTAAACAGCGTGTCTTAAATGGGAAACCGCTACTATCGAGTTTCCTTTAATTCTAATACAATTTATATTTGAAAACAGTCCATTGTCTAATTGGTAAATAAAGAATAAGGAGTGAGAATATTTTGAAAATTAGCTTCTATATTTAAAAAATTTGGAGGATTGGGTTAAAGTTAACAGCTTTATTGCATTATTTACTATACAGCTCACCCATCAAACAATTCAGTGAGTTTTAGTGAACTTATGCAGCTGTACAGCCATCAATCACTAAAGTCCAGTTTTAGAACACAGCACTTCAGAAACTTTCCTTGGGCCTGTTTTCAGTGAGGCCTCACTCCAGGCAACCATTGATACTTTTATAGTCTCTGTATAGATGTTATGGCAGTGGAATCATTCACTGTATAGTCTTTTGTGTCTGGTTTCTTTCACTTAGTATAATGTTTTTGAGGTTTGTCCACCGTGTTTCATTATTGCTCTGAAGTATTTCGTTTTCTGTATTCACCAGTTAATGGATTAGGATCATTTCCAATTGTGGTTGTTATGAATAATGCTGCTATAAATGTTTGTGTGGTTATTATTATTATTATTATTATTATGTTGTTTCTCTTGAGTAGGTAACCTAGGGGTGGATTGGTGACTTGTAATTGTATATTTAACTCCAACGAAACTGTCAAAGGGCTTTCCGAAGGGGTTATACCGTTTTATATATTCCCACCAACAACATGCAGGGGTTCCATTTTCTCCACATCCTCACCAGCACTTGGTTGTATTGTATTTTTTATTATAGCCTTTTTAGTGAATGTGTTGTGGAACTTCATTGTGGTTTTAATTTGTGATTCTGAAATCACTAACGAAGAGCATCTTTTCTTGTGCTTACTAGCCATTTGTGTATCTTCTTTGGTCAAATGTCTATTCACATATTTTTGTCCATTTTCAAAAATTGGGTTGTCTGTGTTTTTAGAATTGTAAGAGTTCTTTCTATGTTCTGAATGTATGTCCTTTATCAAATATATGTGCCTTTTCATTTTCTTATTGATGTCTTTTTTTTTTTTAAAGATCAAATTTATAGAGAGAATGTTTTTGCTTATCTCTTTTAAATTTTATTTTTATTTATTTATTTATGGCTGTGTTGGGTCTTAGTTCCTGTGCGAGGGCTTTCTCCAGTTGCGGCGAGCGGGGGCCACTCTTCATCGCAGTGCGCAGGCCTCTCACCACCGCGGCCTCTCTTGTTGCAGAGCACAGGCTCCAGACGCGCAGGCTCAGTAATTGTGGCTCACGGGCCCAGCTGCTCTGCGGCATATGGGATCTTCCAGTACCAGGGCTCGAACCCGTGTCCCCTGCATTGGCAGGCGGATTCTTAACCACTGCGCCACCAGGGAAGCCCCTTATTGATGTCTTTTGAAGAGCAGAAGTTTTAAATTTATCATTTTCATCCTCTTATAGAAAAATATTTTTTAAGAAGGCAGTCTTACTAGTGAAAAATGATATATTTTGACCTTTGTTAGTCTGTTTCTAAAATGATACTGGGTTCCTGACTTGATTATTTTTTTGGTTTTTAGCTTTTTTTACCCAGCAATGAAACAACAGCTTATAACGTCTATCTATATTTTTGCCCCAGAACCTTCTGAATGTATTATAAATCTTGTGTGAAAAGTTAGGTTTTCATCATTTTACTTTATAGTGAAAAAGCAGTAAATAATTCTACCCTAGGCCTGTTCAAGACAGTTTCTTGAACAAGTAATTAAGCTTCATTGAGATACACAATATATATTAAAACTAACACCAAATGGCTCAGATTATTAGAAATTCAGGGTAGTGGGGAACAGGTGTCTGTGTTTGAGCTCTTTTTCTTCATTCTGTTTAGAACTCAGCAGAAGAAATAAAATGGCTTTTTAGTTTCTCCTTTTGTAACTTTTTAATGTATATTTTATTGATGCAGCAAGCTTTTTAAAAATTGCCATCTGGAGATCAATCACAACAGTGTAATTCTGGCTTGAGAATGTCAAGTTTTTTTTTTTTTTTTTTACTGTATCAGTAGAAATACCAGGTCTAACATGCACAAAGCCAAGAAAACCAACGATGCCAAATACTGAATTTATATTGCACTGTCCTTTGAACAGAGAATGTCAAGTTTTTATCATCCTTTTTCTTCTCTGCATATCTCACTTTTGTCTTAGTTTGACGTTGGCTCACTAGTAATAACTTACTAAAGTGCAAGGTAGATCTTGAGTAAATTTTGTTTTAAAAAAGAAAACTTGATAAAGGAAGGAATGCAAACTGTACACCTAATTATGGCATTCGAGTTGGATTTTCTTAGCCACTCATCATCTTCATATGCAGAGGGCAGCAGAATGATAACACTTAATTGAAAGTGAACTTCTCAGGTGGATTTCAAGATGGGTACAAGTTGAAGGTTATTTGAGTACTTTTTCCACTGCTTTGCATCAACCATCTTTTATGAATTTTCCCTGTGCAGAACAGTCCTAGCTTTGGTGCAGTGTGTCATCATGTATGGACAGCAAGCTATATAAGAGACTCTGATAATGAAGATCAGAAACTAGAGGGGACTGAGATCACCTTTCAGATAGGACACATTAGTATGAACTATGTGTACACTTCCTACCTCATATGCATATTTTTGCCAGTAGAAGTTAGAATTTTTCTTGCTAAGAAGTAAAATGACACACCGAAAGTTGGTCGTAAGATGGGGGAAAAGTTAGTAGGAGTTTAGTTGTTGCTTCACTGAGTGCATCTTAAATGAGAGAATTCGATGAGGGAGAATGTGCCTGGCGTCCGGAGTGCAGGCAGAGTAGCTTGTTAAGCTCTTGTGCAGGCTCATTCCCATCAGAGAATTAGCTGTGCCTTTTTGGAAGTCGTCTCCTTTGTTTTGCATTGTACATCAGGCCGTGGAGGTTCATCTTGTAGACATGGAGCACCTGCTTGTGCAAACAATTAACTTGGTGCAGTTTTTCCCATCGTAGTTGATAGCACAAAAGTGAAAATACAGGAAAGTGTTTTAATAAGCATGCTGTATATAATCTTTTAAACATCTACTCTCTTGGAGTTTGCCAGAAATGTATTTCAAGTACGTAATAGTTTTCAAGCCTTCTATGGTGATGGGTCCTGCTGAGTTAACTACAAACTTTTGGTTAGGCTGCAGTTAGCCAAGCAGCAGTTAGCTATATAGGCAATCTGATCCTGTCCCCTTGTTACCTGCCAGGATTTTTGGCCTCCTTAATCAATAGAAATTGATCAGAGGCCAGACAAGAAATTCAGGCAAGGCTTTATTGGGGCCCCTGCTGCAGCAGGGGGGCAGTGGGAACAAACAGCAGGTTCCCTTGCTTGTTCGCTCCCCGGGGGGGCAGGGGGTGGTGAGCTTGTTCCTTATATGGGGTGAGGGTAGGGGTGTGGCCAGGGGTCCGGCCAGAGGGGTGGCTTAGGTGTTTTGCCCACCCCTTAGGTGGTGGTGTGTGCAGGGGGCATGCGTGCAGTACCCTGCTTTTGCTCCTGATGCCCTGCTTTTGTTCCAGGCTCTTCAAAAGTGGCAGTTGGGTTTTTTGGTCTCTTTGTATCTTTTGTCCAGAATTTGCCCCAACTGCCAGGCACGCAGTTATTTTTAGTCCCATACGGTTTTCTTTGTATTTTTTTTGCTGGAGGAGAGGTGTGTCCAGGTGCAAGCATTGCAGCACTGCAGCAAAGGGTCCCAGGTCCTAGCCTGTCTCACCCTTACCAACCTAGTCTAGTAAACTGAGGGCGCTCCAACCTGGCTTGTACGCCTTCCCTCAATTACAAACCAGGGTGCATGTTTTGCAGACTGTTGAGGAAATGTGGAGAGTTAACAAGATGACTGGACTTAACTTCCTGTCTTTAATTCTCTTCCCCAAAGTGATGGTGTTGCTCTGACTGGCTGTGTTTTCACTATATGATATAATAAGGTTTTCTTCACAGCATTTAGGGCTGATGATGAGTTTCAGTTTTCTGTTTTTGAAGAATATTCTCTGATACACTTGTTTGTCAGTGTCAGACAAATGCCAGGGAGGGTTTTTGGGGAAAGAATTTTGATTTGGCCAGGAAACTTGCACTGGTGGATGTCTAGGCTGATCTATTGCACTTAAGCATGAATATGCATAAAGAAAGTGAATGTGCTAACAAATGTTGGAATCCCATTTGCTGCAATATAGAAAAAATGTTAGATATTTGTCGTTCTTTATTTGCACCATTAGTATAGCTGCGTAGGATCGATGGGGACCCTTCTGAATCTCTTGAGTGGTAAGAGTGACCCATCCTCACTGTCGCCTCCCTGCAGATCTTGGCCTTTAAAGCTGCCAAGGTGCATATGTCATCCTGGTCACCTGTGAAATGATTTCATGGGCTGTGGAGGACCCTCTTTTTACAGTAGGTTCTAGAGGTAACTACTGAGGTGGCTTCTCATCACAGATTTACAAGTTGGCTGAATCATCTTAATTTTTGCTATTCGTTGGTCTAGGATTTGTCATGTGGGCTAAAGTTGATTGATTGCTCATTTCTCTTATATATAAATTATACTTAAGTTTGTGTTCTGAGGTGTCTATATAGTTTAGAATATACTTTAAAGTTTCTAAGTAGATCTTGTCAAAAGTTAAGTAATAACCACTTTTAAAACCCATGGCACCTTGTAAAGCAATTATACTCCAATAAAGATGTTAAAAAATAAATAAATAAAATAAAATACAAGTTACTGACCAAAAAAAAAAAAAACCATGGCACTGTGAAAATAAATGACTTTGGCTTAAGCCAAGTAAATTCAAACTTTCCTCATTCTGAAGGTATAAATGAGACATGAGATGTTATGAAAATTGAATTTGTAAAATATTTTCTTAGAGAAGCCTTAAAGAGGGAATTTGTATTTTATTTTTAACTTTAATTTTCAAAAATTACTACAGAATTAGATATCTATAGGTTAGATGGTCTTAGCATATTTCTCCTGATAGTAGTCAGTTTTTCACTGATGAGAACAACAATGTCACCAATAAGTAAACAAATCTAAAAGTATTTTCACACTTCAAAAAGTTGACATTGAAATGCAGCCAGACAAGCTTAGTTACTACAGTGTGTGTTTCAAGTGAATATAAACGGTGAATTTGGGAAGCATTATAAAGTAACGCTTCTTCTTCCCCGTCGTTGCAATTGCTAATTATCACTCCATTATATATCCTTTATTTTGAAGTGGTGTATGTCAGCGTAAAGAGGACGGGTAGTGAACGCAAATGGAGAGTGCCTGAGCTCCATGCAGCCTCTGCCTGAGCACGGGGTGTGACTCTAAACTTTCCCTGGCTTTTGTTTTCTAACCTATCAGATAAAAGGTTTATATTTAATAGATCTCTGTAGTGCTTTCCAGCTCCAGATCCTCAAATTTCATGGGTTGTAATGTTTTTACCCAGTTTTGTTCTAAATAAAAACATCATCTGACATGCTTAGCAATTAAATTATTTGCAAATACTTTACAGACTGTGGAAACTAGCATATCTTGCTGCCTTCCTTCCCCCTTTCGCCTCTGAGAAAAAACTATAACGCCAATGGAAATTCCTTACCGTCTACTAACTTTCAGATAAGAGCAGAAGCCTCAGGTTGAGTTTCTATACATTCTGTATTCAGTGTTAGGATGCCTGCACAGAGTTCTTAAACCCAACAGACTTCCTTAAATGGTTCTGAAGAGAATTAATCTCTACTGCTCTAAGGCTTCCATTGGAGATAGTGAATTACCTTCTCTCCTATGCGTTCAGAATCATACGTGTGTGTGTGTGTGTATTCCTATCTATATCCTTGGGAGACTTGAGAAAATAATCAATGAATGACTTTTTGGTGTTCTGTGGTTCAGGTTGAAAAAGGCTGTGGACACTGTGATGTGGTATAATCAATTCTTATGTGAATTTACAAATGCAAAACAAAACCCACAGCAGAGATGTTCTTTGTACTTGAGACTTCACCACCTGGCGTATGCTTTTAGTTTTCCAGCAACCCAAACACTTAGTGAACACCTACAGTCCTTTCTGTTACCGGTGATCATGTGCTTTGGCTGCCCAAATTATTTGGCGTTCCCCGCACTTACTTGTTTGTCTCTCCCTTGCATTTATTTCCCCCTCCTCGGAATATTCCCTTTGTTCACTGGTTCACTGCTTGAAGACTCCCTAGTCAGCTTCCGTTGAACTCATCTCCCAGGACAAAGTTGGCTTTGCCTCTTTTGTACGCCAGTACCTGGCCTGATAACCATCATCTTTCACATTTGAAAAATCGTATTTTACAGAATCATCTCACCAACCCTGTCCCTACCCATCCCCAGAAGGACTGCTAGACTTGTCAGCACCTGCTCTGTGTTGGTTGACTATGGAATGATCCGTTAACACTCTCTTGCTCAGTGTAATGATAGGCATTTATAGTATGGTTTTGCAGCAGTAACAGCAGCAGTGTATGGGGGTACCAAACAGCAAAACACCTTGGTCTACGTGGAGACAGAAATGCAATCTTGGCTTCGTTAACACCACACTCAAACCACCTGAGCCCATAAATGCTGTTACTGCCTGACAGGAGCATAAAGACATTAAAAAACAGCTTAAGTGATGTAAAGACTGTATACATCAAATACAGATATGTATTTAGTGGCATAGAACAAGCCAGCAATGTCTTTAAAAAATAAATAAATAGAACAGCGCTTCAAAGGAGGTACGTACCCAGGAAACCTAAAATGAAATTGCCTACATTGTCACTATATGGATGGTCTTAAAAGGTCAGTACCATTCTTGGGCCTCTCTCATAGTTTTCTCATTTGTGAAATTGTTGTTTTGAGAGAATTGCTTGAGGAGGATGTATGAGCAAGTGTGTTGAAAGTGAGAAAGCAGCAAAATAGAAGTGTGAAGTGTTAGTGAAACCGAACAGATTCTAAGTTTGAATTGTTGAGAAGTTTCTGGGTCTCACCTCTTTTGTCAATCAAAGAGGTGAATACATAAGGTCTTGCATACAGTGGATGTTCAGTAAATATTTGTTGAGTCAAGGAAACAAGTGAGGCTTGGGGATATAATGAACAAGAATGACACTGTGGGTTGGATTGGGGTGCAGAAGAGTGTTCCAGACAAAAGGATCCTCTGGAGAATGTCTAGAAGTGTCAGTGCTACCTGGCAATGGATTGTGAAGGTAAGAACTTTAGATCCGGCTCCCAGTGCACGTGGGAACTCGTGCTGATACTCTGAGGAAGGGAGTGGTGTAAATCAGTGACAGAGAAAGAATGAACTTTGACACTCTTGTGGTAAACTAAAGAAAGGACAATATTAGAGGCCCGGAGGTTTGTAGTAGAAGTAGCTCAGGTGAGCTGTACTTTGATCCACAGTGGGAGGTGGAATAATAACCGTTTATTGAGGGACCATGATATGCCAGGTCTGGTATGAGGCATGTACTTTTATCTTTACAGCAGCCCTGGAGACACCTGGTATTACTTCCTTTTTAAAGATGAGGATAGACGTAACCCATCTGGAACGTACGTGGTGTTAGTATGATGTACTAACTCGAGTTGCAGAGAAAGGCGTTACACGGCAGAGAAAAGTGCGGGTGGGGTGGCAGCTGGGGTGGGGTGAAATATGGCCCTTAACGTGTGGGCCTCTTGAGGCGTTGCCTTTACAGATTTGGTGGAGAACTACCACCCAAGCTGGTGCTGGTAGCTTGGTGAAGCTCGTTTTGATTTCTTTGGAAACATTACTTGTTTTTGTTCAAATTGTTTACTAATTATTATTTAAATAAGTCAGACCTTTATATGTTTGTTCTGTTATACTGAACATTAGCCTTACTGCGAGGAAGGATCTTTAACCACTTGGGAAATGCATACTACCTGTTTTAAAGAGATCATTTGATGAATGAATGATGGTACTGTATTGTAAAAATTTTGAATTGGGGGAGAAAAATAACAATTACTACATATGTTTGAAAGTAAAACGAAGAGCTCTGTCCAGTAACTAACTTGCCACTTGAGTAACTTAACTACATTAACCACCCAAAGAAGAAATGAAAGTAAAATTTTTTATCATTCAAATATTTGGCTGTGTCCACTGTTTCTGTTGTTTTATATGCCGAAGCCCCTTCCTTGGACGGATGACATTTTCCCCTCTGATGTCTTCACACTTCTTTGCCTTATATAGATCTTACAGGTTTATACACAGCAATCCACTTCATTTAAGCTTTCTATTCCTGCCTGCAAGCCTCCTTTCTAATTGCATTTCTTTCTGAAATGCCTTATATCAGCTTCTCAGCTTCCTCCCCTCAGTAACCCCAGAGATTTGAGTCAAGTAGATTCCTATAATATCAGGAGGTGCAGCTATTCTATAGGGAGTCATAATGATTTATTGCAGCATACTGCTAGTATTCCTTTGCCTATTTATTCACCAGTCTACTGAATGCACTGTTTAGCTTGATAAGATACTTTGTTTTTTTTACTGTGTATGTTTTGAATATTTTTATTTATAGGTCTAGACCATAATGTCCAAAAGGGAACTGTAATGTCTTTCATTTGTTTGGCATTGAGCTTAGTCCAGTGTGAACAGGCTCATTTCTTCAAAAAAAAAAAAGAAGGTTTTAGTAAGAAAAAAATTTAGTGTTTTTTGTGTGTTTTAAACGACACCAATTGGATGAAATAGTAAAGGTAGAGAATATGATTTTAGGAATATGAAATTGCTGAGTTTATAGAAACAATTTTTAAGTACCACACGAAAAGCATTGTATTTGTGAAAGATGCCTGATGTATTATAAAATAATTTTGACTTGTTTCTGCCAGTCCAAAGATTTATATTAAGTTAACGTTTTAAACACAAAGACATACTGTTGCCTTAGTGGTGGTGATGATGAAATAGGACACATTTCCAAGAATGCAGCCATCGTTAAAAGAAGGACTTCTATTGGATGGCATTTTTAAGTCATCTCTTTTTTTCAAAGTGTAATTTTCAGGAAGGAAATAAAAATCTGAACGAAAAGTGTTTTTTATTGTCATCAAAAGGTGGAATGAAATATTCTTGTTCCTGGATTTAAAGAATAAACATTTCATGTATGTTTGAAACTTAGAAGTTTGGAGGTGAGAGGCATTTTGCTGAGCAGACATTGCTTTTTATTTCATTAATTCCTTCAGGACTCTCCTCAAGACACTTGATGTTAGGCTGACAGTTCCATGTTAGTTCAGGCACAGTGCCCAGGGTTCAGCCTGTAGCTAACGAAAGTAAAGGCATTAAGAATCCCAGTAATCCACTCTCACTCACATCAGCTCTGTATATTCTGGTCAGTGGAACTGGGGAGAAATTGGGGGCATTAAGCGGGCTAGACAATGAAAGGCACTTCTGCCATTGATGTGTGAGACTCTTTAAATGGAAAATGACTTCAAATAATGGTGCCAGGATGGTGTCCTTTACAGTTGGCCCAGGTTCATCTTAGAATGGAAAGTTCTTGGAGAGAGCTAATTTTTCTCATTGTGTCACCTGTAATTGTTCTTAAAATGGCTTCACTTTTAAAATAGAGAAGGTGAAAATTGCATCGCATCTTTTGAGATAATTTTCAGCAACAAATTCTGATTTTTTTTTTCCTTCGTAAAACTGCCTAGTTAAAATCTTTATGCTTTGTGTATCAACCTCATACTCAGGAGATATGCACAGAAAATCCAAAGTTGCCAGTGAAATCTGAAATTACTCATAAAGTTGCATTTAATTTTGAATTATTATAAACATGATCTTTGTATATAACCAGAATTCAGGGGTAGAATCCTATTATTACAGATAACATCGACTAGCAATTTTCTTATATAACAAACATAAGCTATAGCCAAAGTCTCTCTGCTTAAACTCTGGCAATTATAATAGCTTAAGAGTTGACCTACATTGACTTGTGTTTGAGTTCCTAAGACTGTTCGATGCTTGCAGCTTCAGGAGCAGGTTTGAATGCCCTCCTCCTCCTGTTCGGACTTAGCTCTTCAGATATGTCTGGGGACCCCAGCAGTTGGGTTAAGTCTAGGAGGAATCGGGGGCAGTGTCTAGCAGTTAAGGAAGGGCTATGAGAAACACAAGGCTATTTCTGAGAGGCTTGTTAGGAGAGTGTCCCTAAGAAAGATGGTTCTCCACGCAGACGTCACATTAGCCTCCTGGGGAGCACAAAACCTTTGTATAGGTGGGGGCCCATCTCGGACCCATTCAATCATTGTCTCTGTTGGTGGGACCGGAGCCTCATTCTTCTTTAAAGCCTCCCCTGTTGATTCTAACGTGCAGTCAGTTCTGAGAGGCACTGATCTAGCGGTAAAACATAGTTGACAATCAGTGGTATGAATCTGGTAGGATTGTCTACCAAGCTGTTCATTTCTTTAGCAACTTTTGTGTCTCTTAATACTTCAGCATATTCCTGTTGTTGAATTTAACTTTTCATTCAGCTAGTGAATTTTACCTTTCTGGTTAAATAGCACTATAGTAGACAGTACAGAGGGTTTACAGTAGCTGAGTACATGCTCCCTAAATAATAGTGTTGATCTGGCTCCCTGCCTGCCCTTCTGGCCTCATCTTCTGGTGCCCAGTCTCTGCAAATCTGCCACCTTGGTCTTCGTATTACCATACTATTTTCCTTCCAACCACAGGGCCATTTTCCATACTTTGCCTACCTGAGACTGTCTGTCCTTGACTCTTCCCTCCCCCCATTCTGGTTAACTCCCTCACCGCCCCCGCAAAGCCACTTTCTTTGAATGTGCCCTTCATGTTCCTGTCTTTTGGAATGCTTTCCTCAGTTGTAATTTCCTACGTATGTGTGTGATTATTTGCTAGTTTGACTCACTATTTAGACCTAGCTCTTTAAGAGCAGGGATCAGGCTGTTTTTACTCACCATGGGGTATTTCTAGCACCTAGCACAGTGCTTGAGATAACAGCGTGTGTTGAATGAATGAATAAAATGCAAGGTAACGGGACACAAATTCCATTAGCTTGTGTATGTCTATAGAACCAAATAAATAGGAGAGTTGATAGGAACTCAGAGACTTCTGAGGCTTCAGATACTGAGCAGCGTACGGGTTTTATCTTAAAGCCTTCAGGAGTGTTGTTTTGAGGATTCTGGAGCCCCATTTGGGCTCTGCTATGTTTGCTCTGGGTTTGGAAGGGAGAGAAATTATGCTGGGTATTTGTCCTCCAAGGGCTTTGCAGGATGGACGCTAAAGAGTCACTGTGGAGAAATAGTGGTTTATAAAGAGTGGTTATTTTTAGAGAAATTGTTACTCAATGGTGGCAAAATTTATGGACATAAGTAATTATGACTTTTCTGGGCACCTTTTTTTTTTTTTTTAAGGAAATGGGGATAATTCATACTTTTTTAAGTTTAAAATTGGCAAGCAAACCAATTGTTCATTAAATCACCTGCTTATTAATAGCAGATGAGTTTTAGGATACATATCTAATATTTAGGAGTATATTTTCACATATCTATGAATATTACTTTCAGAACATTTACATGAATTTTATAAGGAAGGCAGTGTTATGGGATAAAAGGATCAAGACCACTGTACCCAGGAGTCAGAAGACACTAAATAACAATAAAGCCTTTGGCAGACCGCTAGGTATCTGCATTTCATTTTTGTCATCTGTAAAACAGAAGAAATTGAGCTAAGTATTTTCTCACAGGGAAGAACCAAGAGAACATGGTTAACTACTACTCTTTTTTGTCTGGACTTACCTCACAGCTTAAAAGAAAATGCATTGTAATACATAAACCAAGGGAAAAAAGGTAATCATAGATGGCTCCCCACCCCCCATTAATTCCTGTTTTTAATTGTCCAGGGAATAAAATGCATGGGGATTCACCACTGTTTTTTTTGCTAATGACCAGCCTTGCAGGAAGCCTAAGGCTTAATTAAGCTCAGTGGAAAGCATTAGCAAAGCCACAGTATTCATGGCAGTAAAACGAAGACCTTTCTGTGATCTTGGTGGGCAGCTCTTCTGAAAAGTTTCCAGGCAAAAATCACCCTCCATCGCCTATCATGTAGAACTTTAGGGGGTCAGTTTAGTACCTGTACATGTGCTGAGGTGGGCTCTCTAAATAACAAGAAACGAGACTGCCTGCAGCTGCCTCTGCTTGTTCACCTGACAAAGGGGGTCGTTGGCCTGGTTTAAGTGCCGTAATTGTTGTCATGCCTTAGGACTCACCTCTGTATCTGGTTGCTGGTGTACAGGCCCTCATCAGAAAATTCCTCCTCCAGCTCATTTTGTTCAGCTTCTCCCAAAAATTGCTCCCCCCCCCCAAAAAAAATTACTGATAACAAAAGATTAGAGAGACTCAACAGTCCATTTGTCCCTAAATTCTTTCCCTTAAGGATCTAGGGGCCCTAAGTGGAGACTGTTGCCCATTGGTTTTTAAAAGTACCAGGGAGCCATGGGAACCTCAGCCAAAATTTGCATTTTGAGTAACTAGAGTGACAGTGTGTGTCAGTGCCGTATATTCTTTTTCCTGGTCCTAATTTTCTGCTCTGGTTTTCATTAGTATTGATTTTTTAAATATATAAATATTTAATCTGTGATTAAGAAAATTTGTAATCCACTGCCTCCTTTGTGGTATACAGTGGAGGTAGAATAATGGTTAGATTTTTGAGAAAATGTAAGTTTTCTTAAAGCATTGGATTTCCCTAATGTACTGAATATTTTACAGTTTTTAAAGAATTTTACTTCAGTATGGACTCTAAATACATTCACAGCTTTATGCTAAGTATGTCTAAAATATTGAAGACTTTAAACAATATCTCAATACGTAGCATACTTGGATTCAAACTGGATCCTTACTTGTCACTAGATGTCAAAGATAGGATAATGAGGTCTTCCTTAAATGCTCTCAGCCACCAAGCAAGAAAACTGCGTTAACCAAGTGAGTGCAAGACTTTATGTATAATTTCCCAGTGAGTACCTGGCTACCCATTTGTGGCAGATGGAGCTTGATCCTGTTGTTTTTCCTATGGGGATTTTCAGGGTCATTGACTGGCCCACCAGACTGATTGCAAGTGCTGTCAGTGATATTTCCACTTAAGAGAAGACATTTAACAGGAAACCTTTACTGGGGGAAAAAGATTTCTACTGAGAAGATTAGTAGGTCTATAATTTTAGAGACAGAGACAAAACACTGTCTTAAGGCAAATTAAACAATGAAATTGGCATTCCCTTTAGAAAACATTTCACTGGCTTCTTAGAGAATTTTCATAATACAAGAACATAAGCAAATGATGTATCTTCCAGCCCTTAATTTTTCTTCATTGTTCTGCCTTTTTTTTTTTTTAACTATAAGAACACCTGCTTACTGCCTAATAGCAGTTAAGTAGACAGAATTAAATTATTTTAGGCTTTCTCATATTTGTTTTAAATATATGTTAGAATCTTGGTCTTTTGTCATTCAGAGGATTCAGATGTAATAAACTTGAGCTGCATCATGTAGAATCTGAATCTCAGAGAATGCAAATGACTGGGAAAGGTTTGAACAGCTAGTCACAGAGTATAAGGACTAGACTTGGGAGTCTCCTGACTATTATATTGTTACAAGGGCTAATTTAATAGGATTAACCTCATTTTAGGCATCCAGTGGCCCAAATAAGTTGAGTTTGCAGAACTGCGCTCTCTTTTTAAAAAAAATAAATTAGGAAACCTGTCACTTGAGGAATTTTACAACCAGAGGATGTGATAATGGCAATAGTTGAAGGTGAATTATATGATTCCTTGTTGTATTGGTTAACTAGTATGTCATTTTTACTACTCAGACCCCTTACTTGTTTAATGATAAATTTATTTTCTGGAAACATTACCACCATCGTTCTCTTGCCCCTAATATCCTGACTGAAACAAATTTATATTTTTTCCAGTTTGACAAGAATGTGTGTGTCTTTGTTCTTAGAGTTCCAGTGTTGATGTTGTTTTAACTTTGGAATGGCAAGTCTTGTTCTCTTATGAAAAAGCAGCTATTCTAGTTTCAGTTGCTTTTTTATTAAGATTTGCATAATATGCAACCTATGGGGAAGTCCTTTGACATACAGACACTGAAAGCTTTGGATTTGCTTTAGTGTGAGAAACCGTATGCTCTTTGTAGTCTAGACTTGTAATCGGCAAACTGGCCCACCACCTGTATTCTGAGCCTGGGAGCTCAGAATGGTTTTACGTTTTTAAATGGTGGTTGTTTAAGTGTCTACGTAATCTTCTTGATTTTGTCTCTTCGCCTGTAAAACCTAAAATAGTTACTGTCCGGCCTCTTACAGAAAAGTTTGACCCCTGGCCTAAAAGAATGCAATAAATATTATTGATAATATTTAAGTGAGTATCTGAAGAGTTGACTAGGAGGTCAGAGCTGAGTTACTTATATTAATTAAGATTCACTTCTGGCTTCCTTGAATTAACCATTATTTCCTCTAGAGTAGATCTGATCAGAATGTAAAACCGTAAAGGTTTTGTAGAAATTCAATGTATTTTAACATGGAACATGAATCCTCTTTCGTAGGCATTTTTCTTTACTTTTAAACTGGTGTCTCTCTGAGAAATGTGGGAAGCATGTGTCTGTGTGTGAACTATCTATTGCTGTGTAACAAATTATCCCCAAAGTAGCAACTTAAAACAAATGTTATCTCACACCTTCTTCTTTCAGTTTTATTGATATATAATTGGCATATGAGTATACACACACACACACACACACACATATATAGCACTGTATATAAGTTTAAGGTGTATAGCATCCCTTGACTTAGATATATTGTGAAATGATAACCACAATAAGTTTTGTTAGCATCCATCGCCTCAGATACCAAAAAAGAGGAGAAAAAAATTTTTTTCCTTATGATGGGAACTTTAAGATTTACTCTTTTAGCACCTTTCAAATTACTATACAGCAGCAGTGTTAACTGTAGGCATCATGTTGTATATTACATACTCAGTACTTATTTAATTTTATAACTGGAATTTTGTACCTTGTCACCACCTTTATCCAAATTCACACACCTTTTAAAAGGGTTAGGAATCTGGGGGTGGCTTAGCTGGGTATTCTGGCTAATGAGGTGGTATCAAGGCGTTGGATGGGGCTGCAGTCAGCTGAAGGCTTGACTGGGGCGAAAGGATCTGCTTTTCAAGATAACTAGTCCTTACGTGACTTGGCTGAAAACCTCAGTTCCCTGCTGGCTGTTGGCAGGCAAGGCAGGAGGTCTTAGCTGCTCACCACATGAACCTCTCCTTAAGGCGTTGTAAGCGTCCTCAACACATGACTTCTGGCTTCTCACAGTGGTCCAAGAGAGAATGAGGAGGAAGCTGCACTCCCTTTTTATTCTCAGCTCAGATCACTTAAGTCATATTTTGTTTGTTACATGCATGTCATCAAGTGAAGTGACAGAAGGAATGTACAGGAGTATGTATGTTTTGGGTGGAATTAGGAGCACTGGTTTATTTGGATGGTGTATTTGTGTCTATTTCGTTGGTGTCATGGTGTGTGTGTTTGAAGACCACGTGCTTTTGGGGGGTGTGGAACTTGGGTGGATTTGGGGGATTGCTCAAGGGGCGTGGGTGGGCATGTGTATGTGTCTGTCTGAAGAGGGGTATGGTGTGTCTGAGATGAGATTGAGACAAGGTAACACTGGGATGCTGTTTTTATCAGGAAGGAAGGCTGACTGGTGGGAAAAGGTAGACTCTTCACTCTCCCAGGCGGATTGAGGTTTCATTTGGAGGCCTCCAAGAGAGGCTACGTTTCTGCTTTTGGAAGCTGCCTTTGCTGTCCGTGAACTGGGATTATTTCATTACACACACACATATATATATGTATGTATATACATACATGGATTTTTATATGGATGGCTTTTCTACACAAGCCTGTGGAATTTGCCTCACCCAAGCTACCCCATTTTAGTCTGCCCCGGTCAATTCAGTCAGGGATCTGTTTGAGGTATCACCAGTACATTTTCACACTGGGCCCAGTGGATTCAGTTATGAAGGAGATTGAATAAATCTTTGTATACAAAGTCTTATTCCCTCACGTTGAAACATATTCCAAAACATTTCGATTTTGAGAGGACTTTAAAGTGCAGATTTTGAATTCAGGGCTGTTGTCCAAGGTGTCACAGGAGAAAAGAAACACAACATCCTATAATACTAGACATTGGTGATTTTCCTTAATCTTCAAGATAATATTTTACGGAGGCTTATATTTCAAGAAAGAATAAAAACTATTCTTGGGTCATAAAATGCTAACAATTTATTAGTTATGGAAATTAATACACAAGCAAAAACTCACTTTAAGAATAGATAAGCAAGTTTAAACTTAAACTCTGTGTTAATTCTTCTCTAGTAAATGGTAATGATGGGACCAGGGTGGAGAGGGAAAGATGGAATGATTCTTGGATGTGTGTGTTCTGTCCGCACCGTACTGCGAATAATGTCGGTGACTGTATCTATAGAAAAAAGGTGGCATTTGTGTGTGGCCATGTTCAGTCATTTCCATTTAGCTAAGTTTTTGGATACTGTTCAAGGACTGATTCAACTTAAATTCAGCATTTGCGTTCTCATAGTTGATAAAGGAAAAGTCAGACAGCTTCAACAGTAACATCCTGAGATTCTGAAAGTCCCAGATGGAATCTTAGCTAGTCATCCCTGTTGTTCTTGTTTGTTTTTATACAAACTGGTATTTGCCGGACCAGTTGTAACTGTGGGATCTACACATCTGAAATTGCACGCCAATGTTTACTTGTTTGTGCTTTTTTCTGAGTAGGTTAATAGCATATTCGCAGAAGTTTCCAAGAGGGACCCATGTACTCACCCAGGTTAAGAACTACTGAAGAATCTATTTGCGATACTCGTAGTGTTCTTTATCTCTGTTTCCTCAGCACTTAGCACAGTGACTAAATATGTCCCAGGGATACAAGCTGGTATTTTTCTGGGAAAATTTTATTACTATAGATGTCTCATGATTACCTCTATTAACCCATGTTTTGCTTCCTTTTTCTTCTTGGGCCCCAGAACCTTTTAAAGAGAGCACTTCTCTTGGATCATTTGGAGAATTTTTATTTTTTAAGGCACTAGATAGACGTGGTCTGAAGCTTTTAGGGGAGAAGTATTAACGAAAGTTAAATATTTTGGATTAAGTGGGAGTAGAGGGGAAGAAATCAAAGCAGACCTCAAAACGAGAATACTAAGAGTATTTAAAAATTGATTCAGTTTTTTAAATCCAGTTTAATCGTTAAGCATGATGTCTTTTTACTGAAGTGGTAGTAGCAGCGACTGTGGACAGGCATAGAGTGGTCCAGAGGAGTAAATCACGTCACACCGTGTTTTGCCTGCTCTGTCACATTCCCATATTGTAACCTTTCTGACATGGTGGCACATATTAATATTGTTGACATCTCAGTTGGCGTTGGAAAGTAGAGGTGTAAAAATTTCCCTTTGACATCTGGTAAGATTAAGAAAACATGACATCAGTTGGGGCTTGGAGTAGATGCATAAGAGTTTTAGTTATGCACTGACCCTTCTGCTAAAAACTGGGAAAATTTTTTAGGAGTCTTGGTTAGGCACTTACCACTGTGTGGAGAGGCAAATTAAACCCAAATTCTTGAGAAGATTGCTAGCTTTTCCTAAGCCTATTGCTTATCTGTAAAATAAAGGAAATTTTTCACTATTATTAAAAAACAATTACTTTGAAACTAAGCAAAGGAGAGAGAGTAGCCAGTGTACTCCAGCAGCCTCTGCAGGTGTTCTCCAGTCTGTCTGCATTCTTGGATGGCAGTTATGATCATGCAACCACAATAAGATTACCCTGGGAATTGTAATGTGTGAAATGCGTAAACTCATTACCCTATTGGTTGCTAACTCAAGCTTTTATCACAGACACATAGCACTTTGGGGAATTAACTTTTATTACTAGAAAAAAGGAAAACAATGAATCACATTTTCCTTTAGGATAACAGAAAATACTACCCCCATCCTGCTCTCCTCAAAAAAAAAAAAAAAAAAAAAAAGCACCAATCCTCATACTTTAATTTAGTTTGATGGTAAGACAGATGGAACATGAAAAGGACACTGTATGAAAGTTAGAAAGTCAATGAATGTAATAAATAGGGGAAATAGCAAAACCAAAGACGGTTCTGTGATCAAAGCAATGTGGGATCATTGGGTAAAAACAATGCTATGCAGATTCAGTGTAGAGTTTTTTGGTCTTCAGTGTTTACCGTCTGTTGTGAACTTTAAAGGGGATACTAGGACGTATAGTTCTCAAATTTATTTCTTCAAGAAACTCCTATTTATACCTCACCAAACACTACTTAGCAACTGCTCTAGGTCACATTGACCACGAGTCTGAGCTAGGTCTTCAGAAGCTTGAAAATCCTGTTTATTCCCTACATTTCACTTGAAACCTCCTCCCCCTTGAGCATATTTTTCATCACACCAACTGGATGTATTTTCCCCTTTGAACAAAATTCTGATACACTTTGTACCTTTGGGGTATTTATCCTGCTGTATCTCATTATGGTCTCCCTGGCTCGTTCACTGTTATTTTCTTGTAACATCTAGTATGGGGCCAGTTTTGCATTTACTAGACCCTTAAGGTACGTGCTTGAACCCCATCCTCCCTGATAAGGAACAGAAGTGAGAGACAGGCTTCTGGTTTTTTCTAAGCACCATTGATTTCCTCTCTTGGCGGCTCGCTGTGCACAGGCAGTGCTGGGGCTTCGGGCAAGATCCTGTTGACCAAGAGATTGGGTTTTCAGGAACTTAGGAAGAGTGTGGCTCTCAGCCCCCTTGTCCGGTCTAGTCACTGCAGCCTGTGGATCGTGAACTGTGGGTAACTGACTCTTCACAACTCAGAAGCTGAGTGGAGGCGTCGCTGTATGCTGTGCCTCCCCCCACAGTTGACCCTCTTGCTCTCCTTATCACGTCTTCTATTTTAAACATGTTCGTATTTTTCTTAACTCTGTGGGAGAGTATGTTTAGTTTTGCCAAAACATGGTCAGCAAGCTGTTCATCATATTCTTCAGTAGTTGAGAAGGTTGAATGAAGCTAATTCTGTTAGAAGTACAATAAAGAAGATAAATTGGTAGTATTATTTAGAGTTTTGTGCTTTTCTAAAAATTCTGAATTGAATTTGCTAGCTCTTTAGGAGTCATTTGTTGGGTAGGAAACACCTCTACTCTGATGAAGATTTTAATGGTTAGTCCTGATGTCCTCACCCGTATCCCTGCCAATCAAGAGTATTATTTCCTAGCTCCTGTTTGAAGGGAAGGGTTTTGGTCTTGATTTGCTATGTTTGTTGTTCCCAGGAGTTAATATTTTCTACTTATAAAATGAGTATGACTACTGATGAGTTTGTGTCTTCCTGAAGTTTTCCTTACTAGATTTTAAGTTTGGCACGTGCATGCATATTGAGATTACGTGGCTGTGGCTTATTTGTTAAGAACTGTTAGGTATGGGAGGAAGTTTTAAATGTATTTTTTATGATTGATGCATTTGATGCAGTAGTAACTCATGTAAGAGGACAAGTTCCTTCAAAAGACACTTGGACAAGACCCTGAATTAGTGGTCAGAAATTGAATACATTGTAATCTGCTTCTGAAAGAATTGTGTTCTCAATTCTAGCATGTTATTTTAAGTGCATTCCAGTTTCCCAGAATGAGGTCTGGGTATGGGTGTGGATGGCTCTTATCTTAACAGGAGGAACAGTGGACAGCTGCTAGGTAACAGAGATGGCATGAGTATAGGACACGATCATTGATCGACACCATGAAAACAGCTTTATGGGCTGTACAGGGCTAGAGCAGCTCTGCACTTCTCCAGGGAATTTCAGTTTAATAGCAGCGTAAAGTAACCAGAAGGTTAAATTGTTTTCCATGTAGTCTTTAATAATACAAGGAATTAGGAATACAGTTTTTAAAAACCTTTAAAAAGAGAACTATTTGGCAAATTGGCTCATGACTGGTGGTGCTCAGTAAATGTAGTGTGGCAATTAAGGCTTGTCTTTTTTTCTTATTGAATGATTTTTTTATGTAGTATCACCTCTCTGAGGCATATATTGGTATGAAACTTGGGGAAGCATTCTTCTGTTTGTACTAAAACCAAAATTTTAAAAACTTGCATTTGCTTTATGACTATGCATGCAAAAGTGTGTGTGTGTGAATGTGAAAACCAAAATAGCTCTGCTATACTTGCCCCCTCCAAGTGTATGTTTTGCTGGTTCCAACATTTTATCTCTCCTGTACTGAGAAGAAGGTAGGACAGGAATTGGTTGGCCAAAAGGTTCATTTGTTTTTTTCTGTAAGGTGGCTCTAGTAGTGCTTAGTTGTCTTTAACTTTGTTCGAAACAATTTTGTTAGATTGAATTGTGGCAGCTGTCATATCAGAGTGCGTTAAAGAAAAACATCAAAATTGGTGAATTTTTGTGTAGCCATTTTAATATTGAAGATGGAAGAAAAGCAACCTTTTCGGCATATTATGCTTTATTATTTCAAGAGAGGTAAAAACGCAACTGAAACGCACAAAAAGATTTGTGCGGTGTATGGAGAAGGTGCTGTGACTGATCAAACGTGTCAAAAGAGGTTTGTGAAGTTTCGTGCTGGAGATTTCTCGCTGGGCTATGCTCCACGGTCGGGTAGACCAGCTGAAGTTGAGAGCGATCAAATCGAGACATTCATTGAGAACAATCAACGTTATACCACGTGGGAGATAGCCGACATATTCAAAATATCCAAATCAAATATTGAAAATCATTTGCAGCAGCTTGGCTGTGTTAATCGCTTTGATGTTTGGGTTCCACATAAGTTAAGCGAAAAAAACCTTCTTGACCGTATTTCCACGTGTGATTCCCTGAAATCAACTGAAACATAACAAAAATGTTCCATTTTTAAAACAAATTGTGATGGGCGATGAAAAGTGGTTGCTGTACAATAATGTGGAATGGGAGCGATCATGGGGCAAGCGGAATGAACCACCAGCAACCACGCCAAGGGCCGGTTGTCAGCCAAAGAAGGTGATGTTGTGTATATGGTGGGATTGGAAGGCAGTCCTCTATTACGAGCTCCTTCTAGAAAACCAAAGATTAATTCCAACAAGTACTGCTCCCAGTTAGACCAACTGAAAGCGGCACTGGGTGAAAAGCATCCAGAATTAGTCAACAAAAAACGCATAATCTTCCATCAGGATAACGCAAGACTGCACGTTTCTTTGATGACCAGGCAAAAACTGTTACAGCTTGGCTGGGAAGTTCTGATTCATCTCCTGTATTCACCAGACATTGCACCTTCAGATTTCCATTGATTTTGGTCTTTACCTCTCAATGGAAAAATTGTCAGTTCCCTGGAAGACTGTAAAAGGCACCTTGGAACAGTTTTTGCTCAAAAAGATAAAAAGTTTTGGGAAGGTGGAATTATGAAGTCTGAAAAATGGCAGAAGGTAGTGGAACAAAAGGGTGAATACATTCAATAAAGTTCTTGGTGAAAATGAAAAATGTGTCTTATGTTTTTACTTAAAAACCAAAGGCACGGGCTTCCCTGGTGGCGCAGTGGTTGAGAGTCTGCCTGCCAATGCAGGGGACACGGGTTCGAGCCCTGGTCCGGGAAGATCCCACATGCCGCGGAGCAACTAAGCCCGTGCGCCACAATTACTGAGCCTGCGCGTCTGGGGCCTCTGCTCTGCAACAAGAGAGGCCGCGATAGTGAGAGGCCCGCGCACCGCGATGAAGAGTGGCCCCCGCTTGCCGCAACTAGAGAAAGCCCTCGCACAGAAACAAAGACCCAACACAGCCAAAAATAAATAAATCAATAAATAAAATTTAAAAAAAAAAAAAAAAAAAAAAAAAACCAAAGGCACTTTTTGGCCAACCCAATATTTTCTCTCTTTTAACGGTTGGGAAAACTGAGGCTGAAGGCTGTGGTTCTTATAAATCATTCTGCAAATTGGTAAGAGAACCAGCAGTAAAATTCCATTTTCTTAACATCTATGACTCTTTTCACTAGACCAGTTACATTCAGATTAAGAAATACAGCAAGCAGATTACCTCCGTAAATATTGCTTTCCTGTGACATCCTATTGTCTGATATCAAATCTATTATTCCAGTTCACTGAACCCCTTCAGATTGCCATTCTGTCATCCAGGGTGGCAGGTATCCCTCCAGCTCACCTTTCTAGTCTTGCCACGTGTCTACATCTAATGCATTGATTTGTACAGACCTTTATATCGTACATGCACTCTTATTCGTCTGGAGCAGCTGGGTAATTTTTAAGAATTAGTTGATAGTAGGTTCTTGAAAAGCTGTTTAGCTCAGAGTCAAAATGCTTTTATTCCATTACTCTGTACCTAAATAAGACAAGTAGTTGTCTTTACTTTAATTCTCTTCTTTCTGAATCCTTGTACCTCAGTTAAGACCTCAACTGAGGTCTTAACTGAGGTACCTCAGTAAGATATTCTCAATAAGATTATTGAGAATTATTGTACCTCAATAATTATTGTACCTCAATAAGATGTTCTCTGGGCAGGCAACCCAGCAGGCTTCTGGTTTATTTTTAACTTTTTTTTCAGTGGACACAATTTAAACACAGAAGTAGAGACATCGGTCTCTCTGCCCATCACTCAGCTTCAACAGTTATCGTATTGGCAAGCTTCTCGATCTTCACAAATACTATAAAAGCTTACTGTTTCCGGGAAGCCATCAACTGCATTTGTGTAAAAATGCATCCTGGACAAAAAGTTGGCTCAACATCTTTAGTCATTGGGGAATTGCAAGTTAAAGTCACATTGAGATGCTACTGTACACGCACTAGAGGGACTCAAAGAGACTGACAGTAGCAAGTGCTGTTGAGGGTGTGGAGCAGTTGGAATGCCCATACGTTGCTGGAGGAAGTGTAAAACGGTGCAGTCACTTTTGAAAAAGAGTTTGGAAGTTTCTTCTTGTGAAGTTAAATATATACTTGCCATAGGTTTTTTTAGCCAAGGGAAATGAAAACAGGTCCACACTAAGACTTGTATGTGAATGTTCATGGCAGTTTTATTCATGAGAGCTGAAAACTGCATACAGCCCAAATGTCCATCAGTAGGAGCCTGGGTAAACAAAACACACAGCAACAGGGATGAATGTCAGAAAATACTTTGCTCACTGAAAGTAGCCATAAGAAACAACGAATATATACCGTATAATTCCATTTATGTGAAACTCGAGGAAAGACTCATTCAGTTCACAGTGAGGGAAAACAAATCCGTGGTCTCTTAGAGCTGGGAGTGAGGATTGTTTGGAAAAGGACACTAAAGAACTTTGGTTGGGGGTGGTGATTACACTGCTCTATATATTTGTCAAAACAAACTGTACCCTTAAAACCGCGTGCGTTTTGTTGTGTAAATTGTATCTCCTTAAGATTTGTCCCAGGCAAAGATTGTCCAAGTCAGCAGACCTCAGCAGCGGTTGCTATTTCTAGCACCACCCCCCAACCCTACCCTTTTTTAGGGTGTTTGGATGGCAGGTGATCAGGCACCTGTAAGCAAGCAGGGAGTAATTTTGGGGGTCCCTCTCTTCTTTAGTGCTTTTGGAGCCGTGGAGAGGGCGCGATAAAGTCAAAAGGAACAGTGTCGTCGTTGCTTCCCTCCACCACAGGCTGTTTACTCTTTGGAACATGCACTCAGCCTTGGCTCTTGTACCCTTATTCCTCATTGCAGAGTCTGAAATCTTTTCCCTTTCCCTCTGCAGAATGCCAGAAAAATACATTGTGTGTTCTTAGAGGACACTTGTCTAACTAACTGGAATCTTATTCCACCTGGAATTTTCACCTCTCGCCACAAAATGTTTGATGATGAAGTATGTCTTTAGAACACAAAAGTTTTCTGTTAATAGAGGCATTAGAGAAGTGATTACATTCTGAGAAAATGTACTCCGTAAGATATCCAGAGCTCTCACTTGCTTAGCTATGACCCAGCTTTTGTTAGTGGTTATGCTGTGTGGAATATAACGCTGATTGTGATAATATGTAATGATTCATCACTTCGAATGACTGTTTGTTTTGTTCCTTCTCTAGCTTGACTGTAAGGGTTTTCTTTGAGTATAGTGCTTAGGAATGTAAAATAGTCCAAGGAACATTGGATCCTAAAAACTTCTAGACTTTTTGGGATCAAAAAAGGGTGGGGGCTTGTCAAAAGAACTCAGCCTGAAGGAAGAGCTCCTAATGGCCAAAGCTGGAACAACTTAAGCAACAAAATAAATAACGATAGAATCGGGTTTTAACCCATAGGATAAGATAAAAAGCCATGAATTCATACTGATAAAAATAATTGAATGAATGAATTTGAAGAGACAGCTCTTACTTAAAGAAGAATTCCAGTTAATAAATGTGGAAGACCAAATCACCATGGGGCCAAAACAAAACAATAGCAATATTTGCACAGTCCACGTTTGAATGCTGAAGTTAGTGGGTGAAAGTTTGAGAAGAAACGGCATATTGGTATATAGAGTCTCAAGGTAACTCTTTTTAATAGATAATAACTTTAAAGTGGAGAAACCTGACAGACACTACCTTAGTCACCTGGTCACGGTTAACATCGGGGATAAGACATGGAAACATCCGGAACCCCTTGCTGTGATGCAGTCAGGAGAACGCACGTCTTTGCTTTGGTATTGTCAGAATGTATAACCTCATTCTGGTCATGAAATAAACCCAAATTGAGGGACATTTCTCCAAAACAACAGACTAGTACTCATCAGGAGTGTCCAGGCCGTCAGAGACAAAGAACCTGAGGAGCTGTCAGAGATAGGAGGAGACTGAATGTGAGGAAAAACAAACGGCAGTGTGGATGCCTAGGTGGGAGGCTGCCGGGGACAAGGACTTCCGTGGGGAAACGAGTGCGAATCCAAAAGAGTGTCCGGTTTAGTTAAGAGTGCTGTATCAGTGTTAACTTTTCTGGTTTTGATAATTATCCTCTTTATATAAGATGTTAACATTAGGAGAAGCTGAGTGAGGGGTATGTGGGAACTCTGTGCCATTTTGCAACTCTAGCTTAAGATGAAACATTTTTTAGACTTAAAAAAAAATAAACCTTGCAAAATCTCCATTGTACTTCTGCAAATTAGTGAATCAGATGTTCAGCAGATCTTTGATGACAGTGCACTTGCAGCAATGTAGTTTAAGAAGAAAAAAGTCCCTTTCAGACGAAGACATTTCAAAGTCATTTTTGGCACACACAGGCCTTACCTTGTTGGAAACTTATTACAAGGCATGCAAATTCGCTTACTTTGATGCCAAAGGGAGATGCTTCAGAGTGGAATACCAACTTGAAAAAAAGTACCTGTACCAGAATGATGCAGATATGTGTGTGTGTGCAGTATACCATCGTCCCAGTTTAAGTGTCCCTTTTTATAAGCTAAGGATTTAGATAAATCTGTGTAACTGGAGAGCTTGCTGGTAGTGTGAGAATCCCACTTGATTCCACAGTACTTACTCTGGTGATAATGTGGTTTCTCTAAGGTTAAGTAAGCAGACTTATTAATTGTGTCATGCTCTGTGAAGTCAGTAGTTACTACCCATAGATCTTTTTTACTTTGACAGAGAAACAGAAGACCAAGAGCATTCCTGAAGGACTTAGACTTGACTTCCTAAGAATTTTGTCCTAATTCCCTAGCCCTAGATATTTAAAAATACAGGCACTGCAGTACAGAATGTCATAGTCTGCTTTTTTCATACCTGTATGGTTGTGAGTATAGGTGGAATATGTTGAAGTAGTTGAGATATTTGAGGTAAGAGGAAAGGTGGAAGGGTTAAGGGGCACATATGTGACCTAGTGAAGGAATGGAAGAGAAACACTTCGTTTGGAAGGGCACCTCCTTGACTGGCAGATTCAGAGACCTGTTTTCAAGTTTTCATTTGCTGCAGTTTTCAGTATTACTGACTACTTCATGAAAACTTTCTCCTGCTCTCTTTTTAGTGTTTTCCTTTGTTTTCCTCACTTTCACTGGCTCCAGTTGGATTCCCTTTCTTCTCAAGGTTCTTTGGGTTGGGCCATGTGGCTTAGTGGAAGGAGCATACACTTGGGGTAAAAGGTCTCAGGATTCTTCTTTCCGAATCCTACCCTCTTATAACCCCAACCAGTTAGAATGATGAATATATTATATATATTTTTGGTAGATATCTTTGGATAAAATTCTTATGGGTCAAGTGCTATTTTTTGCTGGGCTGCCTTCCCATGTTTGTAAATGTTTCTACTCCTTTTTATTATATTCTTCTGTAGACCAGTGTTTCTCACCTGGGACTGATTTTGCCACCCAGGGAATATTTGGCAGTGTCTGTCGGAACTTGGGGATGGGGGCGCCACTGGCATCTGGTGGGTAGAGGCCAGGGATGCTGCTAAACATCCCACACTGCATGAAGCACAGCCCCACAGCAAAGAATTACGAGGTCTAACATGTCACCAGTGCTGCGGTTGAGAGACCGTGCAGTAGACGTCCTTCCAAAGTGATGATAGGCTTTTAGAAAGTTTTGACTACCAGCGATTTAGGAAACCCATTATAATTTGACCGTGAACTAACCTGTTTGTTAGAACTCTTATTTTCTACTACATGTGTTTTTGTTTTGTTTTAAGGATTAGGTTTGAGGGAATCCTTAAGATTACCTTAATTTAGTCCAACCCTCTAATTTTACAGGTGAGAAAACCAAGACCTGAAGAGGGCAACTGGTTTGTTAGATCTTGGATTTCTTTAAATTATCTAAATAATGTTTTTTTTTGCGGGGGGGGGGGTTCCCTCTGAAGAATTACAAATTCTTCTGTGTGCTTTGTAGGTGCCCAGTTTTGTGGCATGAACTGTAATTTCAAAATGGTTACGTGCATTTTAAATGGGATCTCTGAGAGCTATAAAGTAATTTTCAGAGCAGATTGGATTGCTTTAGTATACTTTCCTGGAGAAAGACTTGATACATCATCAAGTTTATTTGCATCTGAAGATATATAGTTTACGAAGAGATTTTTGTAGTGTCTTGTGATCTTTCTTAAAATCATTTGCATGATTTATAAGGTAATTTTGTGTATCTTCTGGGGAGATTGGGAGAGGTCATATCAAAGTCACTAACCCAGCAGTATAGTTTGTCGAATGTAGTTAATGCAAACTTGCCTGTAGGTTAAAAACAAATAACTCTATTTGGTTGTTCTTATTAAATATCGAATACAAGTATCTGAGCTGAAGGAGCCATAGGGATTGCTTACTTACTCTATTCTGATCTCTTTTATCAGTGAGGAAACTGCAGTCTGGAGAGAGTGTGTAATTCATCCAAGGTCATGGAGTTAGGTTCTAAAATAAATACAGAAAGCCAGAGGAGAGAGCTGAGGCACCTCAGCCTGCTAAGTCCTATGATCCAACTTGTGTGACAGGGAGCAGCCCAGAAAACACAAAGGACCCTCAGCAGAGATCTTGGCTGTTGAAATCTAAAGCATCATATTTTATCAGCTTCTTGGAAAAGAAGCATATACCCTTACTCAGAGTGCAGAGCGCCTGCCTTGGCATAGAGTAGACACCAGGAAAAGTCTGTTTGATGAATTTGGAAACATAAGCCCGAATGCCGGAGGTGAAACCAGGACAAGAGACAGCACGAGGAATGTTGCCTCTCTCTCTGCTCCTTTATTCAGATGGGCTTTCGAAGTAGGGACGCTGACCCAGAGAGTTGGGATTTGGTAACCTACGTGAGCTTTCCCCCTCAACGAGGTGGGCGAGGGGAGGTGTGTCTCCACCACTTCTGTAGTCACAATACCGCAGCTACTGTAATTTTCACACTGCCTCAAGCGTGGCAGCGATCCTAACACTGCTCAGACGAAATCCTCAGCCAGCAAAACACCTTTCCACTCTTAACACCAACGTCTTCTACTGTAGAATAAAATTTGTATTGAAAATTTGGAATGGCAGGTATCAAAAAGAAATGCAGTTAGCCATCTTCAAAGAAGGTCCATTTTGAAAACAATTTAGGAAACATTTTTCTTCACATGATGTCAACTAGTCCATTCTTTGTCAGTGGATTTACTTTTGGAGAAATGCTGTGAGAGATCTAAAGGGCATATTTATAATGGGACATTTACTTTAAATATTTGAATGACCACAATGAAATTCTGTTATTTTAGGCACCACAGGGGAGAGGAAATGGAAGGAAGCCAGATTTATAGTCTGTGGTTGAAATACTTTAAGCCTTGTTCTTGAAAGTTGTGCTTGTGTTTAGGAAGTTTAAAATTTTTTCTTTATCTTTGAAATGTTCTCTTAACCTGCATTTGGAGGTGATGCTGCTTTTCATGGTGGTGGGGGTTTTTTGTCGTTTTTTTTTTTGTTTTTTTGAAGTTTTGCTGAGCAAGAATTTAAGCTTGAGTTGTTTTAGAAGTTGTCTTCTGAAGAAAACCTCTTCTTTCTTTACCTGTGATGAAGCAGCAGACTTGCACAGTAAAATATTTGTCATGGTCCTAGGGTAGCAGCTCTCAAGCTTTTTGGTCAGAGGATCTCTTGCACTGTTTAAAATTATTATGGACCCCAAGTAGCTTTGGCTTATGTTGGCTATACCTGTAGATACTTTCCACATCAGAAATTAATACTGAGCAATGTTTAGAACACAGGAATATACAAACATACATTTCATTAGCTCTCAGAGCAGTGATGTCACGTGTCATTTAGTCTTTGGAAAACGAAAAGGCAAGTATTACTGTGGAGGTAATTATTATAGAAATAGTTTGCGCCTTGTAGACCCTCCTCAAAGGGTCTTGAATGCCCCCAGGAGTCGCTGGACCACACTTTGAGAACCAGCTGGACTAGGCTCTCTCTCCATTGCTGCCAGCTTCGTTTATAAAATAAGGGTTTTGTTTTCAAGAGCCTCAACCACTTGTAGCTCCGTTTACTTTCTGAACATCTGTTCCAGAGTTGCAGAAAAGTTACAGTGCCGACGGTGACTGGTGCTCAAGTACTTTTTAAGTAAGTGTGTTTTAGGAGCATAAGAGACATTTGAATACAATGATAATTTTGAATCTGTAGTAGAACATTTCAGATTCTGCTGTTAAGGATGCTTATGTTAGTTCTCTTGGAGCCAGTTGTTTCTAACCAAGTTGTATCATCTGGTGAGTTTGTGCAATACCATGTATAGTATTGTAAAATTGAAGTCCGGTAGCCTCCCCTAAAGGCATTCTCTTTTAAAAGGAATATCTGCAAAACTAAAATTCTGTCTGAAGTAGCGCAGAAAAACTGACAGCTAAGTCAGTGAGGATCTTTAGTGCTGCCTCTGCTACCAGACAGCATGATTAACATAGGAAACTAAGCTACGTGAGGGATTTCTGTCTCTAGAACCATTTCCGTAGGGCAGAGCTTACCAGCTTCTTTCATTTGTAAGTATTTCCGTTGGCCTCCAAGTGTCTGTGGAAGGGTAGTAGATGCATCTACAGCTGGAAAAGTTAGTGCTTTGAAATGTAGATATTACTTTTAAGGGGGATTATTTTGTGGAATATCTGCATGTTCTGTGTACGTGTACTATGACGAGCTAAGAGAACTTTACCTCCTTTAATCTTGAGTTCAGCCCTGTTATATTAGGTGTGGCCCCATTTCCATTTTGAGTAATTTACCCAAGCTCAATAGCGGAGTCTGGATAAAGTCCAAAGACTGTCCTAACTCTAAAGTCCATACTCTCCCTATTACCTGTGAAGGTGAGCATGGAGAGGTAAGTGGAATAAAGGGGATGGCTTGACTTTTTTTTTTTTTTTTTAATTTGATAGCTGGAGTCCGAATTAAGGGGGAAATTTTAGTTTTCTGGTACAAGGCAGAGTGGTTCTCCTGAGTCAAGGATGTATATTGGTGGGAAAGAGTAACCTAGAAGATGAACTCAGACCCCTTCGGGCCACCCAGTGGCTCATTCTAAAAGATTTGAGAAATTTCATGAAAACAGGTGTTTACATGAGAGGCGAAAGAACTATTTAGGAGAGAAAAGAACAGCAAGAAGAGATACTATTTGGGGAGCAGAGAGAATTTAATAATGCCACGCAGTGTATGATTGTAGCAGTGAAGGTCACAAGGTCATAGAAGTTTCGTATTACCCTGGTGTAGCGTGGCCTGACTCTGTGGCAACAGCAGCTCTGGGGAAGGAAGGCCGTGAGTATTCATCTTTCCAAAGCAAAGCCAGCTAGGTCTGCGTAATGTTGAACTGAGCCTAAATCAGCAAGCTGAAAGAGCACCCTAGTCACTGGGACTGACAGCTAGTACAAGGTCTTATGTTTCCTGCGTCAGGGAAGAATTTGACTGGAGCTCTTGTGTGGTTTCATCCCATAACTGAACAGATGAATATTTGTCCATTGGTCTCTTAAGATAATCAGCCCTTTAAAATAGTGGCAAAGAAGGTGCTTACCTAGAAACTCCCTGGGAACTTATTTACGAAACTAGATTATCTGCCATATTTCCTCATCTATTATTCTTCATTGGGCTGGATTGACTCACCTGGGTGATTCTTAGTAATAACTGTACTATAACGTGCATCAAATATGAAAAGGTACAGAAATTTTCATGAGATTAAAACCCTTTGTTACAAAACTCTCAGCCTAGCATGTGGTACACCTGAAAGACTACCAGACTAATTGTCTCTGGTGTAGTTGTAAATCCTCTCTCTCTTTTTAAACTGAGAATACTAGTGGTTGTGTAACATACCTTTTAGAATTGTTGAGGATAAAGTGAGGCAGTAGTTGTTAAAATATAAGTATAGGCGGAGGGGAAAGAGCCCTAAAGTAGCCTAATTACTTCAAATCTGTTCTACCTGTGCATGTCTAGAGTTTAAAAGAAATCTTGTATCACCCTTTAAGATCTCACGGTCATTGATGTTGGAGCCAGAGTCCTGACTTCTGTGTTCTGTTCACAGCATTTCTCCTCTGCTTTATCTTTGGTTTGTAACATACAATGGGTCAGCAGCGGGTGGGTAAAACGAACAGAAAGCGAGTTGTTCTCGTAGGGCCTCTTTTCTGTTGTGCTCACCGAAGCCAGGAGCCAGTAGTGTGTGGTCGGCAGTGTTGCTGGGACAGACCCTGAATCTTAATGCTTACGTGGCCTTGGAGCTAAATACAGGCGTTAGCCGGCGTGAAAATGGGTTCACAGCTTCTTTTAACTTGGAATACATATTGTATGCAGACAAAGATCAGATTTATTTACTCTCATTATGGCTTTAACAGGTACTTCTGCAAAGAAAAGTGTGCAGTTTATAACGCACTTTACACATTTGGCCCACCCGCTTCCCTGAGGTTGTATTTACTATTCCCCTTTCATTTTCAAAATATTTTAGTCGGTAACGGCTGTGCAGAGTACTCTGCTGTGTTCCCAGCTGGTGTGTGTGTGTGTGTGTGCGCGTGCGTGCGCGTGCGCACGTGTATCGTGGGTTCGGTAATACAGAAGTTCAGTCATTGGTGCACACGTGTAGAATAACCTTTTGAGTGGAGGGACAGGGAAATGGGTCATGTGGAGAAGTCTTTTAATTACAGAGCCATGATGTGATCTCTCATAAAGACTCGTGGGCTCCTGATAGAGTGAGCTAAATGGACAGGCATTTTCAGAGTAGTTCAGTCCTGGAAATTGCTAATTTTTCAACCGACAGATTGCCAAGGCAAGGAAGGGCTTGGTGGGGGAGGTAAAGGCGATGGCAGGAGAACTGAAGGGTAGTGTCAGTTAACTTGGCAAAGATGTTTTGTAAGTTGCAGGGTACTTTTTTTTTTTTTTTAATGGGTAAGTTGATTGTCTGATTTCAGAGCCTTTAGGGTATTTTAACTGAAAATGGAGTTCCGTAAGTGGACAAAACATAAATGTTAGTTTAGGAAGAGCTGAATATAATCAAGGAAAAAAAAAAAAGGATTTGTTATTGCTCTTTGTTGCCTGAACTACGAGAAGATGGCTTTGTCCTGTTTCTCATTGTGGGAGCTGAGATACAGAAAAGCACATGAGAAATGATCACAGATCTCAGGTTCCGCTGAGCACACAGTGGAGAAGGAAAGTGTTGTATGGGGGAAACATATGGTTTGCCCATGTTCCCCCAAAGCAATCCAGGAAGATAGCTTGTTTTTTGCTCTCATTTGTGTTCATGTGTGCTCGAACTCTGAAATTTTTCTTTTTCAAAAATTAAGGATGTCCCTAGATAAAGATTTGCTTCACTTTATGGAATCAGCTCTTCTCTGAAATATTAGCTGTTCAAATGCAAATAAATAGACAAGATTTCCTGATGATGTCTATTACTGAAATGTCACAGCAGATTTTCCTTTGTAAACTTTATTGGAAAAGCAACAATAAAGGTATGAAACAATTTTCAGAAGCCTAAAAATTTTTTATTAAAAAAATACAGTTTTGAAGAAGATCGGAAAAACACTTTTGTTGGCAAACGTACTTATAAAGGAAACCAGGCCCCATGTTATATACTATATAGTATTTCTGGTCAAACAGGGCTTTTTGTTTGTTTGTTTGTTTTGTTGGTGGTTAATGGGCTTTGAGGTGTAGTCACCAAAAGCAATAAGCCATGTTCTTTGATCTAATGTTTTCCCCTGTATTGGGAAAGCTGTTAATTGCTTATTTAAGATTTGTTAGTTGGGAAACTTAGGTAATTTTGGACAACCCCAGACTCTCAGCTCCATATTGAAGAATTGACGTCCTGCAATATGCTGGAAATTCTGCCCATTAAGCGAGCTATATACAGTGTGTTGTATGACACTTAAAAGACTGCATTGAGCAGTGTAAATCTGTGGGAAGTAACTATTTCTCACTGATCAGCAGTGTTAAATGTCGTGATACGGGTTCATTCCTTACAGGAAATGTTAAAAGACATTGGAAAACATACTTTGCCATCTCCTCTCCCCGTGCCCCTTCCTCTCCCCTTAAGGACAACCAAGTAGTCCTCTTCTTACCCCAGTGAGGATGGTGGGGCTAACGAGAGTGCTGGAATTCTTGGGCAGGTATCTGTTGAAACCGTAGCCTGAGTTGACCTGGGTCTTCCATCCCTAGTACCCTGTGCCCCCTCCCTGCCCCCCGACACACACACATGGTGGGGAGACTCATTTGAAGTTACTTTCATAAGAGGAGTCTTTGGGGACTTCCCTGGTGGCGCAGTGGTTAAGAATCCACCTGCCAGTGCAGGGGTCACAGGTTCGATCCCTGGTCCGGAAAGACCCCACATGCCACGGAGCAACTAAGCCCGCGTGCCACAACTACTGAAGACCACGCGCCTAGAGCCCGTGCTCCGCAGCAAGAGAAGCCACCACAATGAGAAGCCCGCGCACCGCAACAAAGAGTAGCCCCCGCTCACCGCAACTAGAGAAAGCCTGCGTGCAGCAACAAAGACCCAATGCAGCCATAAATAAATGAATGAATGAATGAATGAATGGAGTCTTTGAAAAGTTCAGGTGGATCTGGGTTAAAAAATCCCAGTTTAGCCACTTATTGTGAACCTTAGACAAGGTTCTTGATCTTTCTGCTCTCAGTCTCCTTAATTTGTAAAACAGAGACAATCACTTCTGCCCTAGAGGATGTTGTGCTGACTCTAGTTTCGCAGTGTGCCTGTCCTGTGATGGCTGTGAGGTGGCTCTGCCCCTGCTGCTTCACGGGCAGTTCATAACATCTAACCTGGAGAGCGCGGCCGGGTGGAGTGGGGTGCGCGTGGCTCTCCGTGGAGGTGGCACGTTCCCACCCTTATGCCGTCAGTGTGCCGGCCTGCAAGTAAGTAGGGGACGGATGGCAGGAACTGCCACAGCAGTTATGGCAGGGTGGCACCTTTGGAGGGTCTCCCACCGATGACCCTTCTCATTTCTTCACCTTCTCCAAAAAGTATGCATTTTGTTCAGCAGCACTGCACCATTTCAAAATGAATTAGGTGCATTTCCCCATCTCACCCCGTTCCCTGGTCTGAGAAGAGAAGGAATGTGGGATTTGTTGGGGGAACTAGTTTGAAAAAACCACTCTAATAATTAAAATAATAAATTCCCACCTGTTGGTGAGGGTTTTTTGTGGGGAAGGAGCAAGTGATGATGGAAGAATTATTAGGTTGTTATTTGAGGACGTTGAGAACACAGCGGTACTTGTGAAACAACACAGGTGCTTTTAGCAGACATCCCATATTTCTTGGTAATAATCTGATCCCAGTGAGCCTTGGGTCCTTTTCATTTGTGAAGTTTCAGTTTGGTTGCCCATTAGAGAGGAGGAACACTTTCACTATTCTAGTCAGACATCATTTTCTTAGGAACAAGTGAGGACATCGGTGCGGTTGTGCACACGTGCTGCATTTGAGGAGTTGCCGCTTATGTTACCGTGTGTGTGTGTGTGTGTGTGTGTGTGTGTATGTATACTGTCCTACAGATACTGGATTGTGGTGCATGCACTGAAGAATTCTGAGGGTTTGCTTGCCTTGCTGAAATGTTAGAGAGTGGTCGTCCGTGGGAGGAGTATGAGACAGGCACCTGGCCTGTTGCCCACGCTGTGCCCATGGCCTCGGCGAGCCGCCTGTGAGGGGATAATCCATCTTGGATCAGCACGGCGTCTGGGTGGTTGAGAGCTGCTTGCAGGTGCACCACGCGCCTGCCGTTGGGGCTGTTTGTGAGGCGAGGGTAACTTCCTCTACTCTCTGCTCTTCCCTAGTTCTCTGTTGTGCTGGTAGTGCCAGCTGCTCACCAACCCAGGGGCCACTTCTGATGTCCATCGTTTCAGGATCTCTCCTTCAATCTCTCACTTCCATATTCTGCCAATAATCCCCCAGTACCTAGCATCCCTCCCGTCTCAGAAGAAAGTGTCTCTGTTCCTTTCCCAGCACTTTTTTTTTAATTTTTGAATTTTATTTATTTTTTTATACAGCAGGTTCTCATTAGTCATCAGTTTTTTACACATCAGTGTATACATGTCAATCCCAATCCCAGCGCTTTTCTTGATTGTATTCTTTCTCTCCTTTGCCCCATGGCTAACCCCTCTCTTCTGCCTGCCTTCAGTCTTTCTCCCTTTTCAGTGTACAACATGATTTTTAAGCTTCCCGTTCCCAGGGAAATCTCCTCAAACCCTGCTGACCCCTTTCTGCAGTGGCAGGGCTGTCCTTGACCTCAGCACCACAATTCTCAAAAGGGTTCCTGTTGGCCGCCTCTAGATTATTCCTCTGACATCCTGTAATCCCTTCATCTTTGCAGCCCTGATCGCGTGTGGCTTGCTCTCCTGAAAGTCGGCAGTTGACTTCTTGATCACCAAAGCTTGGGCCCTTTTCTCAGTCCTTATCCTACTTTGTCTTTCTCTGAAATTTTCGTTTATTCTTTATTCATCCAGTAGGTAATTTTATTGGGTACCTGGTACTGTGCTGAATGCCACAGTGAGAAAGATGATTAAGACATGGTCGTTCCATTCCGGAGTGTACATTTGATTGGCAGTTACAGTGCGGCGTGCTAACTGACATCACAGAACTCTGTAGGACGTGCTGGAGTGAGACAGGCCCCCCCTAACTCAGACTGGGTGGGCTTGGTGATGGGCTGGGGGTGGTTTCTCTGGGGCACGCGTCTGGTGTGCCACGTGCCGTTGGTTCTTCTCGCTGTTGAAGGTGGTCTTGGACTGGTGTCCAGTTGTCCTCTCTTGTCAGACTTCCATGCAGTGAAGTACACATACTGGCTTAATTGAAAGTCCCCCTCAAGGTGTAGTTTTTCATAAAGTTTTATTCAGTTAGTTAGTTAGTTTTCACTTGGCTGAGTTATTTCATTTTGACACCTGAGTATTGGTTAGTATATGACAATTTATTTAAACTCTGATTTAAACTGCTTGGTAATCCCTGTAGACAGCTGGTCTGTTTGTGTCCCCTGTGAGTACTTGTGAAATAGTTTGTAGTGGTGATTATCTTCTCTAAGTATTAACAGATACACATCCTCTTTGAAAGAGTAGAATGTGTTAGAATGGCTGCTGCTGCCTTTGTTAGACCTGTAAAGAAAGAATGTTACCTTTCACCTTTCACTTGAGGGGCGGGGGTTTAGAGTTTTGTTTTGTTTTTTTTTTAAATTTATTTTTGGCTGTGTTGGGTCTTCGTTTCTGTGCGAGGGCTTTCTCTAGTTGCGGCAAGCAGGGGCCACTCTTCATCGTGGTGCGCGGGCCTCTCACTATCGCGGCCTCTCTTGTTGCGGAGCACAGGCTCCAGACGCACAGGCTCAGTAGTTGTGGCTCACGGGCTCAGTAGCTCCGCGGCATGTGGGATCTTCCCAGACCAGGGCGCAAACCCATGTCCCCTGCATTGGCAGGCAGATTCTCAACCACTCTGCCACCAGGGAAGCCCCAGTTTAGAGTATTAAGTACCTTCCTCCCTTTGTCTCGGGGCACTTCACATCTTTGAATCCCCTTGCTCAGTGGCATGTGAGGCTGCTTGTGGTCCAGCCTGAGGTGACCGTACCTGTTGTGGGCTTCATCGTATGCCGCCGTAACCAAGGCCTGTGTTTGCCGGAGACCATTAGGAAACTTGCTCTGGGATTGCTCCTTTGTTGGTGTGCTTTCTGCAAAGCCACACTATTGTGGAACCAGCACTGAGACACTCAGAACAAACCCAGTGACTTCCCCTAGCAGGCGGGCCTTGATGAAGTCAAGGAGTAGGTGTCTGTCCCCTCCTCGTCCTGTATTTCTTCTTCGCCACATCACACCTCCTCCCAAGAGGTGCTTCAATAACTGTGCTTAACTTAGGAGCCAGCGTGTCCTGTATCTAGCAACTCTTTTTGTTTGTTTTCTTGAAAAAAAAAAAAAATGGTGGAATTATTTAAGAAAGAAACTTTTGTTTTGTTTTTCGTAGGCTTTTTTTTTATTTTTTTTCCATTTCCGTTCTTCCACCACTGGCTCCCTCATTGATGAGGCAGACCTTGTCTGTCCAGTTATTTTTCTCTGGCCAGTGCCTCCATCGTTGGGAACAGAGGGGGATGTAGGGTCTGAAGGGGATCATTACATCATGGCAGGTGGTTGCTTCACCTCATTAATGACCCACTTAGATATGTTTTCTACCTTGTACTTGGAGAATTTATTATATTGTAAATGTCAATCTAGATGCTAATGTCTTTGAAAATTAATATTGTATAGAAATAGTGCCTCGGTTTTCCTTTCTCCCTTTACCATTTGGGTCCGAATGGTTATGCATTGTGAGAAGCGTTTGGCACTGTTTAGAACTTGTAAACAATAGTGTTAAGAGCCAGTGTCAGTTGGAGACTGGTGCAGACATAATGGTTGATGGCACAATGAATGTATCACTTGTCTAAGATTTTTTTATAGTGACTTTGTCTTCACCCCCTTGGAAGCTCGTATGCACCACAGTTACCCTTTATTGCTCTATACGTGTTGTCTGTGCCGGTCGCAGAGCAGCAGGGGAGCAGACCAAGTCGGAGTAATTAGATTGAGAAGTGCATGTCACACTTCTAATTTCATTCTCTTTTCAAAGGATTACCAGTGTCCATTTAATAAAATGAGATTAACCCTCTGCAGCAGGAGTATTTGAAAGCTGTCAGTCAGTACAATCTTGACAGCTCGAAAGAAGTAGTGCTCTCAGCACTCTGAGAAGCAGCGTCATGTTTTATTGGCTGAAAGTCTTGACTGCACAGGGGTGTGTATGTTTGTGTGAGCACATGTGTTTATGTCATTAAAGGTAGATGTACGGAGAGTGGATTTGAAGGAGGAAAAGTTTTATGGACTTAACCGTACTATCTGGAAATAATAAACACCATATAATTTACTTTGAGTTGCCAGATACCAGTAATAAAATACCTAAAAATTATGAGACCAAAATTTTAAAATTAAAGAAACAGTTAAAAAGCAAATGATGAGGCATCTTTTTTTGAATGTTTTAGAAAACCTCGGATCAATTCTCAGCTGGTGGCACAGCAAGTGGCCCAACAGTACGCCACTCCACCACCCCCTAAAAAGGAGAAGAAGGAGAAGGTTGAAAAGCAAGACAAAGAGAAACCCGAGAAAGATAAAGAAATTAGTCCTAGTGTTACCAAGAAAAATACCAACAAAAAAACAAAGTAAGTTCTTGGGTAACTCAGTACAGTACTATATTATTTTGCAGGTGAATCAAAGATGTCTTTTAAATGCCTCTTTTTCTGTCTCCCCATTTAGACCAAAGTCCGATATTCTGAAAGATCCTCCTAGCGAAGCGAACAGTATACAGTCTGCAAATGCTACAACAAAGACCAGTGAAACGAATCACACCTCAAGGTATTTGAAAGTAGAGTGAAATACCACGTCGGTGCCCTGATTCACCTGCTCATAATCAAGAGTCAGGGGTGCTTTTGTGCCTGTGGGTTTGTAGGCTAAGAAGGGGTGGGGTGAAGATCTGGGGGGGTGGGACTGTTAACTTTCAAAATACATGCACATAGATATGAGCTGCTTTTATATGATTGAGTCCAAAACAGGAGAAAGATAAATTGATCATAATTTGGCAGTGGTCCGAAGCTTTGCTAACTGATGGCGGTTTCGTTTCTTGCTACGCTTAGTCGGCAGATTTGGTAGTGAGCGCTGGTATCCGTGCTGGCGTTTTAGATTCATTGCCACAGCGACATGCAGTCTGTGTGTGTGGCGGGGTGACGTTGGGCCCGAAGTCCTTTGCATCCGTAGCCGATTTCATGGGCTCTTCCCCTGTGGTGTTGCTTTCAGGCCCCGGCTGAAAAACGTGGACAGGAGCACCGCACAGCAGCTGGCAGTGACTGTGGGCAACGTCACCGTCATTATCACAGACTTTAAGGAAAAGACTCGCTCCTCCTCGACCTCCTCATCCACAGTGACCTCCAGTGCAGGGTCAGAACAGCAGAACCAGAGCAGCTCGGGGTCGGAGAGCACAGACAAGGGCTCCTCCCGCTCCTCCACGCCAAAGGGCGACATGTCAGCAGTGAATGATGAATCTTTCTGAAATTGCACATGGAGTTGTGAAAACTATGAATCAGGGTATGAAATTCACATCCTCCACCTGCCCATGCCGCTCGCACCCCTGGAGAATCTTCTGTGGACATCGACCTCTTAGTGATGCTGCCAGGATAATTTCTGCTTGCCATGGGCATCTGGCCCCCAAGGAATTTCGCACCCTGACGATTACTCTTGACACTTTTATGTATTCCATTGTTTTATATGATTTTCCTAACAATCATTTATAATTGGATGTGCTCCTGAATCTACTTTTTATATAAAAAAAAAAAAATCTGCTGTGCACAATTTTCCATGTACATTACAACTGGTTTTTGTTTTTGTTTTGTTGGGGGGGAGTGGGGTGGGAGGGGGAGGGAGCTTTTATTTATTGTGTTCACAGACTCCATCCTTTCAGCATATCCTTTTAAGTTTAGTTCTTTCTTCCAGTTATACTATGTACTATCAGTTTTGATATAACTATATATATATAAATATAAAATTATATATAAAGGGTTATTTGAAACCAATCCATGGCAACGCTGGTGCTTGATACACTGTGAAGTGAATTCAACATTGAACAGTTACAGATCTGGGACGGTCCCTTCTATGAAAGTGCTGAAATTAAGTTAAAATCAGTCTTACGTGAAGTATGTTCCAACCCACGTGGGAACTTGACTCTCTCATCTGTCTAAAGAGTACTGGACGATAGAAAAAAATATATTTTTTAAACAATGTGATCTCAAATTAAAGACTGCTCCAGATAGCCTGCATTTGCGATGGAATAACTGACAAATCACAAGTGGTTTAGTTGGGAGGGCTTTGATCAGTCAAAAGTAACGAAACTAGCTCCAGAATGCCAAGTATTCGTGTAAATTACGGTTACATGTTAACATTGCTGTTCTTACATAAGCATTCATGAAAATGTGGTATTCTGTAACTCGAATTCCATCCATTTTCCAGACCTCTACTCATGTCTGAGGTAAATTGATAAATTGTCTCTTAGTTTTAGGATTCAAACTGTCTAACCTGTATTTTTGGTCCATACAAGAAGCAAATCCCTGTCTCCACTTTGCATGTGGTGTTTTGTTTAATCGAACTTTGTTTGCCTCACTTCCCCTCGTTTCCCTTACCCTACCCATTCAGTTGTGAGAATTCTTTTTTCTTTCCTAAAATCTAGTCTTGTTGTTTTACTGAACAAAGGTTATCAACCAGTACATGCAGTCCCCACATGGAGGTTTTCAGTGTTGGGAGACGTGTCTCAATTCCCTGCTGTGGGAAGGAACTCAGTGGTGAATAAATGGTTGAAGTGCTGGCAGCCAGAGTTGCAGGGAAAGCTCCTACTTCCTGCGAGCCTGTGATCTTTTTCTTCCTCAAGATAAAGATAGCTTGAGTAAACTCTCTTTTAAAAAAGATTCTTTTCACTCTCTCTTTTTTAAAACTGTCTTGCAAAAACAAACAAACAAAGGGGGGGAAAAAAAAGACCGCTAATATGAATCCACCCCTCCTCATTTTAAAAATGTTCTGTTTTGCTTTGTTTAGATTTAGGGTCTGTCTTCTCTTTGACTCTTACATTCATATCCGCAGAGTTCATAGACTTGAGAGTCATTTCAAGCATGGGAACTTGATGTCACCTTCCTTTATTTGATGGTACTTCCGGAGGGTAGCAGATTAGTAATGAAACACCACATTTTGGTGTGAAAAACCTGGTCTGCTTAAGAATAGAAGTAACTTCTGTCTGTGGAGGCAACAAGTAAACAGAAAAATTAACAGCTTGATTTGAGTAGCCAACAGGAAGGCTCCTTTCACATTTACATTAAAACTATTCCTTAGTCACTAATGTACCATCATTTAAATTCTCTTCTCAAAGGTATAGATGATAAAGCAGTGCCATTTGTTGCTGTGGTCCTATTCTCAAATGCATGGACAATGTTCCCCCTCTTTTTAAAATACTGCTTGTATCTGGGATGCAAGCTATACTTACCTTTTTAAATACATTTTTAAAGTATTTATTAATGAACCAAAGGAAATCAGATGCTTTCTATAAGCATCAGGATATAGAATACATAGTGATTTGACTATGAATTTTAAATCCACATTTTAATATTAGTGGAGTATTGCAAAGACATTCCTTCTAAAGTTTTAATATTCCTTTTATTAAGGGTCTCAGGGAGGGTGAATTAGTCAGCCATATTTATTTTCCAGAGGTGTAAGGAATTGCTAAGTTTTTTAATTAACTTTTTTAAAAAATTTAAACGTCACCAAACTCATGTGGGTTGCACTGCTTTTGGAACCAGTAAGTGTTGGTTTGCACTTTGTTCAGAAACACTGTGTACTTTTTCAAAATTAGTTTCATGTAAAGTGATTGGACCCCGAGATGAGTGGGAAAAGCTGGTTTACCAGCTACTCAGAGGCTGCTAATTGATTCATTGCCAATGTCTTGGTTTTTCAGTTTTGCCTCCGTGATAAATTAAAGAGTGGGGAGGGGTGAAGGAAGGGAGGATTGCTTTAGAACAGGTGAGAGGATGAAATGGCCATTTTGGTAGAAACTGCAGCGCACGGTGGGACTGGTCTCAGCAATCAGATGTTCTTGGGCCCATCCTTTAGCTGCTGTTGTGTGTTCTGTTACGGTAGTGCGGTGGTAGGTACTTCAGGCTTTTGATTTCCGAAATGGATGACATCCCTCAGGCATGTATTCTGGAAATGGAATTCCTGTAACTTTCTGCATTTGCAGTCTGCCCTACAATTAGTAGGCAGTGTGTGAAAACACTAGTGTAGATGATAAAGATACATACTAAAAGAGGACCAGAAATACTTGGTATTCAGCGGCACAGTAAGCAGGTTATAAAAACAAAACAAACAAAAGCACAGTGTTACGCTTGCAAGTTTCCATTTGTTTTAATACCACACAATTCTTCACACTCGTGCGTGCGCGCACGCACAGAGCTTATCTGACCTGCTCTGCTTGAGTCATGCAGTTCAAAAAATAATAGTAGTAATAATAAGGTAAAGACATCTTGATACCCACAAAAAATTTTAATCAAAATCTTTCAGTTTCAATCTGGATATTCAAAACATTGGCAGAAGCTTCTGTGAGTTTAGTTCCACTAAGATGTTTCACCTGCCTTATCAAGACCATTCTCAGTCTACTTTTTTAAGCTACCGTATCTTAAATTATTGAAAATTTATTAATTGCTGAATATATAATAACCTTTGCTTGTATGTAACCGAAAATGGTTTAAGAGCCAACATTTAGAGTATGACAATGGAGCTGAACAGTTTTTAATGCGCAAGCAGTTCTGTTCTTGTGTATGACTTGTAACCTTAATTTACTGTGTAAAGATGGTTACATTATTTCCTTAGCTTTGTTTGTTGGAGACAAATAGAGAATGCTTGTTAAGTATGTCAAAACATAATCTTACCTTGTGAATTTTTGTTAATGTATTATACGAGCTATATTTTTCATTTGCCCAGAAAGACAGCTTGTATAACGCTTTTGGAAGTTCCTGCTCTGTAACGTCTTTAGAGCTGACAGTCTGTTAGGTTTGTTTTTTTTCTTCATGCTAAAGTGTCGGTGGTTTTGTGAACTGGTCAGAAATTCACAGGTCTTAAATGTTTGGGGGAAATTTATATTGGACACTGCTCTTTGTCTAGCAAATAAAAGATGTTAATATATTCCTGTTACTGGCATGTGCACGACTATGTTATTAGAAGCCACTTTATCGTTTTCCTGCTTTAAATAGAAATGTCTATTTATGAATTCTGCTTGTAGTTTTTTCACAAATAAAATAGTAAAATTTACATTGAAATCTTTATTTTTGTCTGTGTAGACTTTAGCCTGTAGGAAAACAGTTAACTTTTTGTACTGAGATTTTTCACTTGTGTAATATTTCCAGTAGAACAGGAGGCCAAGAACTTGAGTTTATCAGATGCTGAAGTTGACTGGGGTGTCTCAGTGCACGGCTCAGAGCTGCAGCAGAAAATATAATGGAACCAAAGAATGGCCGAACTTTGGAAGAAAGCGAGCTAGTGTCTGTAAATGCATCCTTTGAGGTAGGTTGCAATGATTTAAGGAAGGAAGTGGAGATGATGGGTAACGATGATTAATTCAGTGCATGACTGAAAACCCTCAGAAGACAACCCCTTTCTGGCCAACTGCAGTTAGGTAAATTGTGACTCTGATGTAAAGGAAATGCAGTGTCAAACCTAAAAGCCCCACAAACAAAGCCGGCTTATTGCCCCGTGCTAGGGAGACTGCTGCTGAGACAGTCACTTCCAAAGAATGTGGAAGTCACTTAACAGCACTCGTAAGAGTCATCTGTGATTACTGTTCTTTGGCCCGAGTCTGCACTTGAACTAGCACGGAGAGGAGGAGAGTATAAATGGTGCAGGACTGTAATTGGAAAATGGGTTCGTCCTGGTAAAAGAAAACTTAGCAAACTTCATTCTTTTTTGTCTTTGCTCCTGGCTCCTCGGGAGTCTTGGAAAGGATCTGGAAGGATCGAAGAGCAGGGAGCAAGTGGTGTCTCTGATGTTTCCCAGGGCTCTCAGATAAGTGATGGGCTGTACCCCGACCCGTCAGCTTTCCTTGATACCTGAGGAGTCCTTTTTGAGGGTCCCTGCTGCCGGTGGCACTGGCACCACCTTTTGAGGAGCACGGAGGCTGCTTCCCACACCAGATGGAGGTGTACAGCAAGATGTTGGCCCCTACAGTGAAAGTGCAAGGATGTCTTTTAGGAAGAGTGGATTCCTTGCGGTTGTGAAGATGAGAAGGGAGGTGAAGGCTTCTTCCCTCATCTCTTTAGCTAAACCCCAGCCTTGATACCACATGTCCAGACCCCTACTGAGGAATACCGTGGCCGGGGTGTGACACCATCGAGGTAAGAAGCTCTTGCCGAATTAATCTTGGTCAAGGGTAGGATGATGTGTTCAGCCGGGAAGTAACCAGGCCGTGCTCTGCTTTTCTTGTCCTGTAACATGGAAACAAGGGCAGCGAGGAGAAGAAGACGGCTCTCAGGGAGGCCCTGCATCTGTTTCATCCTTGACCTCCCAGCATTTCTGAAGAGCTCCTCTGAAATTTTAACATCATAGCAAGGAAAGCTTCAGAGCCATTGTCGTGTTAGGCTTAAAAACTCTTGATCAAGGTCTTGTTTGTTAATCATCAAGAGAAGCCAGGTTCTAATCTGGCTGCCCTTAATGACGTTTGTCAGGAAAGGACAGTCTTCATCCCGGCAGCCTGGGCTCTGTAAGCTCAGTGGAAATGAACCACTGAATACTGCAGGGAAGGCTCTAATTTTTCTAGAAAAGATCGTAGGCCATGTCTGGAGAGACTGAAGGGAGGGGGCTCAGATCTGGGTAGACCCTAGAGTGAAAGTAGGTATCCAGCTGTTGTGTTCTGCCTGGTCAACCTGCCTTCTCTCCAGGCATAAACTGCAAGGCTGGGGCGGAAGCCAAGCTGTAAGGCATCCAGTGCCCGGTTACACATCCACTGTGGTTCTGAAAAACAGCGAATGGGGCAGAGTGTGTGGAGACAAGGGCACGGGCTGAAATTGGCCCATTCCTGCAGGTGCTTTTGACCTGGACCACCGACCCTGTTCTCCCCACCTCGAGCTTGTGCCAGGCATCACAGATCGATCACAGTACTGTTTTTCAGCTGAGTTCAGCCTCTGAAACCTCAACACAGCTCTCCAGGCATCCTTACCCCACGTTCCTGTGAGGCAAAACTCATTTGCCCTTCCTGCCCTGGACCAAACCCACCCAAAGCAATCGGGGAACCCTACAAGGCAGTTTTGAATCAACCGTTCGGTTGTGGAGCACTTGCTGGAGCCATAGGGATTCCAAGCAGTAGGCAGCTGAGAGGCTTGAAGGAGTCAGGAAAGAAGAGAACAAAATACCCAACACCAGCTCTTACCACAGTTCACAACGGGACCAGAGGAGGAGGCCGACCTTGAGCACTGCAGCTTTGAGTGCCAGACCAGCAGCCCGCCATGTAGGCTGGACCAGGACCTGCCCAGGCTGTCACACCGCTTCTGCCAACTCGGGGACTCTCAGATGACAGGGCAGTGATTCCTGGGAACAGCAGGATACACCTTTGGAGCCAGAACTGGGTGAGACTCCCACCTCCACCTGACTGGGTGACCTTGGGCAAGTCAGCCTTCTCAGGCTCATTTTCCTCACCTCTGAAGCAAACTTCTCCTGCCCTGTTCTCTGCTCCCAGGGGCCATGGGCCAGTGGCCCCGTCGTTGCTTGTATTTTGCTGTGTTTCTAATAATGGAGAGCAAAACTTTTCTCGAACGTTCATTCTGATGCTTCACTGATGTTAACACCAGGAGTGAATGAGAAGGGTTTGTTTTGTTTTGTGATTGTCTTGTGTTTGAATATTTCCTTTATCTGTCTGTCTGTCTGTCTGTCTCTCTTTCTGCCACTTCCCACCATGGAGGCCACATTTGGAACCACGGTAGCTTCGCAAGGGGATTGCTCGTCTCACCTTCAGGTACCAATTAGTTGCAGAGATAGGACCATTCAGAGCTGTAAACCGGAACTGCCACCACAGAAGAGGGAAGGTTCTGGCGCTGTAATTGCAGATGGGGAAATCCTCCTGGAACATCTGCGTGCCAGCACCGTGGCCTTGGCGGGGTGCCGGCTCCCCTCCCTGTGGGGTTGTCCACCGTCACTTACCAGGGAGGATTTAACAGTCTGCTCCGGCTGTCAGCCGTGCTTTTGGATCCTCTCTCATCTTAGTCACACTTTTGCTTAAGTGAGTCGTTCTTGACTCCCTGGACACCAGAAGCCTTTCTTGCTGACAGCAGGTGAGATGCTGGCAGCCTCTCGACGGGGACCATCCACTTCAGTGCCTGCGAAAATCCCCACCACCCGGCGACCCAGACATCTGAAGATTTTGCTTAAGAGAGTCGGCTGCCACTGGAGGGAGGTGTGCTGGGCTGGCGGGCCCAGCGTGAGCCCCGCTCTGCCGGAGCCGGGCCCCCCCCTCCCGGGCACCGCTGCCTGGGAAAGGCTGGTGCTGCTGGAGGGGAGTGAGGGGCTGGGGCAGGCCGCCTGGCATGCAGGAGGAGCGAAATTGACAAGATCGATTCCGGAAGCCTAGGGGGCGGTGACATACTACTTCAGTGTGAATTTTCACAGTAAAACGCAGGACCTCAAAGAAATTTCACATTCTCCGTATACTCTGCTGCCTTGACGGGTGCTTCTGTTGAAAAGTTTGAGGAAGCCTGCTATTTTCCTGCTCCCAACCGCACAGAGCTTAGTCTGAAGAGGGGATGGAGAAGGCGGTAAATATATATTTGACAAGGCGTGGGTTCCAAGGCCCTGCTACGGGCGTTTTCTAGTCTCTGGCAGTCGGCAGATAGAGCCAGGGCCTTTTCTCACACATCCGCCTGAGTTCCTCTAAAAAGCCTGGCACTCAACCACGTGAAAGCCGGCCCGTAACTTCCCTCTGTTCTTAGCCGGTCTCTGCCGCTGTGAAGCCATCCCCCCTCACAAAGCCCAGCACTGACTCTGCTGCTGTCTGGTGGTAAAGGACATAGTTCCAGGACAGCGGCTAGCCGATATCCTCACCCCCTTCCCCACTCCTCCCCACAAGGAAGGTTCTGGCTTCGCCTTACAATTCTCTTGGAGAACAGGCTCTCCCACTCCAGGGCCACCAGTCCTGCCGGGAGCTGGCATCCCAAGAAGCAGCAGGCCCTGTGGGAGGAGCCGGGATGGTGGCCAGCCTCCCACCGTCATGTTGAAAGACTTAACATTTTATTTCCTGAGTTTTGTTTGGATGGCTTGGCTGCTTTTCTCTTTATTTGTCAGATGTCAGCCCACCCTGGAAATGACAGTCTCATCTGGCCTCCCACTAAACCACTGCTGTGGACCATACACAAACAGAACTGTCCTCACGTCTTGACAACCCTCACTCAGGGTCACAAAGGGCACAGCCAGCCCGAGCCCGGGCCTGTCTGATCAGAAGGGCCATAAGTGAATATAAGAGCAGTAACATCTCCCAGTTATGCAGTAAAGACCCTTAATGTCCTTGAATGATGAAAGGGAGGCAAGCATCCTTGTGCTTTGCCTGATTCCTCAAGCTTTCAGCTTGGAACTTGAATGTGATGGCTGCACCTCGGTCATCTCGGCCTATGAGGTCGCCTTAAGGATGGAAGCTACACAGTAAGGATAATAAGAGCTGGAAGATAGCAGCCTTGACGCCCTGCCCAGCTCCTGACCTCTCACAGGTGAGACATAAACTTCTCTTCTATTTAAGCCGTTCTGTATTAGTTAGGGTTCTCCAGAGTAAAAGAACCAAGAGGAGATGTACAGTTGACCCTTGAACAACACGAGAGGGTTAGGGATGCAGACCTCCTCCCCATGCAGTAAAAAATCCAAGTATAACTCACAGTCGGTCCTCTGTATCTGTGGTTCTGCATCTGCAGATTCAACCGACCAGAGATTCAACCAATCGCAGATCGTGTAGTGTTGTTGTATCTATTTATTGAAAAAAATCCGCATATAAGTGCACCTGACTAGTTCACACTGTGTTGTTCAAGGGTCAGCTGTAGATAGATAGATAGATAGATAGATAGATAGATAGATAGATAGATAGATGAGGGATATGTATATCTATATATATCTACCTATCTAGAGAGCGAGATTTTTTATAGAAATTGGCTCACATGGTTATGGAGACCAAGAAGTCCCACAATCTGCCATCTGCCAGCTGGAGAAACAGAAAAACTGGTGGCTTGATTCAGTCTGAGTCTAAAGGCCTGAGAATTCGGGGGCTGATTGTGTAGATCACCTCAGTCCTCCTCTTTCTTGCTTTACTCCCTCATTTTGGCGGAGCTCATCCTCCAGTAGCCTCCTGAGAAAGAGTGTATGTGTAGGAGGCATATTCTTTGAGTCCTTTCCAGACCAATGACGTGTTTATTCTTCCTTCACACCTGCCTGGCACAATCGCTGGGTTGGAAGTCATTTTCCTTCCTCACAGCCTGGTCATCTGATGCTCATGAGAAGCCTAAAGCCCTCTGGTTCCTGACCTGTGCGTGGGACCGAGTTTTTCTCTCTAGACACTTAAAAGAACTTTTCTGTGTCCCCAGTGCGCTGATATTTCATGGCTGTGCTCTTTGGTGTGGGTCTCTTTTCACCACTCTGCCGAATGCCCAGTGGACCCTCTCAATCCCCAAATTCAAGTCATTCAGTGTTCAGAAATTTCCTTGAAATATTTTGCTTATGACTTCCGTTCATTTACTCTCCGTTTTCTTGCTGGAACTCCTGTTATTCAGATATTCAGAGAATCACCTCCTGTGATTTTCTTGTGATTTCTCTTTTGTGTTCTATCTTTTTATGTTCTTGTTTTTCTTAGAAAGAAACATCCTCATGCTATGGGTTGAATTATGTCCCCACAAAAGATGTGGATAACCCCGGTGTCTGTGAATGTGGCCTTATCTGGAAATAAGGTCTTTGCAGAGGATTGGGTTAAAATGAGGTCAGTAGGATGAGCCATAATCCAATATGACTGGTGTCTTTATAAAAGGGGAAATTTGGACATAGAGACAGACATGCACATAGGGAGAATGCCACATGGAAATGAAGGCAGAGATTGGAGTGATGCTTCTACAAGCCAAGAAATGCCAAAGGTTGCCAGCAAACCAGCAGGAGCGAGGAGGAAGGCAAGAAACAGACTCTCCCTTGACAGTCCTCAGAAAGACCCAACCCTTGCCAACGTCTTCATTTTGGACTTGCAGCCTCCAGAACTGTGAGACAATACGTTTATGTTGCTTTAAGCCACCCAGTTTGTGGTACTTTATTACAGCAGCTCCCAGAAACCAGTGCATCTCATCTTTGCCTTCCACTTCTTCTATTAAACTCATTTCTTCTGTCATGTCTCTGATTTCCAAGAGCCTTTTGTTGTTGTTGTTTTTCTCTGTATATTTTCTTTTTGTCACATCCTCTTCTTATATCATGCCTGTAGTACATTCTCTCATCTCTCTGAGAAAATTAATGACAATTGAAAGCTTTTTTTTCCCAGAAGTAGTCTCTGTCGTTAAGGTCCTTGTTTTATGCCGGGTTAAAGGCTTTCCTCAGGTGTCTCCTATTGAAAAGGGGCGGGCTGAAAGGCTGAAACACCAAGCCGAGAGCAGAGCTTGTTATCTGTTGAGGGACGTGCTGGGGCTGCTTTTTGGGAAACGCTGAATGTAAATGTCTTTAGGTCCGCCCACCTCAGGAGTCTCAGACCCTTCCAAATTCCTGTCTGGAAGTAAAACCGACCGGGAACAGTCTGGGGCCTCAGTCTCCATCAGGTAAAGCCATGCATCGTCTGCTTCACCTTCTCGGGGGAGTAAACCTTCATTCTAGGGTGGAGTCGGGGAGGAACGGGCACCCTGCCTCCAGGAGTGAGAGGTGGGCCCAGCGAGCCCATCTGGGAAACCACCCACTTCTTTAACAGCTTTAACCAGTTCTCCTTATTCAGTCAGCCCTACCCTTCACCTCGACTTCTAGAGTTACATGAGGAACAAATTCCTGACCTTCTGAAAGATTTGGTTGATTGGTGGTTTTTACAGCTTGGCTTAAGGTTTGGCTTTCTTAAGGCAGTGGCCATCTACCCATCTATTTCCCAGCTTAAAATCTTTTCTTATTGTTGTCTCCCCTTCATTCTCCCAGACTTGTGTTTGTTTGTTTTGTTTTTCGGGTTTTTGTTTTTGTTTTTTTGCTGAAACAAAAAACCAGCCAAACAAAAAATACCCCCCGCCCCCAAACCCTAACCAAAACCTCGACTCTAGTTTAGATGGTACGCCAAGAGGGAACAAAATGATATGTGTGTACAATGCTCCATCTTTATGCGAAAGCCTCAAGGTCTCTTTTTAAAACTAACTTTTAGGACTTCCCTGGTGGCGCAGTGGTTAAGAATCCGCCTGCCAATGCAGGGGACACGGGTTCGAGCCCTGGTCCGGGAAGATCCCACATGCCGCGGAGCAACTAAGCCCGTGCGCCACAACTACTGAGCCTGCACTCTAGAGCCCGTGAGCCACAACTACTGAGCCCGTGTGCCACAACTACTGAAGTCCATGCGCCTAGAGCCCGTGCTCCGCAACAAGAGAAGCCACCGCAATGAGAAGCCCGCGCACCACAACAAAGAGTAGCCCCCACTCGCAGCAACTAGAGAAAGCCCGCATGCAGCAACAAAGACCCAACGCAGCCAAAAATAAATAAATAAATAATAAATTAATTTAAAAAAATAAAAATAAAAAAAAAATAAAACTAACTTTTACCTTCATGATGAAAACACTCAACAAACTAGGAAAGGAAGACAACTTCCTCAACCTGATAAGACTCAATACTGGCCAGGCAGAGAGTCTAGGCGGTGGGTGGTACTACCCCACCTGCTACAAGGAGATTTCCAGGCATGGCTGGAGAGAAGTGAATTTGGGAAGGCTGCAAAGGGCTCATGGTGAGCAGGGAAGCTCCTTGGCACAGCTAATGGTGGGGAAGGGCTGAGCCTTGGTGCTGGGGGCCTGCTCCCTACTGCACCGTTCCAGTTCTCGCTGGGAAAATGAGGCCTCCCCGGCTTCCTCGAGGCTGAGGAATGCCATGTGGTATGCATTACCTGCCAAGTAACAGGCCATTTACCTTCCCCAAGGCCAGGAGCAAACAGACCTAATTGATGTAGCCACTGGGATATTGTATGTCTCTCACTGTGGTCCCAGAACTGGAGACCCTCTTCCTTTTGCAACCAGGATAACATGTTGAAAACATGGTGGTCTTCAGTCTCAATGGAAAAAGCAACAAAACCACATTTTAGACGGTTTGGGGGGGGTTTGAAGTGGTTTCTGGTTAATCCCAGCTGCATCAGGCCATCTGAGAGGTTGGCTACAGCTGGGGGCTGCTAGAATGAGGAAACGATTTCACTAAGCTGGCCTGCGTCTGCATTCCCAAATGTGGAGTTCAAGGATTCATCTTGGAGAAAATGAAACAGAAGCTTCCAACAAAGGGTTCTTGGAAGTTGGTTTGTAATTAACCTTTCTGTGTAACGTGAGATTTCTCAGCTAAATGGAGGGGAGAAAAAATAGATTCAATTTTAATAATTAACAGATACTTGTAAACAGCAGTTCCAATGTGCTTTATAGAGTATTGATTACCGTATGCTGCGGGTACTGGTCGAGAGGCATGTCTCTGATCCAGTCTATCTCTTTCCTTTAATTCGGGTTTTCTCCTGTACTTGACAAACAGGTTGGGCCTGGCCTGGCTCTGTGTGGGAACGGCTGCACAGCTTCTGGAGCCCGGGGCCCCGGTTCCAGTGTCTGCCCTCATTTAATCTGTGACCTCGCGGACTTGTCTCCAAGCCATAATTGAACTCCCATTTGATCCATTTGACCTCAGTTTCCCCCAGAGCCGATTCCCTGGGGACCCGACAGGCTGTAGGAGTTGCCACCTGCGCCCTCCTGGGCAGAATGTGGCCTCCGGACAAGTCTTATTTGGCCACCAGGAGTTGAAAAGTGTTGTTGCATGTGCATGCCATTTGTGCCGTATTAGCTTGCTAGGGCTGCTGTAATAAAGTACCCCAGACCGGGTGGATTAACAACAGAAATCTCACAGTTCCTCGGGGTTGCAAAACCAATGTCAAGGTATTGACAGCGTTTCCTCCAAGGTCTGTGAGGGAAGGGCCTGTTCCCGGCCTGTCTCCTTGCCTTGCAGGTGGCCGTCTTCTCCCAGTGTCTCTTTGTATCATCTTCCCTCAATGTGTGTCAGTCCCTCTGTGTCCAAATTTCCCATTTTTTTTTAAAGACACCAGTCATACTGGGTTAGGACCACTCTAACAACTTCATTTTAACTTCATCATCTGCAAGGACTCTGTCTCCTAATAAGGTCACATTCTGAGGTCCTGGGGGTACAATTCAACACATGAATTTTGAGCGGACACAGTTCAACTCCTAAGGATGCCATGGTGCTTCATCTGCCGTGATCCTGTCTATCCACTGGTGCCTCTTACTCGCTGCCGCTCACTAAGTACATTCCCTCCTGGCTTCTGTACGCTTTTGCGTATTGTGCCCCTGCCCTCATTTAGAAGTTCATTCATTCATTCATTCATTCATGTGTTTAATCGAACATAACAGTGCTTACTTTGAAAGATTGCTGAGGGAATTCCCTGGCAGTCCACCGGTTAGGACTTGGCGATTTCACAGCCAGGGCCTGGGTTCGATCCCTGGTCGGGGAGCTAAGATCCCACAATCCATGTGGCGTGACCAAAAAAAAAAAGAGTCCTGAGAAAATGAAATAACATATTTACATTTTTAGCTTCATGTCTGGCACATAGTAGGTACTCAACCGCATTGATTCATCCATGCATTTACCGATATTTATTAAGCAGCCCTAAGGCCGGAAATGGGGCTGGGCTGAGCCTGGAAAGCCGGGTAAGTTACCTGCCCTGATGAGCTTAGAGGAGGGCAGACTTGATCCAGTGGCCCCAGGAGAAGTGTGTGAACCAACGCTGGTGAGTGCTCTGTTAAGCTGGGGGTCCCAGGGAACCTGGGGCTGGAGCAGAAAGAGAGGGGCAGGAAGGCACAGCTGGGCTCCCAGGGCAGGCCTGCAGAGCCTGTGGCCCACGGGGAGGCAGCTGAGCTTCCTCCTGGCGTCCCAGCTGATGCTATTGGTAGATTTTCAGCAGAGGTTGACAGAATCAAAGCTGTGCTGAGGGGATCAGGATGGACTGGGGCAAGCAGAGATTCTAGGAGAGGTCCTGGCAAGCTGCAGCAGGCGCCCCAAGGAGAGAGATGGGAGCCGGGCCTGGAGGGTGGTGGTAGAGACAGGGAGAGGCGGTCGGCTCTGAGAGGTGAGGGGTAGAGTTGGCAGGACGTGGGGATGGGTGGGTGGGCGTGGGAGGGAGGAGCCAAGGAGGGACTGGCTTGCAGAGCTGGCTGGGGGTGCGGAGGTGGCTTCCCTCTGAGAGAAGCAAGAGGGTCTGGTTGGTGGTGAGATGTTGCATTTGAGGCAGAGGAGTCTAGACTCAATAAAGCATGACGTGATTGTCGACCGTGTGATCGCTCATTCCACAGCTATTTATGGAGTGCTTGTCCACGGCAAGAACAGTGCTGGGTATCAGGGATACTGCAGTAAACAGTGCAGAGCCTTAATCCAGTGGACGTTCTAATGGGGAGATAGACAACAAGCATGGGAGCACCTAGATAATAAGGTCCTTCCAGACTGTGAGAAGGAAATGCAGCCAGGCAAGGCGATGGGAGAGGTTAGGGGCTACCTAAGTTGGAGTGGACAGGAAAGGCCTCTCTGAAGAGGTGATATTTGAGCTGAAGCCTGCATGGTGAGAATGAGTCAGCTATGGAAGAACCTGGGGAAGTTCTTGGTGGGCACAGCATGTGCAAAGGCCCGGAGGAGGGAGAGGAAGCCTCAAAATGAGGTTGGAGTGAAAACCAGGGGCCAGGTCGCTCAGGGAATTACAGGCTAAAGGAAGGCACTCATAATTTCCCTGGGGCTGTGGAAAGCCAAGAAGCCTTGAAGCAAGAGAGGGCCAAATTGAAGAAAGCCAAAGAGGAATTCTAGGGACCCTGCCCCTACGTTTCTCGTTTTGCTCAACTTGGTTTGAATTGTTTTTGTCACTTGCCAAACTGTCTTGATGAACACATCTGGGAAGAAGAATCCTTCTGTGGGGGCATGTGTCAGGATCTGAGAAACACAGAATGTCAGAGCTGGATGGGGCCGCAGAGCTGGGCTGGGATAGTCGAGTGCAGACAGCTCCCCTGGAGACTGAGGGGCGCCAAGACCCAGGCCGCTATTATCTGCAACAGCTGCCCTGTCATCAGTTTTTCACGTGGGGGTCTGCGTGCTCGTTCACTCGTGCTGTCCTTGCCTGAAACAGTTTGGAAACCACTGAGCCACGTGTGTGATGGGGAAACTTTTACAGATGGGGAAACTGAGGCTCGGGGAGATGAGTGAGCGCCTGAGCGACACAGCTGGGAAGAGGTCATTCCAAGAGTGGGAAGCCGGTATGCAGCCCCTTATTCCAGGGCTCTTTGCAGTGGAGAAGGCCGACTGCCACAGAAGCCCGGGGTGGGGATTTTGCTCTGAGGACACAAGGCTATAGCTTGGAGGATGCCCTTCCTGGATGTGGCCAGCCAGGGACTTGGAGGAGCTGCAGCTTTGGATACATCCCTCCCCAAAGAGAACCAGGACCATACACCCAGGACCAGGCAGTGCAGCCTAAAATAGGGATTTGGGGCATAAGCTTCGGAATCAGGGCTGAGTTCGAGTCCTGGAACTGCCCCTGGCTTTCTGTGGGATGTGGGCACATGACTTAAAATCTCTGAGTCTCAGTTTCTTCATCTGGGATAAAATGTGCAGCAGCCCGGCAGGATGTGGTGAGAACAAAGTGAGCCTGCACACCGAGCATGTAATATGGTGCCTGGCACCCGGCAAGCCCTGAATTAGCTCCTGCTCGGCTACCACCGCTTCACCACCTTCATTCCAAGGCTCACACTGCAGGGCTGGGGACAGGAGGCCCCCAAAGGCAGAGCCTGAAGAGGGCTGGACCAAGGCTGG